>NC_048588.1:45567880-45930806 GCF_013265735.2 Oncorhynchus mykiss
CAGACTAAAACAACCAGCAAAGTAGTCAGACTAAAACAACCAGCAAAGTAGTCAGACTAAAACAACCAGCAAAGTAGTCCGACTAAAACAACCAGCAAAGTAGTCAGACTAAAACAACCAGCAAAGTAGTCAGACTAAAACAACCAGCAAAGTAGTCAGACTAAAACAACCAGCAAAGTAGTCAGACTAAAACACCAGCAAAGTAGTCAGACTAAAACCACCAGCAAAGTAGTTGGACTAAAACTACCAGCAAAGTAAACAGACTAAAACAACCAGCAAAGTAGTCAGACTAAAACAACCAGATGGCATCAGCCCAGTAGACAGACTAAAACAACCAGCAAAGTTGTCAGACTAAAACAACCAGATGGCCTCAGCCATGTAGACAAACTAAAACAACCAGCATTGTAGTCAGACTAAAACAACCAGCAAAGTAGTCAGACTAAAACAACCAGCAAAGTAGTCAGACTTAAACAACCAGCAAAGTGGTCAGACTAAAACAACTAGATGGCCTTAGCCATGTCGACAAACTAAAACAACCAGATGAACTCAGCCATGTAGACAAACTAAAACAACCAGATGAACTCAGCCATGTAGACAAACTAAAACAACCATATGGCCTCAGCCATGTAGACAAACTAAATCAACCATATGGCCTCAGCCATGTAGACAAACTAAATCAACCATATGGCCTCAGCCCAGTAGACAGACTAAAACAATGATATGGCCTCAGCACCGGTAGACAGACTAAAACAATGATATGGCCTCAGCCAAGCAGAAAGACTAAACAACTATATTGCCTCAGTGAAGTAGACAGACTAAAACAACCAGCAAAGTAGACAGACTAAAACAACCAGCAAAGTAGACAGACTAAAACAACCATATTTTCTTAGCCAAGTCTACAGACGAAAAGAAGACAGACTAAAACAATGATATTTTCTTAGCCAAGTCTACAGACGAAAAGTAGACAGACTAAAACAACCAGCAAAATAGACAGACTAAAAGTACAAGCAAAGTAGTCAGAATAAAACAACGAGCGAAGTAGACAGACTAAAACAACCATCAAAGTAGACAGACTAAAACAACCAGCAAAGTAGACAGACTAAAACAACCAGCAAAGTAGACAGACTAAGACAACCAGCAAAGTAGACAGACTAAAACAACCAGCAAAGTAGACAGACTAAAACAACCAGCAAAGTAGACAGACTAAAACAACCAGCAAAGTAGACAGACTAAGACAACCAGCAAAGTAGACAGACTAAAACAACCAGCAAAGTAGACAGACTAAGACAACCAGCAAAGTAGACAGACTAAGACAACCAGCAAAGTAGACAGATAGACTAAAACAACCAGCAAATTACACAGAATAAAACTACCAACAAAGTAGACGGCATAAAATAGTAGACAGGAAATAAGTTGAAAGAACAACAATGAGCAGCTATGGTTAATGATTCCTACGCAACATTTTTGGACAAGGAAAGACCTGCCCTGAGATGAGTGAAACAGCGCCTCACGTGTGTCTGTCTGTGGAAATGATACCAGATGGAGAGCAGCTTGATCTAATCCAATTGTTGAAGCAGGCTCAACCGATACCCTGCACGTTTCCTTACAGACAGAAGAACTAGCAAATAGTTGTTTTGAGCACACAACATTTCATTGTTTGAGTGAAAGAGAGATGCGTGCTGGCAACAAAAAACATGTTATGCCGATCATGGATAATTACAAAATATACTTGTGTCAAAATCGTGTTTGTAAAATTCTCGTTTTGTCCGAGTTACTCAGCACACTCCTACATTTTAGTAGAGTCGGAAAGGGACAATGCCCCTCGGTGTCAACTTCTTCCAGATTATAGTAAAGACAGACAGACTAGGGCTGGGAAATATAATGAAATTTGATGGTATTTGATGTTTTTGAATAATACAACTTAAATGTGCTTTATGAGTAGTGCATGACCCTACGGTGGCAACACATACATTGTAAGTGATTTCAATGTGTCTTTCTCCATTCTGATTGGTTTATACTGTTCAATTCAACTTCAAACAAAAATAATTTCCTGCATTTCCAACTATTTCTGCACTTCCTGTACTCATTTGAGATCATTTACACATTGCCAGTTATGGCTACATGATATGGGCAAGGAAATGAGGCCTTATTTTTAACCAAATGTTGCAATTGCGATTTGACTTGCGATTTAGAACAAAACACTTGGGTGAACTGTCTGAATCATGGAAATAGAATGATTATTCTAATTCTATACTTATAATATATATAATAGTGGGCACTTTGAATACAGTGTTTGACATGACAATGAATGAAAATTCCAGGGAGGTGTTATTGTGACATGTTAGGAAAAAAGGGATGGTCAGTGTTTCCTAGGAAACCCTATAATCAACATATTCACGCTTATTATATTTCTCTTTGATTTAGAAGATACTGTTGTACAAACAACATGCTGATATAGGCCTAGACCAGCACTGGTATCAGGCTGTATTAGCTAGCTACGTCTGCTCTGACTCAGTACATTTACAAGCAAGCAAGCTAACTAGGGATTAGCATTAGCAGCAAACACAATTTAGCTAAAATTGCTAAGAAACCAGCTGTTTGCTGGAAACACAAACTAATAGTGTGGTTATGGAACACTTGGAAAGTGGACACACCGTTGTCATCAACATTGTTGCATGAGCTGCATTGACCATGCAGACTGAACGCATGTGTCTCTTGGTCAAACGACAACAATTGTGCTCCTAGAGTGACAAGGGGCGGGGCTAGCTGTGTTTGGAAAGCAGCATGGAGAGAGAGCGGAGAGGGATGACTCAAGTAGCATGTAAACTATAAAAATGGATGTTACACACGACGTTTAACAAACCAAACATTCAAATACCATTATAGAAGGTGAAGTAAAAACCCAAACCGATCCGTGCATCAATACTGGTATAGCAAAATAGTTGGTATACCGCCCTAAGACAGGCAACCAGTTAAAAACATATATAGTGAAGACAGATAGCGGCAGGGTAGCCTAGTGGTTAGAGCGTTGGACTAGTAACCGGAAGGTTGCCGAGCTGACAAGGTACAAGTTTGTCGTTCTGCCCCTGAACAGGCAGTTAACCCACTGTTCCTAGGCCGTCATTGAAAATAAGAATTTGTTCTTTAACTGATTTGCCTAGTTAAATAAAGGTAATTGAAAAATAGACAGACAACCATTTAAAAAATATACATCACATTTATTTGTACTGACACCAATGAGTCTCCACAGACTTATCAAGTCTTTGTCTAAAGATGTGTTTGGGCACTACAGGTGAGGACAGGTATCACCTTACCTCTGATAAATCCAGCAGTCCAACACATGTGCTGAAAAGCATTGCTCTTTGCTATCAGAAAAACAGAAACTGTGACCTAGCTGAAACACACACCACTCACTTTTTTGTTTTGTTTCTAAAGGTAACACAATGTACAAAAAGCTAGTCTGGGAGTAGTAACATTTCTCGGGTACTATAAAACATGTTTATTCTTTCACTTCACTCTGTATGAATAAGGAAACATTGATCTTGACTGAGCTGCTGCTTGTTAGGCAGCCAAGGACTACATGGATACAGATAACTAATGAGAAGAGAGGCTGAATCAGGCTGATCACAGTATTACAGCCTTACAGACAGCCAGACAGTCGGACAGAGACAGCCAGACAGCCAAACTGCCTCAGCAGCAGCTTTCAGGGAATTGTTCACACTCTGTAGAGCCTTATGGCTTTGGCCGCCTGGAAGCAGTTAGAGGCCAGTCAGGTAAGAAAACAACGGCCCATAAAGTTAAAGTAAAATGCTTCCCAAATGGCACCCTATTCCCTACATAGTGCACTACTTTTGACCAGGCCCATAGGGCACTATATAGGGAATAGGGTGCCATTTGGGGTGCCCTTAAATTATTAAACAAAAAGTATTTCCACAACAATGTACAGTTACAGTACAACACAAGTAATGTTGGGAAAAAAGTGCAAAAAAAACATGTTTTCACAAATAATGTTTAGTTCAGCTCCTGAAAAATGTATACTTAAATAAAATAAATTAATGTTATTTTTTGACCATCCATTGTTTTGTTGGTGTCAAAAATGGATGTCCTCGGCAGGCCCCAGGCCTGGTTGGCTTATGGATAAGGTCAGAGAAAACAGACCGTCTGAGGAAGGGAGGGATGAAAGAGGTCCCTCCATGTATAGGAGGATGGCGGGATGGAGGAGCGAGGGAGGAGGTCTCTCTGTGTAGGCCTCACCAGGAAGCTGAAGGCACCAGAGGAACGGAGAGGAGCATAGCAGTAGTCCATGGCAGGCCCCACGGTAGCAGGCTGTGAACCGAACACTGGCCACTCTTCGCTCGGACACCTGGGTTAGAGGGATGGAGGGGTGGAGGGACGGGAAGACGAGGGGGACAGGGAGAATGAAGGAGTGAGGAAACAGGGGTGGAGGAATGGGGGCAATTGGGGTAGACAGGGAGATGGGGGATGGAGGGATGGAAGACAGGGGTGGAGCGATGGAGAGATGAGGATGGGGTAGACAGGGAGATGGGGATGGGGATAGACACAGGGATAGAGGGATGGGGTAGACAGGGAGATGGGGTGGGGGTAGACAGGGAGATGGGGATAGACACAGGGATAGAGGGATGGGGTAGACAGGGAGATGGGGATAGACACAAGGATAGAGGGATGGGGTAGACAGGGGGGATTGGGGGGTGGGGGTAGACAGGGAGAGAGAACATCTAGTCATTAGAGAGTCCATACCAGGGTTGGGGAGCAACAGACAACATGTAGCCTGGAATCCAGACCCGAGTTGGGGTAAATTCAATTTCAATTCCAGTCAATTCAGAAAATAACCAAAATTCCAATTCCAAAAATGTTAAAAAGCATTGAAGAGATTTGGAATTGGAATGTCAGTGTACTTTCTGAACTGACTGGAATTTAAATGGAATTGACTCCAACCCTGATCCAAATTGAAGATTGCTCCGATTCACTATAATGCCATCAGTGAAGTGAAATGATGTGTACCAAGTTTCATGATTTTATAAAATGTAACAATTAGACCTACAATTTGCACATCAAGCTTGGACTAACAGCATTACAGAGCTGCAGTATATTCAGTTTAACTAATTAGACAGCAGACTAGACAGCAGATTAATTAGAAAACAGACTAGACAGCAGATTAATTAGACAGCTGACTAATTAGAAAACAGACTAGACAGCAGATTAATTAGACAGCTGACTAATTAGAAAACAGACTAGACAGCAGATTAATTAGACAGCAGACTAATTAGAAAACAGACTAGACAGCAAACTAATTAGAAAACAGACTAGACAGCAGATTAATTAGACAGCAGACTAATTAGAAAACAGACTAGACAGCAGATCAATTAGACAGCAGACTAATTAGAAAACAGACTAGACAGCAGACTAATTAGAAAACAGACTAGACAGCAGATTAATTAGACAGCAGACTAATTAGAAAACAGACTAGACAGCAGATTAATTAGACAGCAGACTAATTAGACAACAGACTAGACAGCAGATTAATTAGACAACACACTAGACAGCAGATTAATTAGACAGCAGACTAATTAGAAAACAGACTAGACAGCAGATTAATTAGACAACAGACTAGACAGCAGATTAATTAGACAACAGAATAATTAGACAGCAGATTAATTAGACAACAGACTAATTAGACAGCAGATTAATTAGACAGCATACTAATTAGACAGCAGTTTAATTAGACAGGAGATTAATTAGACAACAGACTAATTAGACAGCAGATTAATTAGACAGCAGATTAATTAGACAGCAAAATAATTAAACAGCTGACTAATTAAACAACTGACTATTTAGAAAACAGACTAGACAGCAGAATAATTAGACAGCTGACTAATTGGACAGCAGACTAATTAGACCGCAGACTAATTAGACAACAGACTAATTAGACAACAGACTAATTAGACAACAGACTAATTAGAAAACAGACTAATTGGGCAACAGACCAATTAGACAACGTACTAATTAGACAGCAGGCTAATTAGACAGCGCAACAGACTAATTAGACAACTGGCTAGTTAAACAACAAGACTAAGTAGACAGCAGGCGAAGGTAATAACAAGGTATGACAGGCAGGCAGGCCTGTGCTATAATAAATCCAAACATTTCCGATAAACAGAAAATAATTTTTGTAAGGACTGGTTTCTTCTCACAGACACAATTTAATCTAAAATAATTCGCAAGCACCCACAGTAGTTTGAAGTATGCTAATTGTTGACATTAACTCTCAGGGGCTTTGAAATTGCAGAAATGAATCATTCGTCTGGCAGAGAAATAATAAAATGCACGTTTATGTGTTTGGACTAAAAAGCTTGTTACTTGTGTTTCTACAAATTATGGTAAACTTAACATTTGTCTTGTTTGAGACTAACTTAGCTGTGCAAGGAAAAGTCTCCCTCGTGGGGACATTTACTAATTCCCCAAGAGGACATAGGCTATTTTAAGCTTAGGGGTTAGGTTCAGCGTAAGGTTTAGAATTAGGGTTAGGGTAAGGGGTTAGTGATTAGGGTTAGGGTAAGGGGTTAGTGGTTAGAATAAGGGGTTAGTGATTAGGGTTAGGGTAAGGGGTTAGTGATTAGGGTTAGGAGTTAGGTTCAGCGTAAGGTTTAGAATTAGGGTTAGGGTAAGGGGTTAGTGATTAGGGTTAGGGTAAGGGGTTAGTGGTTAGAATAAGGGGTTAGTGATTAGGGTTAGGGTAAGGGGTTAGTGATTAGGGTTAGGAGTTAGGTTCAGCGTAAGGTTTAGAATTAGGGTTAGGGTAAGGGGTTAGTGATTAGGGTTAGGAGTTAGGTTTGGGTTAGGGTTATGGGTAAGGGGTTAGTGGTTAGGGTTAGGGGAGGAGGAGAAACAGGGGGGGAGGAAAATAGGGGATGAGAAACAGGGGAGGAGGAGAAACAGGGGAGGAGAAAAATAGGGGAGGAGGAAATAGGGGAGGAGGAGAAACAGGGGAGGAGGAGAAACAGGGGAGGGGAAAATAGGGGAGGAGCAAATAGGGGAGGAGGAGAAACAGGGGAGGAGGAGAAACAGGGGAGACGAAACAGGGGAGGAGGAGAAACAGGGGAGGAGAAAATTGGGGAGAAGGAGAAACAGGGGAGGAAGAGAAACAGGGGAGGAGAAAAAAATAGGGGAGGAGGAGAAACAGGGGAGGAGAAAAACAGGGGAGTAGAAACAGGGGAGGAGGAGAAATAGGGGAGGAGGAGAAACAGGGGAGGAGAAACAGAGGAGAAGAAAAATAGGGGAGGAGGAACAGGGGAGGAGGAACAGGGTAGGAGGAGAAACAGGGGAGGAAGAGAAACAGGGGAGGAGAAACAGAGGAGGAGAAAAATAGGGGAGGAGAAACAGGGGAGGAAGAACAGGGTAGGAGGAGAAACAGGGGAGGAAGAGAAACAGGGGAGGAGGAGAAACAGGGGAGGAGGAGAAACAGGGGAGGAGGAACAGGGGAGGAGAAAAAATAGGGGAGGAGAAACAGGGGAGGAGGAGAAACAGGGGAGGAGAAAAATAGGGGTGGAGTAACAGGGGAGGAGGAGAAACAGGGTAGGAGAAAAAAAGGGGAGGAGAAACAGGGGTGGAGAAACAGGGGAGGAAAAAAATAGGGGAGGAGGAGAAACAGGGGAGGAGGAAAATAGGGGAGGAGGAGAAACAGAGGAGGAGGAGAAACAGGGGAGGAGAAACAGGGGAGGAGAAAATAGGGGAGGAGAAACAGGGGAGGAGAGGAAACAGGGGAGGAGGAGAAACAGGGGAGGAGGAGAAACAGGGGAGGAGAAAAATAGGGGAGGAGAAACAGGGGAGGAGGAGAAACAGGGTAGGAGAAAAATAGGGGAGGAGAAACAGGGGATGGAGAAAACAGGGGAGGAGAAAATAGGGGAGGAGTAGAAACAGGGGAGGAGGAGAAACAGGGGAGGAGAAACAGGGGATGAGAAAAATAGGGGAGGAGAACAGGGGAGGAGGAGAAACAGAGGAGGAAGAACAGGGGAGGAAAAACAGGGGAAGAGGAGAAACAGGGGAGGGGGAGAAACAGGATCTAGTAGAGATAATATTCCAGTCAGTCTGTTTATGAGTCCTAGCCTGGTGTTTCAGTCTGTTTATTAATCCTAGTCTGGTGTTCCAGTCTGTTTATTGATCCTAGCCTGGTGTTCCAGTCTGTTTATTAATCCTAGTCTGGTGTTCCAGTCTGTTTATTAGTCGTAGCCTGGTGTTCCAGTCTTATTCATAAGCTCTAGTCTGGTGTTCCAGACTGTCTATTTATTTGCCCTTGTATGGTGGTCCAGTCTCTTTATGAATCCTAGCCTGGTGTTCCAGTCAGTTTATTATCCCTCGTCGGGTGTTCCAGTCTGCCTGGAAGTAATTTATACATACAGTTAATTCTGAAAATATTCAAACCCCTTGACATTTTCCACATTTTGTTATGTTACAGCCTTATTCTAAAACTGTTTTAATAACTTTTTCCTCATCAATCAACACACAATACCCCGAAATGACAAAGCGAAAACATAGAAAATAGCAAATTTAAAAATTCAGACCCATTGATATGAGTGTAACGTAGACGCTGCGAGTCAAGAATCAAGAACAGGGGGTGGATTTAATAATACAGAAAATATGGAACAATACAAACAAGAGTAGCGTCTGGACATGAGAAACACAACTAATACTGGCTGGGGAAAGAAACAAAGGGAGTGACAGATACAGGAGAGTTAATCATAGAAGTGATGGAGTCCAGGTGAGTCTCATGAGGCGCAGGAGCGCGTAACGATGGTGACAGGTGTGTGTAGCAATAAGTAAACTGGTGACAATGAGAGCAGAGAGGAGGAGAGGGAGTAGACATGACAGTACCCCCTCCCTGATGCGTGGCTCAGGCTGCAGGACGCCTACCAGAGGAACGGTCCCAATGACCAGGAGCAGGACGGTCACCTCTGATGAGGCGCGGGATCCTGAAGAGCCAGCTGAGGCGCGGGAACCTGAAGAGCCAGCTGAGGCGCGGGAATCTGAAGAGCCAGCTGAGGCATGGGAACCTGAAGAGCCAGCTGAGGCGCGGGAACCTGTAAACCCGGCTGAGGAACGGGAACTAGTGGAACCGGCTGAGTTGCGGGAGCCTGACGAACCTGCTGAGGCACGGGAGCCTGATGAACCGGCTGCGGTAGCCTGACAAACCGGCTTAGGCGCGGGAGCCTGACGAACAGGCTGAGTTGCGGGAGACTGACGAGCCAGCTGAGGCGCGGGAGACTGACGAACCAGCTGAGGCTTGGAAGCCTGATGGGATGGCTGAGGTATCCCCAGTTGCATTGACAATGGAAGCCTGATGAGCCAACCAAGGCTTGAGAACCTGACTATCCAGGTGAGGCATCCCCGGTTGCTTCGACAGTGGCCCTTGTACCCGACGTCACCAGCGAAAAATAAATTATTTAAAAAATCCCTGTTGCTTCCATTTTTTGAGGCTGTATTCTGTAACGCAGACGCTGGGCGTCAGGAATCAAACACAGGGGTGAATTTAATAATACAAAAAACATGGAACAATACAAAACAAGAGTAGCGTCTGGATGAGAAACACAAGTAATACTGGCTGGGGAAAGAACCAAAGGGAGTGACAGATACAGGAGAGGTAATCATAGAAGTGATGGAGTCCAGGTGAGTCTCATGAGGTGCAGGAGCTCGTAACGATGGTGACAGGTGTGTGTAGCAATAAGTAAACTGGCGACAATGAGAGCAGAGAGGAGGAGAGGGAGTAGACATGAAAATGAGACTCGTAGAGCTCCGAGACAGGATTGTGTCGAGGCACAGATCTGGGGAAGGGCTCCAAAAAATTTCTGCAGCATTGAAGGTCCCCAAGAACACAGTGGTCTCCATCATTCTTAAATGGAAGAAGTTTGGAACCACCAATACTCTTCCTAGAGCTGGCTGCCCGGCCAAACTGAGCAATGGGGGTAGAAAAGGCCTTGGTCAGGGAGGTGACCAAGAACCCAATGGTCACTGACAGAGCTCCAGAATTCCTCTGTGGATATGGTAGAACTTTCCAGAAGGACAACCATCTCTGCAACATTCCACCAAGCAGGTATTTATGGCAGAGTGGCCAGATGGAAGCCACTCCTCAGTTAAAGCCACATAACAGCCAGCTTGGAGTTTTCCAAAAGGCACCTAAAGGACTCTCAGACAATGAGAAACATATATACAGTAGACAGATGTGTGCCTTTCCAAATCATGTCCAATCATTTGAATTTACCATAGGTGGACAATCAAGTTATAGAAACATCTCAAGGATGATCAATGGAAATAGGATGCACCTGAGCTAAATTCATTGCAAAGAGTCTGAATACATATCTAAATAAGGTATTATTGTTCCAGTTTTTTTGTAGAATAAATTTGCTACAATTTCCCATTATGGGGTATTGTGTGTCGATTAATGAGTAAAACAAAATGCTGAAAAATTTAAATGGGTCTGAATACTTTCTGAATACACTGTATATACTGTATATTTAAGGTGACCTGGAAGTAACAGTAGGTTCCAGTCCTCCAATAGCCATGCTGTGACTGTATTTGACCAATTGAAACACGCTAGTAATTACAGAAGCACATTAGTTTGATTTGGGCTCAGTGTCTGTCTTACCTGAAGAGGTGAGTACTCTGACCTGGGAGCTGGTTGCTCCCTCTCCCCCCTCACTCACCGCCCGCACCTCAATGATGTATGTGCCCCCCTCAGGGAGAGAGAGGACAGCCGAGGGGGTGATGGTCCTCATTACCTGATGGTGGACACGCCCCTCCTGGCTCAATAACACCTGTAGCAGGACAATAAATAAATCAATTAATCAACGGTGGACAAGCTCATCTCAAGCCCACTCGACACCTGTGGTCGGACACGCAAACAAACAATCAATCAATTAACCAATTCATCAATCAATAAATCAGGTAATTAATTAATCAAATAATTATCAATGTTGGACACACCCCTCCTGTCCCAATAACCCCTCCTGACCCAAAAAACCCTCCAGCAGGACACACCCCTCCTGACCCAATAACCCCTCCAGTAGGACACACCCCTCCTGACCCATTAACCCCTCCTGACCCAATAACCCCTCCTGACCCAATTACCCCTCCTGACCCAATAACCCCTCCTGACCCAATAACCCCTCGACCAGGACGCACCCCTCCTGACCCAATAACCCCAATAACCCCTCCTGACCCAATAATCCCTCCTGACCCATTAACCCCTCCTGACCCAATAACCCCTCCTGACCCAATAACCCCTCCTGACCCAATAACCCCTCCTGACCCAATAATCCCTCCTGACCCAATTACCCCTCCTGACCCAATAACCCCTCCTGACCCAATAACCCCTCGACCAGGACGCACCCCTCCTGACCCAATAACCCCAATAACCCCTCCTGACCCAATAATCCCTCCTGACCCATTAACCCCTCCTGACCCAATAACCCCTCCTGACCCAATAACCCCTCCTGACCCAATAACCCCTCGAGCAGGACGCACCCCTCCTTACCCAATAACCCCTCCTGACCCAATAACCCCTCCTGACCCAATTACCCCTCCTGACCCAATAACCCCTCCTGACCCAATAACCCCTCCAGTTGGACACAAACAACAATATGGTTGAGACTGCTGATATCATATATCTAAATGAATGACTTTATTTGTGAGTAAAGAACGTCTATTTCTTCTGAGTTTGACGACTCCTATCTGTATAAGAGTTGAGCACAACATCTCCAGTTGTGAATATAACCTTGGTTCCATCACGAGGAGAATACATTACACAAGATAACAGAGAAAGAAAAGCCAACCGCTATGTTTCTACAGACACTGTCTTATTCCTGCAGCCACATACACAATGTTTCAGTTTCAATAGCCTTCCTATTGTTGTATACATGTTAGCTATGTTAATTCAGTGGGTCACTCTGCCAGAACTAATAATACATAAACGTGTGCTGGGCCTGTGGTTACTGGCTCCAGAGTGGTAATGGTGTTGGCTAAAGGCAGATTGTCTGTGTCTGGATAGTTTATGTATAAGGTGTATTGTACCAGGTAAGATGACTGAGAAGTTGACAACACATTCTCGTTTACAGCAACAATCAAAGGAAAAGTAGCAGGGAAGATGAGAGGGGTTGGATGAGTAAGCTGGGGTTGATTAGGTGGCTATATTATTGTGGAGGCGATAGCGCCCACAACAGTACGGCATTGGTTGAAGCTAGGGCCAATAGTTTGGCACTGGTTGAAAGTAGGGCTAATAAAATAGCATTGGTTGAAGCTAGTGCCAAAAGAAGGGCATTGGTTGAAGCTAGAGCATTGGTTGAAGCTAGGGCCAATAGGATTGCATTGGTTGAAGCTAGGGCTAATAGTAAGGCATTTGTTGAAGCTAGGGCATTGGTTGAAGCTATGGCCAATAGAATTGCATTGGTTGAAGCTAGGGCTAATGGTATGGCATTGGTTGAAGCTAGGGCAATAGCAAGGCTTTGGTTGAAGCTTGGGCAAATAATATGGCATTGGTGGACGCTATGGCTAATAGTATGGCATTGGTTGAAGATAGGTCATTGCTTCAAGCTAGAGCTAATAGTAGAGCATTGGTTGAAACTAGGGTATTGGTTGAAGCTTGGGCCAATAGTAGGGAATTTGTTGAAGCTAGGGCTAATGGTATGAGATTGGTGGAAGCTGGGGTAATGGTATGGCATTGGTTGAAGCTAGGGCCAATAGAAGGACATTGGTTGAAGCTAGGGCATTGGTTGAAGCTAGGGCCAATAGGATTGCATTGGTTGAAGCTAGGGCTAATAGTAAGGCATTGGTTGAAGCTAGAGCATTGGTTGAAGCTAGGGCCAATAGGATTGCATTGGTTGAAGCTAGGGGCAATAGTAGGGCATTGGTTGAAGCTAGGGCATAGGTTGAAGCTAGGGCTAATGGTATGGCATTGGTTGAAGCTAGGGCCAATAGGATAGCATTGGTTGAATCTAAGGCAATAGCATGGCATTGGTTGAAGCTTGGGCCAATAATATGGCATTGGTGGAAGCTAGGGCTAATGGTATGGCATTGTTTGAAGGTAGGGCCACTATGGCATTGGTTGAAGTTCTAGGGGCAATAGTAGGGCATTGGTTGAAGCTAGGGCTAATAGTATGGCATTGGTTGAAGCTAGGTCATTGGTTCAAGCTAGAGCTAATAGTAGGGCATTGGTTGAAGCTTGGGCCCATAGTAGGTAATTGGTTGTAGCTAGGGCATTGGTTGAAGCTAGGGCTAATGGTATGGCATTGGTTGAAGCTAGGGCCAATAGAAGGGCATTGGTTGAAGCTAGGGCATTGGTTGAAGCTAGGGCCAATAGGATTGCATTGGTTGAAGCTAGGGCGTTGGTTGAAGCTAGGGTATTGGTTGAAGCTTGGGCCAATAGTAGGGAATTGGCTGTAGCTAGGGCTAATGTTATGGCATTGTTGTAGCTAGGGCTAATAGTATGGCATTGGTAGAAGCTGGGGTAATATTATGGCATTGGTGGAAGCTAGTGCTAATGGTTTGGCATTGGTTGAAGGTAGGGCCAATAGTATGGCACTGGTTGAAGCTCTAGGGCCAATAGAAGGGCATTGGTTGATGCTAGGCTATTGGTTGAAGCTAGGGCCAATAGTAGGGCATTGGTTGAAGCTAGGGTCAATAGGATTGCATTGGTTGAATCTATGGCAATAGCATAGCATTGTTTGAAACTTGGGCCAATAGTAGGGCATTGGTTGAAGCTGGGACATTGGTTGAAGCTAGGGTATTGGTTGAATCTTGGGCCAATATTAAGGCATTGATTGAAAATTGTGCCAATCGTGTGGCATTGGTTGAAGCTATGGCTAATAGCATGGCATTGGTTGAAGCTAGTGCTATTATTATGGCATTTTATTTAAACTTTATTTTTAAATAGGCAAGTCAGTTAAGAACAAATTCTTATTTTCAATGACGGCCTAGGAACAGTGGGTTAACTGCCTTGTTCAGGAGCCGAACAACATATTTTTTTCCTTGTCAGCTCGGGGATTTAATCTTGCAACATTTTGGTTACTAGTCCAACACTAGGCTACCTGCCGCTCCAGGTTAGTTGAAGCTAGGGCCAATAGTATGTCATTAGTTGAAGCTAGGGCCAATAGTATGGCATTGGTTGAAGCTACGGCATTGGTTGAATCTAGGGTAAATAATATGGCATTGGTTGAAGCTAGGGCCAATAGTATGGCATTGGTTGAAGCTAGGGCCAATAATATGTCATTGGTTGAAGCTAGGGCTAATAGTATGGCATTGGTTGAACCTGTGACCAATAATATGGCATTGGTTGAAGCTAGGGCCAATAGTATGGCATTGGTTGAAGCTACGGTTAATAAATAAAAATCTCCCTACCATCAAATCTTATCCAATTTGACACCAATGTCAAATCAGCATGATTGGAAGCACACAACAAACTCTCCACCTCTCATCATGAGGTCCAGTCATTACCGAGAAAAACACACCGATTTTTTAAATGGTAGTTATCAATTGAGTTCTCAGAGTATTTACTAGGCCAACCTAACGTTAGCTGAAATTCTAGACGTTGGATTAAACTGAGACTATAAAAAAGTATCAAATGCCACCTTTGTTTAATTAGGCAAGTCAGTTACAAATTATTATTTACAATTTCAGCCTACTGGGGAACAGTGGGATAACTGCTTTGCTCAGGGACAGAATGACACATTTTTACCGCGTCAGCTCAGGGATTCAATCCAGCGACTTTTCAGTTTCTTGCCCAATACTCTAACCACTAGGCTACCTGCCACCCCACAGTATGTGTAATTTATCACTCTCATATGCTAATTTATGTCCATTAAGAACAAACAATGCGCTACCTTTTCTAAAACCGAGACCAGCAACTCGGTTGCTGCACAACAGCAGCTATCTAGTAGCAGGCTAGCAGCTGTAGCTAGCTAGCTAACACCAGTCAGATGAGAAGCAAGCTACAAAGAAGCAGGCTAGCTAGATATATTAATCTTTGGAAAGTTTTTCATTTGGATGTAGTCAGTTTGAGAAGGTTTGAATCTTAAGCAACCTGCCTTCACATAGTTTGAAGTACAATAGACCAACATGGCTACTGTAGTAGGTCAAAGCTGTGTGCTGGAAAAACCTTGGTAGAGCATGGGTGGAGTAGGCATTGTAGTGCTTCAGACCAATGCATACTTCTCACTTAAAACCTATTGTTTTGTTTATAATACAATATGATAGTATTATTGGATGAGTTAGCTGGGGGTGATTAAGAGACTATATACAGTATGGTTGGATGAGTTAGCTGGGGATGATTAGGAGGCCATAATAGTAAAATGGTCAGATTTTGAATTTAGCCAGGACAACGGGTCAGGATTGGCATTGAGCCAGGACACCAGGTCAGGATGGATATTGAGCCAGGACACTGGGCCAGGATGGATATTGAGCCAGGACACTGGGCCAGGATGGATATTGAGCCAGGACACCGGGCTAGGGTGGATATTGTGCCAGGACACCAGGCCAGGATGGATATTGAGCCAGGACACCAGGCCAGGATGGGCATTGAGCAAAGACACAAAGTCAGGATGGGAATTGAGCCAGGACACCCGGTCAGGATGGGCATTGAGCAAAGACAAAAAGTCAGGATGGGCATTGAGCCAGGACACCAGGTCAAGGTGGGAATTGAGCCAGGACACCAGGTCAGGATGGATATTGTGCCAGGACACCAGGCCAGGATGGATATTGAGCCAGGACACCAGGCCAGGATGGGCATTGAGCAAAGACAAAAAGTCAGGATGGGCATTGAGCCAGGACACCAGGTCAAGGTGGGAATTGAGCCAGGACACCAGGTCAGGATGGATATTGAGCCAGGACACCAGGTAAGGATGGATATTGAGCCAGGGCACCAGGTCAGGATGGACATTGAGCCAGGACACCAGGTCAGGATGAGTATTGAGCCAGGACACCGGCTCCTAGATAGGATGAGTATTGAGCCAGGACACCGGCTCCTAGATAGGATGAGTATTGAGCCAGGACACCGGCTCCTAGATAGGATGAGTATTGAGCCAGGACACCGGCTCCTAGATAGGATGAGTATTGAGCCAGGACACCGGCTCCTAGATAGGATGATTATTGAGCCAGGACACCGGCTCCTAGATAGGATGATTATTGAGCCAGGACACCGGCTCCTAGATAGGATGAGAATGAGCTGAGACGGTTGTAGAGTATTGTAAGGTGGGCGTACCTTGTATCCTATGACATCTGACTCGTTGTCTTTAGACTTGACCGGCTCCCAGTTTAGAGACACGTTAGTTCCTTCCTGAATCCACATGAGGTTGGCTGGAGGCTGGACTGGAGCTGATTAGAAAGCACAGAGATCAATTAACAATACAACTAAATACAAGCACAGGGAGTTATAATCTATTTGGTCTATTGTGGTACATTTCTGTTTCTTGCGTGCACAATAAAATATAATATGTCTAACAGTAATCAATCAATCAAATGTATTTATAAAGCCCTTCTTACATCAGCTGATGTCAAAAAGTGCTGTACAGAAACCCAGCCAAAAACCCCAAGAAGCAAGCAATGCAGGTGTAGAAGCACGGTGGCTAGGACAAACTCCCTAGAAAGGCCAGAACTTAGGAAAAAACCTAGAGAGGAACCAGGCTATGAGGGGTGGCCAGTACTCTTTTGGCTGTGCCGGGTGGAGATTACAACAGAACATGGCCAAGATGTTAACATATCGAATGAGAAAATGTCTCCATATCAGAATCAGCATCAGAATCACCTTTAATTGTCAAGTACATTTACATGTACCAGGAATTTGATTTGCATATACAGATATATCAAAGAAGTGAATGTCTCTTTATACAGTATGGCTGGTATGAGGGAATGTATTTACATACAGAATGGCTGGTATGAGGGAATGTATTTACATACAGTATGGCTGGTATGAGTGAATGTATTTACATACAGTATGGCTGGTATGAGGGGTGTACTCACTGTCTTTCCTGGTCTGTGCAGAGCTAGGTGGGCTGGCTGGTAGTGTGTGAGTTGCTAGTGTGTGAGTTGATAGTGTATGAGTTACTGTACTCACGATCTTTCTTGGTCTTGGCGGTGTTAGCGGTTGATGCAGGGCCCTGGCCGATACTGTTGAAGCCTCTGACTGTGATGACGTACACACTGTTCCCCTCCAACCCTGTCAGCACCATAGATGTCTCGTTACCTGCTGTCTTCTTCTTCTTCCCTGACTCCTCCTGCTCACTGTCCTTCCTGTAGCTCACCTGAGGGAAAGGACGAGTTGGGTTCTTTCCAATGACTGTTTCCTTTATCCTAGTATTTAGTAAAGAGGTGAAATCTAAAAATATTTGAGAAAATAGTACATGCACACAAACGTGCACACACACACACACACACAGTCATACACACAGATAGGCACACACACACTCACCTCGTATCCCCGTGGTCTCCCAGGACCAGGGTTGATCTGTCTCCAAGTGACCTTAATTTCCTTAGAGGAAATGCTGGAAGCTTTCACCTCAGATGGGGCGTCCCTGGGCTCTGTGGACGGAAACACACACACACACAGTCAACCTTAGAAACCCCAGGAAATATGGTGTCACACTATAACTGCTGCTAGCTCTTCTATTTTTATACAGAATGATGATAGATGTGTTGAAATTGAGATATTTACCCTACAGACACTAATACAGAATGATGGATAGATGTGTTGAAATTGAGATATTTACCCTACAGACACTAATACAGAATGATGGATAGATGTGTTGAAATTGAGATATTTACACTACATACACTAATACAGAATGATGGATAGATGTGTTGAAATTGAGATATTTACCCTACAGACACTAATACAGAATGATGGATAGATGTGTTGAAATTGAGATATTTACACTACAGACACTAATATGAATAATGACGGGGATATCATTATAATGAGGGGATTATTTAAAAGGCATACTATGAACATCAATCAGTATTATTCATCACAGTAAACATCAAATCAGTTGTCATGACTCTCCTGTGAAGATCTGAAGGATCAGGTTACAGTGGGTCAGCTCTACAGCGCCCTAACTGACAGGGTCAGTGTTACCAGACAGTGTTCAGACTGACAGACTCAGTGTTACCAGACAGTGTTCAGATTGATAGACTCAGTGTTACCAGACAGTGTTCAGATTGATAGACTCAGTGTTACCAGACAGTGTTCAGATTGATAGACTCAGTGTTACCAGACAGTGTTCAGATTGATAGACTCAGTGTTACCAGACAGTGTTCAGACTGACAGACTCAGTGTTACCAGACAGTGTTCAGATTGATAGACTCAGTGTTACCAGACAGTGTTCAGACTGATAGACTCAGTGTTACCAGACAGTGTTCAGACTGACAGACTCAGTGTTACCAGACAGTGTTCAGACTGACAGACTTAGTGTTACCAGACAGTGTTCAGATTGATAGACTCAGTGTTACCAGACAGTGTTCAGATTGATAGACTCAGTGTTACCAGACAGTGTTCAGACTGACAGACTTAGTGTTACCAGACAGTGTTCAGATTGATAGACTCAGTGTTACCAGACAGTGTTCAGATTGATAGACTCAGTGTTACCAGACAGTGTTCAGATTGATAGACTCAGTGTTACCAGACAGTGTTCAGACTGACAGACTCAGTGTTACCAGACAGTGTTCAGACTGACAGGCCCTGTCATGATCTCCTGTGAGGATCTGAAGGATCAGGTTACAGTGTGTCAACTCTACAGCGCTCTCTCCCGCAGAGGGGGAGAAGGGATGGAGTTGGCCATTTTATGACGGTCGTAAATACTTTGTAGGAACTCTGCCTTTGGACTTTGCAGGAGGAGGGGAAAGAAACTCCTTTCTTACAAGGAGATTCCTCCCACCAAAATGGTTGGAATCCATGGGCACTGAAAGAACAATTATGTCAGATCAGTTGTTGCTTTGTGACGTAACTGTATCTCTTAATGTTTATATTTCCCAGTTATCAAATTTACATCTAAATGTCGTGGAACTTATATGATTGAATATGAAACTATTTGTGAGAAGATGAAATGTGATGTTAGCCTTCTAAATGAGAATTGTTTTTCATATAAAAGTTTTAACCAGTCAGTAATCACAGTGAGCACAGACATTATGTCGGCGTCATGGAACGCCCCTTTCACAAGAGTTTATAAAAGGACTCGCTAACAAAATGTATATTAGACCAGAGAACCGTCCACATGCTGAAATGGTTACCATTTAAATAGACCAGCTATGTGCAGCGCCAGCTGAATACGTTATCAAATGGTTAAGAAATGTAAATCTCTAGAGACCAGCACATTGCCGGGTTGCTACGGGGAAATGGTTCTAGCTCTACAATAGACCAGTGTGACCTACAGCATGAGCTGAAAGTTACGGAAGGGTTAGAAACTCTGAAACTTTCTCTTGAAGAAGAAGACTACACAGGAACATTCAGTCTGCTGCTGTTTAAGTACTTTAGTCTAGTAAACGTGACAGAGGACGAGAAGACAAACAATTTATTCTCATCACTATAGACACCTCTATTCTAACGAACAGAGCCCGCTGAATAATGCGGGGTAGACCTATGGAGGATCCGTCCTCACGTACACTCCGAAATCTACTACAAATACAAAGGACATGGTGATCTCTGTTGGACAACCAGAGATTTTCTGTTGAATTACTCCCCGTAGATGGATTGAGTGTTTTCAACAGAGAGACAGCAAATACATACACACTTAAATATGTACATTGAAATTATTTTGAATGAGCGGACGTTCATTTGCAAAGTTTTCGCATTTGCACACATTGTATATAGATTTTTATATTGTGTTATTGACTGTACGTTTGTTTAGCCCATGTGTAACTCTGTGTTGTTGTATGTGTCAAACTGCTTTGCTTTATCTTCGCCATGTCGCAGTTGTAAATGAGAACTTGCTCTCAACTGGTCTACCTGGTTAAATAAAGGTGATCTGGTCTACCTGGTTATATAAAGGTGAAATAAAAAATAAAATAAAACAATTTCCATCAGCATAGTTACCAACTGTATGTATGTTAGTGAAGTCCTTTGTCTTTTCTCCCGCTCTTTCTTACATGCCCCTCCCTTTCCCTTTCTTTTGAATCCGCCATTTTGTGTAACAAGCCATCATATCGGTTTAGTCCACTAGGGACTTTTCATTGCATTGTGTCGTAATCCATGTTAAAGCTATCCTGTTTGTGTGTTTATGTAATTTTGTGTGATTATTTAGTTAGTTGGTAAATAAATAAATAATTAAGCCAATTTGTATATTGCTGATTCATAATTTATGCGTGCAGATATTCAAGAGTTTTGAAACATTCAGAATGAGACTGATAAGAGGTCAGAAAAAGTAATTATTTGACTGTGACTGAGAGATATTTATATCTTTAGAGTTTAGTCGGGAGATAGTAACTCGGTAAATAACTTTTCCTGTGGTGCCCCAGATTACTAATTAATGAATTGTTATATGATTAATTTAATTGCGTAATAATTGAACGTGTTATGTAATTATTTTATAAATAACTGTCACGTTCTGACCATAGTTCTTTTGTGTTTTCCTTGTTTTAGTGTTGGTCAAGACGTGAGCTGGTTGGGCATTCTATGTTGTGCGTCTAGCGTTTGACTGTTTTGGGTTTTGCCACGTTTGTTATTTTGTATTTGTGTAGTTGTTCACGTTATCGTCTTTTATTAAACATGTTGAACACGAACTCCACTGCGTTTTGGTCCTCCTCTCCTTCAACGGAAGAAAACTGTAACAATAACAGTCAAACACATTAATGATAGCCAAGACATGACTAAGTATATATTCATAACAGTAAACATCAATCAGTATATATTTGTTACAGTAAACATCAATCAGTACATATTCATTATAGTCAAGATCAATCAATGGATTGGAATTGTAGGTTATTGCTATTGCCTATAATTCCAACTCATTATAATGATTTTCCATTGACTCAAGTGGGTGGATTATTCCCAATGATATCAGAACTACTTTCAGAATATATCATCCATACATACTGTATATAGTATTTCAATCCTTGGGAGGTCAGAGGATATGTTGAAAAAAAGTGATACATTGAAAGTGGTCATTCCAAGTGACACCCTATTCAAAGTCCTTCCATGGAGGGCTGTGTCTGCTGCTTCCTGTTATTTTCTCCAATAAACAAACTCTCTGACAGAAAAGGGCCTGTGTGGCATCAATATGAGTCAGGAACATTATTTCCAAATACCCCATTTCCAAATACGCCATTTCAGGGCCCCCATACTACACAACGAGGATAAGGAAGTGGTTTTCTGTTTGGGGTAAGTTTTACAAAAAACGAGTGAAATCACAAAGAACGGTGTCTGGACCCTTCTATAACATACCATTTACACAGTGACGTATACTCATGGATACCAAGTGAAGCCAGACTTCCCCCAAAAATGGACCAATAATAAAAGAAAAAAACTTGTACAATTATTTATCTTTCATCTCTCTGTGTTTCATAATTTTCTTTCAATTCGCAAGAAGCTGAATGTCATCCGAGCGAGGGAAACAGCGCCCCTATGTTTTTTATTTTTTTATTTGATTTATTTCACATTTATTTGACCAGGTAGATAGCCTAGTTGAGAAGATGTTCTCATTTGCAACTGCGACCTGAAAAGATAAGCAAAGTAGTTTGACATATACAACAACAGAGTTACATATGGAATAAACAAACATACGATCAATAATACAGTAGAAAAATCTATATACAGCAAGTGCAAATGAAGTAGGTTAAGAGAGGTAAGGCAATAAATAGACGTGGTGGCAAAGTAACTACAATAAAGCAATTAAACACTGGAATGGTAGGATGTGCAGAAGATTAATGTGCAAGTTGAGAAACTGGGGTGCAAAGGAGCAAGATCAATAAAGAAATAAATACAGTATGAGGATGAGGAAGATTGGGTGGGCTATTTACAGATGAGCTATGTACAGGTGCAGTGATCTGTGAGCTGCTCTGACAGCTGGTGCTTAAAGCTAGTGAGGGAGATGAGAGTCTCAAGCTTCAGAGATTTTTGCAGTTCGTTCCAGTCATGGGCAGCAGAGACCTGGAAGGAGAGGCGGCCAAAGTAAGAATTGGATTTGGGGGTGACCAGTGAGATATACCTGCTGGAGCGCGTGCCACGAGTGGGTGCTGCTATGTTGATGAGTGAGCTGAGATAAGGCGGGGCTTTACCTAGCAGAGACTTGTAGATGACCTGGAGCCAGTGGGTTTGGCGAGAAATATGAAGCGAGGGCCAGCCAACAAGATCATACAGGTCGCAGTGGTGGGTAGTATATGGGGCTTTGGTGACAAAACAGATTGGACTGAATCCAATTTGTTGAGTAGAGTGTTGGAAGCTATTTTGTAAATTCGATGCTAATGCAGAACGCCACAGGATGTTTTTGTGCTGGTCAACGGCAGACAGGTCTGGAGTGTACCAAGGCCTATATCTATTCCTAGTTCTACATTTTTTTAATGAAGCATGCTTATTTAAGATGGTGAGGAAGGCACTTTTAAAGAATAACCAGGCATCCTCTACTGACGGGATGAGGTCAATGTCATTCCAGGATACCCCGGCCAGGTCAATTAGAAAGGCCTGTTTGCTGAAGTGTTTTAGGGAGCGTTTGACAGTGATGAGGGATGGTCGTTTGACCGCAGACCCATTACGGAAACAGCCAATGAGGCAGTGATCGCTGAGATCTTGGTTGAAAACAGCAGAGGTGTATTTGGAGGGCGAGTTAGTTAGGATGATATCTATGAGGGTGCCCGTGTTTACGGATTTGGGTAATACCCAATCAGTGTTGAGCTAAACTGAGTGAGCCAAATTGTGAATGGTCCTGGAGCACCAAAGTGTCAAGGGAAGCCAGTTTGGATTTGGCGTCACACCAATCACATCACAACAAAAGCAAAATGTCATTACTGACAGAAAAAACTTGAATTGTTCCATCTCATTGTGTTGTTGTTTTCCGGTGGTTAGCTAGCTAGCTAAAATTGGCCCTTTCCTAAATTAGCTATGGGTGGAGATAGGGATTTGGACTTGTACCATAGACAGCCACATCATATTTAGCTTATGTTGCATGGACTAAATAGTTTTTGGTATCTTTTATTTGTTACCAGTGGTGGAAAAAGTGCCCAGTTGTCATACTTGAGTAAAAGTAAAGATACCTTAATAGAAAATAACTCAAGTAAAAGTGAAAGTCACCCAGTGAAGTATGACTTGAGTAAAAGTCTAAAGGTATTTGGTTTTAAATATACTTAAGTATCAAAAGTAAATGTAATTGCAAAAATATGTTTAAGGATTATATCAAAAGTAAAAGTTAAAGTAAAAATAACTCAAAATTCCATATATTAATCAAACCCGATGGCATCATTTTCTTGTTTTTGAAATGTACGGATAGCCAGGGGCACACTCCAACACTCAGACATAATTTATAGATAGCCAGGGGCACACTCCAACACTCAGACATAATTTATAGATAGCCAGGGGCACACTCCAACACTCGGACATTTATAGATAGCCAGGGGCACACTCCAACACTCAGGCATCATTTATAGATAGCCAGGGGCACACTCCAACACTCAGACATCATTTATAGATAGCCAGGGGCACACTCCAACACTCAGACATCATTTATAGATAGCCAGGGGCACACTCCAACATTCAGACATCATTTATAGATAGCCAGGGGCACACTCCAACACTCAGACATCATTTATAGATAGCCAGGGGCACACTCCAACACTCAGACATCATTTATAGATAGCCAGGGGCACACTCCAACACTCAGACATCATTTATAGATAGCCAGGGGCACACTCCAACACTCAGACATCATTTATAGATAGCCAGGGGCACACTCCAACACTCAGACATCATTTATAGATAGCCAGGGGCACACTCCAACACTCAGACATCATTTATAGATAGCCAGGGGCACACTCCAACACTCAGACATCATTTATAGATAGCCAGGGGCACACTCCAACACTCAGACATCATTTATAGATAGCCAGGGGCACACTCCAACACTCAGACATCATTTATAGATAGCCAGGGGCACACTCCAACACTCAGACATCATTTATAGATAGCCAGGGGCACACTCCAACATCATTTATAGATAGCCAGGGGCACACTCCAACACTCAGACATCATTTATAGATAGCCAGGGGCACACTCCAACACTCAGACATCATTTATAGATAGCCAGGGGCACACTCCAACACTCAGACATCATTTATAGATAGCCAGGGGCACACTCCAATACTCAGACATCATTTATAGATAGCCAGGGGCACACTCCAACACTCAGACATCATTTACAAATGAAGCACGTGTGTTTAGTGAGTCCGCCAGATCAGAAGGCAGTAGGGATGACCAGAGATGCTATCTTAATAAGTGTGTGAATTGTCCTGCTAAGTATTCAAAATGTAACGAGTACTTTTGGGTGTTGGGAAAATGTCTGGAGTAAAAAGTACATCATTTTCTTTATGAATGTAGTGAAGTAAATGTAAAAGTTGGCAAAAATATAAATAGTAGAGTTCAGATATCCCAAAAAAATACTTCAGTAGTACTTTCAAGCATTTTTACTTAAGTACTTTACACTACTGATTGTTACTGTATTAGACTAAACAGGTGATCGATGATGTTGTTAAAGTTCAAATGGTGCTGGACTAGTGGAGGCAGCTCCTGTTGTTGACATGGTGCTGGACTAGTGGAGGCAGCTCCTGTTGTTGACATGGTGCTGGACTAGTGGAGGCAGCTCCTGTTGTTGACATGGTGCTGGACTAGTGGAGGCAGCTCCTGTTGTTGACATGGTGCTGGAATAGTGGAGGCAGCTCCTGTTGTTGACATGGTGCTGGACTAGTGGAGGCAGCTCCTGTTGTTGACATGGTGCTGGAAAAGTGGAGGCAGCTCCTGTTGTTGACATGGTGCTGGACTAGTGGAGGCAGCTCCTGTTGTTGACATGGTGCTGGACTAGTGGAGGCAGCTCCTGTTGTTGACATGGTGCTGGACTAGTGGAGGCAGCTCCTGTTGTTGACATGGTGCTGGAATAGTGGAGGCAGCTCCTGTTGTTGACATGGTGCTGGAATAGTAGCGGCAGCTCCTGTTTTCTAGTAGATTTGTGGTAACTCTCTGTGGGTCTAAATCAATGGTTGTTTACTAAAACATTTCAGAAAGATTAACTTGATTGACCATGCTGTAGGTCATGTAACTGTTTGTTACATACAATATGCTTTGTGGACTCCACCAGACAGATGTTGCTCTCCGGTTTTATGATGAAATAAAGGCGTGGTTGAATTTATTCTGTAACCGTGTTTTCTTACTGTCTGCATTTAGGCCTATATATCACTGTGTCAAGGCATATGAACTAACAGGTTATAGAGCAAACAACACAATTATCACAACACATAGGTTGTAATATGACTTTTTCCAAAATAAAAATAAAAACTTGAACATGGACAGATTTTGGGTGGAGTGAACCCACTCGCTTCGGCTCTTACTCTCAGTCACTCTATAAGACCTGTAGAACCAGGTGAGGGGAATTCCCTGGTTCAGTCACTCTATAAGACCTAGAGAACCAACCAGGTGAGGGGAGTTCCTTACTAATCAGTGAGCTTAATTCACCAGACAAGTACAATGATTGGAGGAATAAGTGTAGGAGGTCCTTTACTTTGAATAACTATTTTACATTTCCAAAACCAACAAATCAACCCATTGGCTAGATGACTATGGTGTGCTCTTTTGATCTTTAGACTTCTGAGATCATAGGACATGACATAAGAACTCTTTGGACATGACATTATAACTCTTAGGACATGACATGATAATTCATTGGACATGACAGAAGAATTCATTGGACATGACATAAGAACTCATAGGACATGACATAAGAATTCCACCCCTCAGCAGACACTAGTACATTAGATAAACAGGGGGTGAAGGAGCCACTTCCCTTTGAAGAACGTCAACCTTCCCAACACCTGCAAAGCCATCCTTAGATGTGTGAGTGCAAGAACTCACCTCCCTCTGCAGAGTACACAGTGACCACACCACTGAAGGGTCCGTCTCCCTTGTTGTTGTACACGCCCACTTTCACTTCGAAGGGGGTGAGGGGAGGGAAGGTCTCGTCTCTGTACTTGTATGTAGTGGAATCTGCTGATGTCACCATCTTCTCCTTCCAGCCTCGCGTACCATTGGCTCGGAATGCCACGATGTAGCCAAAGCCCTTGCCATTCTGGAACTCCTCAGACACAGGCTGGAAAACAAGGAAAGAGATTCAGTTTTATTTGATTGGATATAAAACCCAAATCAATGACCACAACATTGGTCATTTAAATATCTGAATACATTAATTTACATTCATAAATGAATTAATCTGTTCAAAAATCAGCCCAGCCTGCTGTAGATATTAATAATTGTATTGTATTCAAGAAGGATCCTTACAGGAGCCAATCTCGCCGCTCGTATCTAGCTTACAATATCATAATACAGACAGTTGTACCTACATCACCTTGTATCTACAGCACCTTGTACCTAGATCACATTGTACCTAGATCACCTTGTACCTAGACCACCTTGTACCTACATCACCTTGTAACTACATCACCTTGTAACTACATCACCTTGTACCTACATCCCGTTCTAACTACATCACCTTCTAACTACTTCACCTTGTACCTACATCACCTTCTAACTACATCACCTTCTAACTACTTCACCTTGTACCTACATCACCTTGTACCTACATCACCTTGTAACTACATCACCTTGTGCCTAGAGCACCTTGTAACTACATCACCTTGTAACTACATCACCTTGTAACTACAGCACCTTGTGCCTAGATCACCTTGTATCTACAGCACCTTGTACCTACTTCACCTTGTTCCTACTTCACCTTGTACCTAGATCACCTTGTGCCTAGATCACCTTGTAACTACATCACATTGTACCTAGAGCACCTTGTGCCTAGATCACCTTGTACCTACATCACCTTGTACCTGGACCACCCATAGCACATTGTACCTAGACAACCTAGAGCACATTGTACCTAGAACACATTGTACCTAGAGCACATTGTACCTAGACAACCTAGAGCACCTTGTACTTAGAGCACCTTGAACCTAGAGCACCTAGAGCACCTTGTACCTAGAGCACCTAGAGCACATTGTACCTAGACAACCTAGAGCACATTGTACCTAGAGCACCTTGTACCTAGAGCACCTTGTACCTAGATCACCTAGAGCACATTGTACATAGAGCACCTAGAGCACATTGTACCTAGAGCACATTGTACCTAGTTCACCTAGAACACATTGTACCTAGAACACAATGTACATAGAGCACATTGTACATAGAGCACATTGTACCTAGACCCCCTAGAGCACCTTGTACCTAGAACACCGTGTACCTAGAGCACCTAGAGCACCTTGTACCTAGAGCACCTAGAGCACATTGTACCTAGACAACCTAGAGCATATTGTACCTAGAGCACCTTGTACCTAGAGCACCTAGAGCACCTTGTACCTAGAGCACCTAGAGCACCTTGTACCTAGAGCACCTTGAACCTAGAGCACCTAGAGCACCTTGTACCTAGAGCACCTAGAGCACATTGTACCTAGACAACCTAGAGCATATTGTACCTAGAGCACCTTGTACCTAGAGCACCTAGAGCACCTTGTACCTAGATCACCTAGAGCACATTGTACATAGAGCACCTAGAGCACATTGTACCTAGAAAACCTAGAGCACATTGTACCTAGAGCACCTTGTACCTAGGGCACATAGAGCACATTGTACCTAGACCACATTGTTCCTGGAGCAGCTTATACCTAGACAACCTAGAGCACATTGTACCTGGAGCACCTTGTACCTAGAGCACCTAGAGCACCTTGAACCTAGAGCACCTAGAGCACATTGTACCTAGAGCACCTAGAGCACATTGTACCTAGACAACCTAGAGCACATTGTACCTAGAGCACCTTGTACCTAGAGCACCTAGAGCACATTGTACCTAGACCACATTGTTCCTGGAGCACCTTATACCTAGACCACCTAGAGCACCTTGTACCTAGACCACCTAGAGCACCTTGTACCTAGAGCATCTAGAGCACATTGCACCTAGAGCACATTGTACCTAGAGCATCTAGAGCACATTGCACCAAGAGCACGTTGTACCTAGAGCACATTGTACCTAGAGCACCTTGTACCTAGATCACCTAGAGCACCTTTCACCTAGAGCACCTTATACTTAGACCATCTAGAGCACCTTGTACCTAGAGCAACTATAGCACATTGTACCTAGAGCACCTTTCACCTAGAGCACCTTATACCTAGACCACCTAGAGCATCTTGTACCTAGAGCACATTGTACCTATAGCACATTGTACCTAGAGCACCTTGTACCTAGAGTAAATCAAAAAGAGAGTAGAGATATGAGAGTACATGGAAATATCATCCCTTTAACCCTGCTTGGTTTCCCACATATGCTGACAACTTGTTGGCTGCTTTTCCTTCACTCTGCGGTTCAACTCATCCCTAACCATCTCAATTGAGTTGAGGTCGGGGTATTCTGGAGGCCAGGACGTCGGATGCAGCACCCCATCACTCACCTTGGTCAAATAGCCCTTACACAGCCTGGAGGTGTGTTTTGGGTCATTGTCTTGTTGGAAAACAAATGATAGTCCCACTAAGCGCATACCAAATGGGATGACGTATAGCTGCAGAATGCTGTGGTAGCCATGCTGGTTAAGTGTGCCTTGAATTCTAAATAAATCATAGACAGTGTCACCAGCAAAGCAACCCCACACCATCACACCTCCTCCTCCATGCTTCACCATGGGAACCTCACATGCAGAGATTATCTGTTCCGCAACCAGAAATCCCCATGAAATCTGCCCACAAAACATAGCTATACCAATCCCCATGATATCTGCCCACATAACATAGCTATATCAATCCCCCTTGAGAAATGCCCACATACAGTGCATTCGGAAAGTATTCAGACCCCTTCACTTTTTCCACATTTTGTTATGTTACAGCCTTAATCTAAAAATGTATTAAATTGTTTTTTTCCTCATCAATCTACAAACAATATCTCATGATGATAAAGCAAAAACAGGTTTTAACCAATTTTTGCAATTAAAAAAATTAATAAAATATTTATATAAGTTTTCAGACCCTTTAGTACTTTGTTGAAGAACCTTTGGCAGCGATTACAGCCACAAATCTTATTGGGTATGATACTACATGCTTGACAGATCTATATTTGGTGAGTTTCTCCGATTCTACTCTGCAGATCCTCTCAAGCTCTGTCAGGTTGGATGGGGAGCGTGGCTGCACAGTTATTTTCAGGTCTCTCCAGAGATGTTCGATCGGGTTAAATTCCAGGCTCTGGCTGGATCACTCAAGGACATTCAGAGATTTGTCCCGAAGCCACTCCTGTGTTGTCTTGGCTGTGTGCTTAAGGTCGCTGTTGGAAGGTGAACATTCACCCCAGTCTGAGGTCCTGAGCGCTCTGTACAGGTTTTCATCAAGGATTTATCTGTACTTGCTTGATTCTATACAGGAACATTAATACAGTGTTCTGCATGGGAGACCAACTGATTCAGAACAGACTGAGGACTGCCTTAATTTAACCTTGATTTAACCAGCTAAGTCATTTAGAACACATTCTCTTTTACAATAAAGACCTGACCATGCAGTAAAGTAGACAAGTGCATCTCATCTAATCTAGCTTGACCACTACTTGTAATGTTTGTCTCTAGCTCGGTGGACTAACACAGTCTTGTGGCATGCAGGAGACCCACGTTGACAGCCAGGTGTATAGGTGTGCCTCCCTTACAGTGGTGTAGTGGAGGGTAAACACACGTAAACACTGTTTACTTATGGGTATACCTCCCTTACAGTGGTGTAGTGGAGGGTAAACACTGTTTACTTATGGGTATACCTCGCTTACAGTGGTGTAGTGGAGGGTATGGCCCCTACGACACAATACCATCATCTGTTGATCTATAAATCAAATCAATTTATTACATTTTGTATTAGTCGCATGCTTCACCTCCATATCTTTTTTTCAATAACCTCTTTGGTGATATGATTGTATGAACGTCTGCAAATGAAACACTAAACAGTAATTAAATCAAGATGTCACAAAGTCACAGCTGAATCCCAGTCGCTTCCCAGCTGTAATCTAACTTCTGTTCATTGTGATCAGCAAGTAACAATTTGGTGTTGTTTTTGAAGATATCCTGTCTCTAGATAAAATACAGGGTTTACTGGTGTTGTTTCTGAAGATATCCCGTCTCTAGATAAAGTACAGGGTTTACTGATGTTGTTTCTGAAGATATCCCGTCTCTAGATAAAGTACAGGGTTTACTGGTGTTGTTTCTGAAGATATCCTGTCTCTAGATAAAGTACAGGGTTAATGGTGTTGTTTCTGAAGATATCCCGTCTCTAGATAAAGTACAGGGTTTACTGGTGTTGTTTCTGAAGATATCCCGTCTCTAGATAAAGTACAGGGTTTACTGGTGATGTTTCTGAAGATATCCCATCTCTAGATAAAGTACAAGGTTTACTGGTGTTGTTTCTGAAGATATCCCGTCTCTAGATAAAGTACAGGGTTTCTGAAGATATCCCGTCTCTAGATAAAGTACAGGGTTAATGGTGTTGTTTCTGAAGATATCCCGTCTCTAGATAAAGTACAGAGTTTATTGGTGTTGTTTCTGAAGATATCCTGTCTCTCAGTAAAGCACATCCAGGATGTACTGTCGGTAAGTCCTATTGTGTGAATATTTTGTAAACGTTGATTGTTCATCTCTTGAGTTTGGTTTTCCCAATGTCAAACCTACCACCATCTTTCTCACATTGAGAGGTTGGAAATGTGATATTCTGATTCCCTTACAATAGATACAAGTGGATTGATTCTGATTAACTATCTACAGATACAAGTGGATTGATTCTGATTCACTTACTAAAAATACAAGTGGATTGATTCTGATTCACTTACAATAGATACAAGTGGATTGATTCTGATTAACTATCTACAGATACAAGTGGATTGATTCTGATTCACTTACTAAAGATACAAGTGGATTGATTATGATTCACTTACTGTAGATACAAGTGAATTGATTCTGATTAACTATCTATAGATACAAGTGGATTGATTCTGATTCCCTTGCAATAGATAGAAGTGAATTGATTCTGATTAACTATCTACAGATACAAGTGGATCTTTACTTCCGGCGCAGGCAGAGATGGCCGCCTCGCTTCGCGTTCTTAGGAAACTATGCAGTTTTTTGTTTTTTTACGTGTTATTTCTTACATTGGTACCCCAGGTCATCTTAGGTTTCATTACATACAGTCGAGAAGAACTACTGAATATAAGAGCAGCGTCAACTCACCATCAGTAAGATCAAGAATATGACTTTCCCGGAGCGGATCCTTTGTTCTGCCTTTCACCCAGGACAACGGAATGGATCCCAGCCTGCGTCCCAAAACAACAACGTTGTAAAAGAGGCAAACGAAGCGGTCTTCTGGTCAGGCTCCGGAGACGGGCACATCGCTCGCCACTCCCTAGCATACTACTCGTCAATGTCTAGTCTCTTGACAACAAGGTTGATGAAATCCGAGCAAGGGTAGCATTCCAGAGGGACATCAGGGACTGTAACGTTCTTTGCTTCACGGAAACATGGCACACTCTAGAGACGCTATCGGAGTCGGTGCAGCCAGCTGGTTTCTCCACGCATTGTGCCGACAGAAACAAACATCTTTCTGGTAAGAAGAGGGGCGGGTGCGTATGCTTTATGGTTAACGAGACGTGGTGTGGTGTGGTGTGGTCACAACAACATACAGGAGCTCAAGTCCTTCTGTTCACCTGATTTAGAATTCCTCACAATCAAATCTCGACCACATTATCTACCAAGGGAATTCTCTTCGATTATAATCACAGCCGTATATATTCCCACCCAAGCAGACACATCGATGGCTCTGAACGAACTGTATTTGACTCTTTGCAAACTGGAATCCATATATCCTGAGGCTGCATTCATTGTAGCTGGGGATTTTAACAAGGCTAATCTGAAAACAAGACTCCCTAAATTGTATCAGCACATCGATTGCGCAACCAGGGCAGGTAAAACCTTGGATCATTGCTATTCTAACTTCCGCGATGCATATAAGGCCCTCCCCCGCCCTCCTTTCGGAAAAGCTGACCACGACTCCATTTTGTTGCTCCCTTCCTACAGACAGAAGCTAAAACAAGAAGCTCCCACGCTGAGGTCTGTTCAACGCTGGTCCGACCAATCTGATTCCACGCTCCAAGACTGCTTCCATCACGTGGACTGGGATATGTTTCGTATTGCGTCAGACAACAACATTGACGAATACGCTGATTCGGTGAGTGAGTTCATTAGAACGTGCGTTGAAGATGTCGTTCCCATAGCAACGATTAAAACATTCCCAAACCAGAAACCGTGGATTGATGGCAGCATTCACGTGAAACTGAAAGCGCGAACCACTGCTTTTAATCAGGGCAAGGTGACCGGAAACATGACAGAATACAAACAGTGTAGCTATTCCCTCCGCAAGGCAATCAAACAAGCTAAGCGTCAGTATAGAGACAAAGTAGAATCGCAATTCAACGGCTCAGACACAAGAGGTATGTGGCAGGGTCTACAGTCAATCACGGATTACAAAAAGAAAACCAGCCCAGTCACGGACCAGGATGCCTTGCTCCCAGGCAGACTAAATAACTTTTTTGCCCGCTTTGAGGACAATACAGTGCCACTGACACGGCCCGCAACTAAAACATGCGGACTCTCCTTCACTGCAGCCGAGGTGAGTAAAACATTTAAACGTGTTAACCCTCGCAAGGCTGCAGGCCCAGACGGCATCCCCAGCCGCGCCCTCAGAGCATGCGCAGACCAGCTGGCTGGTGTGTTTACGGACATATTCAATCGATCCCTATCCCAGTCTGCTGTCCACACATGCGTCAAGAGGGCCACCATTGTTCCTGTTCCCAAGAAAGCTAAGGTAACTGAGCTAAACGACTATCGCCCTGTAGCACTCACTTCCGTCATCATGAAGTGCTTTGAAAGACTAGTCAAGGACCATATCACCTCCACCCTACCTGACACCCTAGACCCACTCCAATTTGCTTACCGCCCAAATAGGTCCACAGACAATGCAATCTCAACCACACTGCACACCGCCCTAACCCATCTGGACAAGAAGAATACCTATGTGAGAATGCTGTTCATCGACTACAGCTCGGCATTTAACACCATAGTACCCTCCAAACTCGTCATCAAGCTCGAGACCCTGGGTCTCGACCCCACCCTGTGCAACTGGGTACTGGACTTCCTGACGTGCCGCCCCTAGGTGGTGAGGGTAGGTAACAACATCTCCACCCTGCTGATCCTCAACACTGTGGCCCCACAAGGGTGCGTTCTGAGCCCTCTCCTGTACTCCCTGTTCACCCACGACTGCGTGGCCACGCACGCCTCCAACTCAATCATCAAGTTTGCGGACGACACAACAGTGGCATCTTGCCTATGCCGCTCTGTACCATCACTCATTCATATATCTTTATGTACATATTCTTTATCCCTTTACACTTGTGTGTATAAGGTAGTAGTTTTGGAATTGTTAGCTAGATTACTCATTGGTTATTAATGCATTGTCGGAACTAGAAGCACATGCATTTCGCTACACTCGCATTAACATCTGCTAACCATGTGTATGTAAAATATAACATTTGATTTGATTTTGATTTGATTTTGATTCTGATTCACTTACAATAGATATAAGTGGATTGATTCTGATTCACTTACTATAGATACAAGTGGATTGATTCTGATTCACTTACTAAAGATACAAGTGGATTGATTCTGATTCACTTACTATAGATACAAGTGAATTGATTCTGATTAACTATCTACAGATACAAGTGGATTGATTCTGATTCCCTTGCAATACTGATAGAAGTGAATTGATTCTGAGTCCCTTGCTATAGATAGAAGTGGATTGATTCTGATTCACTTACTATAGATAGAAGTGTATTGATTCTGATTCCCTTGCATACCTCTTACTATAGTTAGAAGTGGATTGATTCTGATTCACTTACTATAGATACAAGTGGATTGATTCTGATTCCCTTGCTATAGTTAGAAGTGGATTGATCCTGATTCACTTACTTTTGGTACAAGTGGATTGATTCTGATTAACTATCTATAGATACAAGTGAATTGATGAATCACTTTAAACTGAACACTGATGTAAGAACTGATCAATGATGATCATTTGTTTGGTCGGTATCACAAGCCAAGGATGATCATTCGTTTGGTCGGTATCACGAGTCAAGGATGATCATTTGTTTGGTCGGTATCACGAGTCAAGGATGATCATTCATTTGGTCGGTATCACGAGTCAAGGATGATCATTCACTTGGAGGGCATCACAAGCCAAGGATGATCATTCGTTTGGTCGGTATCACTCATCTATGATATTCATTCTGTCATGACTGTCCTGACCAGGTCAGGTTACAGGAGACCACAACCCTACAGATTATCTCTCAAGCCCAACAGAGGAGGAGAGATCCAGAGGTCTGAAGATGTGGGGGTTTTATGACCTCTCACGCCCCTGGTAAATCTCAGGCCATAGACAAATTCCTTTGTCCTGTTACTATGGAGAACCAGCCTCAGAACATTAAACATTAAATAAAGGGACTTTCGAACAATGGTTTCTGTCAGGCACAATGGTGGTCATGACAATAGATGGAATGTGAAAATGTATGTCATTTTTGTTTTGTTATTAAAGGTTAATAGATGACGTTATTACGAAAACATTGTAACGTGAAGAGTTTTCCTAGAATATGTTTGATGTTTATACATTGTACATTGTATGGAAAATATCCAAATCAAAGAGAAGGTTTTGGGGGAGATGAAATGTTAAGTTAGTTGTCTAAAATTGGATTTGAATAAAATCTAGACCTTGCCTCATTAACTTGGTACGCCCAGAGAATTGCCCTAAAGGTGGTTACGCCCACTTCTGACCCAAGGGTATAAAACCTGTGAGTAAAGAATTCACAGAGAAGACTACATGACCCAAGCTGCAGCCAAGGTCTAAAAAGTCAAAGAAACTCAGAACGCAACACAAGTTTGAAGACAGAGAAATCTTTTTCTACCCAAGCTACAGATGAGTAGCTGTGTCTAAGCGGGTGAATTCAAGCCGGACCCCCTTAGCATCCAATCCCAGCGAATCGAGGTATCTAAAGGGTTTCATTCCTATGCTGTGAGCTCTGAGCTACAGAGCTGTCTGTCCTCAGAAGACCCTTTCCAGAGCAAAGGGTGAGGGAACAGACTCCTAAGCCAAAAGGACACTGACATTGGGAGGACGATCAGAGAGTTGCGCCGGAGTAGTGCGTCATCGAGCAGCCTGAACGGTCCACGCAAAGAATCTCGGAGATCATCCCCACGTAATTACATCATTATATTCTGACCCATAAGAGCGGCAGTTTGGGGCAAGGCTAGGGTTAGAATAGCATAGCTGACAAATTCACCCAAATGTATATTTCTCTCGTGTACTTTCTTTTTTCTCTCTCTTTGAAATCCCCATTTTGGGTAACACGCGCCATACTGTGTTGGCCTGTTATACTAAGTTCTAATCAATAGCCTATAATGTGTTTTGGCTATGTGTATCTTTTATCATCATTTTAGCTTTTTAGTAAATAAATATTCAATTAAGATTGGTGTGGTACGAACTCATTGGTGAGACCCTGGTCAGTGCAGATTCACGGGCTATACGACGTTCAGAACGAGATTGGTAGAGGTAACTGGTTAATTAGCGGCTGTTGTAAAATCGATATGCTGATATTCTTTGAGTTAATTTGGGAAATAGGAACTCAATAAAAACTAGTTTTCCCATGGTGCCCCAGGTTAATGAGTTAATAATCGCTTTTTTCAGTTAATCATGCAATCAGAAACTTCCAATCATTCGGTGAGCAACAGTCGTCATATTAACTAATACAACGTCACGAAAATTCCTTTGGTCGGTATCACGAGTCAATGATGATCATGCGTTTGGTCGGTATCACGAGTCAATGATGATCATTTGTTTGGTCGGTATCACGAATCAATGACGATAATTTGTTTGGTCGGTATCACGAGTCAATGATGATCATTCATTTGGTTGGTATCACGAGTCAATGATGATCATTCGTTTGGTCGGTATCAAGAGTCAAAGATGATCATTCGTTTGGTCGGTATCTCGAGTCAAGGATGATCATTTGTTTGGTCGGTATCAAGAGTCAATGATGATCATTCGTTTGGTCGGTATCACGAGTCAATGATGATCATTCGTTTGGTCGGTACCACGAGTCAATGATGATCATTAGTTTGGTCGGTATCACGAGTCAATGATGATCATTCGTTTGGTCGGTATCACGAGTCAATGATGATCATTCGTTTGGTCGGTATCACGAATCAATGATGATAATTTGTTTGGTCGGTATCACGAGCCAGTGATGATCATTCATTTGGTTGGTATCACGAGTCAATGATGATCATTCGTTTGGTCGGTATCAAGAGTCAAAGATGATCATTCGTTTGGTCGGTATCACGAGTCAAGGATTATCATTAGTTTGGTCGGTATCACGAGTCAAGGATGATCATTCGTTTGGTCGGTATCACGAGCCAAGGATGATCATTCGTTTGGTCGGTATCACGAGTCAAGGATGATAATTCATTTGGTCGGTACCACGAGTCAAGGATGATCATTCGTTTGGTCGGTATCACGAGTCAATGATGATCATTGGTTTGGTCGGTATCAAGAGTCAAGGATGATCATTCGTTTGGTCGGTATCACGAGCCAAGGATGATCATTCACTTGGAGGGCATCACAAGTAGTGTACTACATTTGACCAGAACCCTATGGGTCTGGCATTATGTAGGGAATAAGGTCCCATTTGGAACGCACACCTGGTTCCAGATGCAGCTAAATGTTTCTGGATATAAATCAGGAAGTCTGCAGCATGTCTGCGATCAATAGAGATTAATATTGAAACAGACAGAGCACTAATGTGTGCGAGCTGCTTCTGGCAGCCAAAGTGCGTGATAGGGCTGGGGCTGGGGAGGGGGCTGGAGCAGCCAAGGTTGTGGGCTCAGTCAGGTTATTAAGTAGGATGCATGTGTGTATGAGAGGTCTGGGGATGGGGATGGAGCAGCCAAGGTAGTGGGCTCAGTCAGGTTATTAAGTAGGATGAATGTGTGTGTGTGTGTGTGTGTGTGTGTGTGATGGCTGCTCCCTCACTAGGAGACTATTGAGTAGAACATTACAGATGCCCTCTCAGTCACCCAGATAGAGCCACTGAGGGAGAGACACCCAGCAGGTCGGCTGGCTGGGGGGGGCGGGGGGGGGGGGGGGGGCTGTTTGGGCTAGACTGTATCAGCTTAGCCCTAGCAGCCCCCCCTATACAGTCTAGCCCAAGCAGCCCCCCCTATACAGTCTATCCCAAGCAGCCCCCCCCAGCCAGCACAGACCTAGCAGCCCCCCAGCCAGCCCTGACCTTAGCAGCCCCCCCTAACCAGACCATCCCTAGCAGCCCCCCCTATCCAGCCTAGCCATCGCAGCCCCCCCTATCCAGCCTATCCCTAGCAGCCCCCCTAGCCAGCCTAGCCATAGCAGCCCCAGCCTATCCCTAGCAGCCCCCCCTAGCCAGCCTAACCTTAGCAGCCCCCCCTCCTAGCCAGCCTAACCTTAGCCCCTCCCAACCAGCCTAGCTCCAGCAGCCCCCCCAGCCAGCCAGCCATATCATGCAGCACCCCATCACTCACCTTGGTCAAATAGCCCTTACACAGCCTGGAGGTGTGTTTTGGGTCATTGTCTTGTTGGAAAACAAATGATAGTCCCACTAAGCGCATACCAAATGGGATGACGTATAACTGCAGAATGCTGTGGTAGCCATGCTGGTTAAGTGTGCCTTGAATTCTAAATAAATCATAGACAGTGTCACCAGCAAAGCAACCCCACACCATCACACCTCCTCCTCCATGCTTCACCATGGGAACCTCACATGCAGAGATTATCTGTTCCGCAACCAGAAATCCCCATGAAATCTGCCCACAAAACATAGCTATACCAATCCCCATGATATCTGCCCACATAACATAGCTATATCAATCCCCCTTGAGAAATGCCCACATACAGTGCATTCGGAAAGTATTCAGACCCCTTCACTTTTTCCACATTTTGTTATGTTACAGCCTTAATCTAAAAATGTATTAAATTGTTTTTTTCCTCATCAATCTACAAACAATATCTCATGATGATAAAGCAAAAACAGGTTTTAACCAATTTTTTCAAATTAAATTAAAAAAATTAATAAAATATTTATATAAGTTTTCAGACCCTTTAGTACTTTGTTGAAGAACCTTTGGCAGCGATTACAGCCACAAATCTTATTGGGTATGATACTACATGCTTGACAGATCTATATTTGGTGAGTTTCTCCGATTCTACTCTGCAGATCCTCTCAAGCTCTGTCAGGTTGGATGGGGAGCGTGGCTGCACAGTTATTTTCAGGTCTCTCCAGAGATGTTCGATCGGGTTAAATTCCAGGCTCTGGCTGGATCACTCAAGGACATTCAGAGATTTGTCCCGAAGCCACTCCTGTGTTGTCTTGGCTGTGTGTGTCACGCCCTGGTCGAAGTATTTTGTGTTTATCTTTATTTATTTGGTCAGGCCAGGGTGTGGCATGGGTTTTTGTAGGTGGTATGTATGGGGATTGTAGCTAGTGGGGTGTTCTAGCTAAGTCTATGGCTGTCTGAAGTGGTTCTCAATCAGAGGCAGGTGTTTATCGTTGTCTCTGATTGGGAACCATATTTAGGCAGCCATATTCTTTGAGTTTGTCGTGGGTGATTGTCCTTAGTGTCCTGATGTCATTGTTTCTGTGTTAGGATACACAAGTATAGGCTGTTTCGGTTTTCGTTTAAGTTTATTGTTTTGGTAGTGTTTGTGTTTAGTGTGTTTCTTCATTAAACATGGATTGCAATAGACACGCCGCATTTTGGTCCGACTCTCCTTCACACCTAGAAAACCGTGACAGAATCACCCACCACAAAAGGACCAAGCAGCGTGTCAACAGGCAGGAGCAGCGCGAGGAGATGCGCAATAAGGATTTCTGGACATGGGAGGAAATCCTCGACGGGAGAGGACCCTGGGCTAAACCAGGGGAGTGTAGCCGCCCAAAGGTGCAGCGGGAGAAGAAACAACAGGAGCAGCCCAAAGAGGAGTACAGTATGGAGTATACGACTTGGGAGGAGATCGACAGGTGGGCGGCCGACCCAGGGAGAGTGCCGGAGCCCGCCTGGGATTCGATGGAGCAGTGCGCGGAAGGATATAGGAGAATGGAGTTTGCGAAGCAAGCAAGGCGGCGCGGACGGAGGCCCCATAGTCAGCCCCAAAAATTTATTGGGGGGGGGGCTCAGGGAGAGTGTGGCAGAGTCAGGAGCCAGACCTGAGCCAACTCTCCCTGTTTATCGTGAGGAGCCAAGGAGGAGACCAGAACCAGAGCCGGTGTTGGAGGTGAGTGAAACAGAGACTGTGAAGGAGTTAATGGGGAAATTGGAGGAGAGAGAAATGAGGGAGTTGCTGTGTTGGTGCATTTTGCATAGAATTCGCCTGACGGAACGTGTCAGGGATTTGATGGCACCTGGGTTAGCGCTCCATACTCGTCCTGAGGTCCGTTTTAGTCGGCTGGTGAAGTTGGTTCCAGTCTCACGCATCAGGCCTCCTGTGCCCATCCCTAGCCTTGCACGTCCTGTGCCAGCACTATGCATCAGGCCTACAGTGCGCCTCGCCTGTTCAGCGCAGCCAGAGCCTTTCTGCTCTCCTGCGCTGCCGGAATCTCCCGCCTGTTCAGCGCAGCCGGAGCCTCTCTCCTCTCCTGCGCTGTCGGAGTCTCCCGCCTGTTCAGCGCAGCCAGAACTGCCAGTCTGCATGAAGCAGCCCGAGCTGCCAGTCTGCAAGGAGCTGCCAGTCTGCAAGGAGCTGCCAGTCTGCAAGGAGCTGCCAGTCTGCAAGGAGCTGCCAGTCTGCAAGGAGCTGCCAGCCTGCAAGGAGCTGTCAGTCTGCATGGAGCAGCCTGAGCTGTCAGTCTGCATGGAGCAGCCTGAGCTGTCCGTCTGCATGAAGCAGCCCGAGCTGTCAGTTTGCAAGGAGCAGCCAGAACTGTCAGTCTACATGAAGCAGCCAGAGCTGCCAGTCTGCAAGGAGCTGCCAGTCTGCAAGAAGCTGCCAGTCTGCAAGGAGCTGCCAGTCTGCAAGGAGCTGCCAGTCTGCAAGGAGCCGCCAGAGCTGCCTGTCTGCAGGATGCCGCTAAAGCTGCCAGCCTGCAAGGAGCTGCCAACCTGCAAGGAGCTGCCAGTCTGCAAGGAGCTGCCAGTCTGCAAGGAGCTGCCAGCCTGCAAGGAGCTGTCAGTCTGCATGGAGCAGCCTGAGCTGTCAGTCTGCATGGAGCAGCCTGAGCTGTCAGTCTGCATGGAGCAGCCTGAGCTGTCCGTCTGCATGAAGCAGCCCGAGCTGTCAGTTTGCAAGGAGCAGCCAGAGCTGTCAGTCTACATGAAGCAGCCAGAGCTGCCAGTCTGCAAGGAGCTGCCAGTCTGCAAGGAGCTGCCAGTCTGCAAAGAGCTGCCAGTCTGCAAAGAGCTGCCAGTCTGCAAGGAGCTGCCAGTCTGCAAGGAGCTGCCAGTCTGCAAGGAGCTGCCAGTCTGCAAAGAGCTGCCAGTCTGCAAAGAGCTGCCAGTCTGCAAGGAGCCGCCAGAGCTGCCTGTCTGCAGGATGCCGCTAAAGCTGCCAGTCTGCAAGGAGCCGCCAGAGCTGCCAGTCTGCAAGGAGCCGCCAGAGCTGCCAGTTAGCATGGAGCAGCCAGGGCCGCCAGTCAGCATGGAGCAGCCAGTCAGCATGGTGCAGCCAGAGCTGCCAGTCGGCATGGAGCTGCCAGTCAGTATGGAGCAGCCAGTGCCGCCAGTCAGCATGGAGCAGCCAGTCAGCATGGAGCAGTCAGAGCTGCCAGTCGGCATGGAGCTGCCAGTCAGCATGGAGCAGCCAGAGCTGCCAGTCAGCATGGAGCAGCCAGTCAGCATGGAGCAGCCAGAGCTGCCAGTCGACCAGACTCTCCCAGATCTGCCGGTCGACCAGACTCTCCCAGATCTGCCGGTCGACCAGACTCTCCCAGATCTGCCGGTCGACCAGACTCTCCCAGATCTGCCGGTCGACCAGACTCTCCCAGATCTGCCGGTCGACCAGACTCTCCCAGATCTGCCGGTCGACCAGACTCTCCCAGATCTGCCGGTCGACCAGACTCTCCCAGATCTGCCGGTCGACCAGACTCTCCCAGATCTGCCGGTCGACCAGACTCTCCCAGATCTGCCGGTCGACCAGACTCTCCCAGATCTGCCGGTCGACCAGACTCTCCCAGATCTGCCGGTCGACCAGACTCTCCCAGATCTGCCGGTCGACCAGACTCTCCCAGATCTGCCGGTCGACCAGACTCTCCCAGATCTGCCGGTCGACCAGACTCTTCCAGATATGCCAGTCGACCAGACTCTTCCAGATCTGCCAGTCGACCAGACTCTTCCAGATCTACCAGTCGGCCAGGATCTGCCAGCCGGCCAGGATCTGGTAGATTCATCAACCTGCCTGAGCTTCCCCTCAGTCCCGAGCTGCCTCAGTCCCGAGCTGCCCCTCAGTCCCGAGCTGCTCCTCAGTCCAGTGGGGTTCTGGGTGAGGACTACTAGGCCATGGTCGGCAGCGAGGGTGGACTATCCAGGGACGCGAGGAGAGGGGACTAAGACATTGATTGAGTGGGGTCCACATCCCGCGCCGGAGCCGCCACCATGGACAGACGCCCACCCGGACCCTCCCTATTGTTTTGAGGTGCGTTCGGGAGTCCGCACCTTAGGGGGGGGGTTCTGTCACGCCCTGGTCGAAGTATTTTGTGTTTATCTTTATTTATTTGGTCAGGCCAGGGTGTGGCATGGGTTTTTGTAGGTGGTATGTATGGGGATTGTAGCTAGTGGGGTGTTCTAGCTAAGTCTATGGCTGTCTGAAGTGGTTCTCAATCAGAGGCAGGTGTTTATCGTTGTCTCTGATTGGGAACCATATTTAGGCAGCCATATTCTTTGAGTTTGTCGTGGGTGATTGTCCTTAGTGTCCTGATGTCATTGTTTCTGTGTTAGGATACACAAGTATAGGCTGTTTCGGTTTTCGTTTAAGTTTATTGTTTTGGTAGTGTTTGTGTTTAGTGTGTTTCTTCATTAAACATGGATTGCAATAGACACGCCACATTTTGGTCCGACTCTCCTTCACACCTAGAAAACCGTGACAGTGTGCTTAAGGTCGCTGTTGGAAGGTGAACATTCACCCCAGTCTGAGGTCCTGAGCGCTCTGTACAGGTTTTCATCAAGGATTTATCTGTACTTGCTTGATTCTATACAGGAACATTAATACAGTGTTCTGCATGGGAGACCAACTGATTCAGAACAGACTGAGGACTGCCTTAATTTAACCTTGATTTAACCAGCTAAGTCATTTAGAACACATTCTCTTTTACAATAAAGACCTGACCATGCAGTAAAGTAGACAAGTGCATCTCATCTAATCTAGCTTGACCACTACTTGTAATGTTTGTCTCTAGCTCGGTGGACTAACACAGTCTTGTGGCATGCAGGAGACCCACGTTGACAGCCAGGTGTATAGGTGTGCCTCCCTTACAGTGGTGTAGTGGAGGGTAAACACACGTAAACACTGTTTACTTATGGGTATACCTCCCTTACAGTGGTGTAGTGGAGGGTAAACACACGTAAACACTGTTTACTTATGGGTATACCTCGCTTACAGTGGTGTAGTGGAGGGTATGGCCCCTACGACACAATACCATCATCTGTTGATCTATAAATCAAATCAATTTATTACATTTTGTATTAGTCGCATGCTTCACCTCCATATCTTTTTTTCAATAACCTCTTTGGTGATATGATTGTATGAACGTCTGCAAATGAAACACTAAACAGTAATTAAATCAAGATGTCACAAAGTCACAGCTGAATCCCAGTCGCTTCCCAGCTGTAATCTAACTTCTGTTCATTGTGATCAGCAAGTAACAATTTGGTGTTGTTTTTGAAGATATCCTGTCTCTAGATAAAATACAGGGTTTACTGGTGTTGTTTCTGAAGATATCCCGTCTCTAGATAAAGTACAGGGTTTACTGGTGTTGTTTCTGAAGATATCCTGTCTCTAGATAAAGTACAGGGTTAATGGTGTTGTTTCTGAAGATATCCCGTCTCTAGATAAAGTACAGGGTTTACTGGTGTTGTTTCTGAAGATATCCCGTCTCTAGATAAAGTACAGGGTTTACTGGTGATGTTTCTGAAGATATCCCATCTCTAGATAAAGTACAAGGTTTACTGGTGTTGTTTCTGAAGATATCCCGTCTCTAGATAAAGTACAGGGTTTCTGAAGATATCCCGTCTCTAGATAAAGTACAGGGTTAATGGTGTTGTTTCTGAAGATATCCCGTCTCTAGATAAAGTACAGAGTTTATTGGTGTTGTTTCTGAAGATATCCTGTCTCTCAGTAAAGCACATCCAGGATTTACTGTCGGTAAGTCCTATTGTGTGAATATTTTGTAAACGTTGATTGTTCATCTCTTGAGTTTGGTTTTCCCAATGTCAAACCTACCACCATCTTTCTCACATTGAGAGGTTGGAAATGTGATATTCTGATTCACTTACAATAGATACAAGTGGATTGATTCTGATTAACTATCTACAGATACAAGTGGATTGATTCTGATTCACTTACTAAAAATACAAGTGGATTGATTCTGATTCACTTACTGTAGATACAAGTGAATTGATTCTGATTAACTATCTATAGATACAAGTGGATTGATTCTGATTCCCTTGCAATAGATAGAAGTGAATTGATTCTGATTAACTATCTACAGATACAAGTGGATCTTTACTTCCGGCGCAGGCAGAGATGGCCGCCTCGCTTCGCGTTCCTAGGAAACTATGCAGTTTTTTGTTTTTTTACGTGTTATTTCTTACATTGGTACCCCAGGTCATCTTAGGTTTCATTACATACAGTCGAGAAGAACTACTGAATATAAGAGCAGCGTCAACTCACCATCAGTAAGATCAAGAATATGACTTTCCCGGAGCGGATCCTTTGTTCTGCCTTTCACCCAGGACAACGGAATGGATCCCAGCCTGCGTCCCAAAACAACAACGTTGTAAAAGAGGCAAACGAAGCGGTCTTCTGGTCAGGCTCCGGAGACGGGCACATCGCTCGCCACTCCCTAGCATACTACTCGTCAATGTCTAGTCTCTTGACAACAAGGTTGATGAAATCCGAGCAAGGGTAGCATTCCAGAGGGACATCAGGGACTGTAACGTTCTTTGCTTCACGGAAACATGGCACACTCTAGAGACGCTATCGGAGTCGGTGCAGCCAGCTGGTTTCTCCACGCATTGTGCCGACAGAAACAAACATCTTTCTGGTAAGAAGAGGGGCGGGTGCGTATGCTTTATGGTTAACGAGACGTGGTGTGGTGTGGTGTGGTCACAACAACATACAGGAGCTCAAGTCCTTCTGTTCACCTGATTTAGAATTCCTCACAATCAAATCTCGACCACATTATCTACCAAGGGAATTCTCTTCGATTATAATCACAGCCGTATATATTCCCACCCAAGCAGACACATCGATGGCTCTGAACGAACTGTATTTGACTCTTTGCAAACTGGAATCCATATATCCTGAGGCTGCATTCATTGTAGCTGGGGATTTTAACAAGGCTAATCTGAAAACAAGACTCCCTAAATTGTATCAGCATATCGATTGCGCAACCAGGGCAGGTAAAACCTTGGATCATTGCTATTCTAACTTCCGCGATGCATATAAGGCCCTCCCCCGCCCTCCTTTCGGAAAAGCTGACCACGACTCCATTTTGTTGCTCCCTTCCTACAGACAGAAGCTAAAACAAGAAGCTCCCACGCTGAGGTCTGTTCAACGCTGGTCCGACCAATCTGATTCCACGCTCCAAGACTGCTTCCATCACGTGGACTGGGATATGTTTCGTATTGCGTCAGACAACAACATTGACGAATACGCTGATTCGGTGAGTGAGTTCATTAGAACGTGCGTTGAAGATGTCGTTCCCATAGCAACGATTAAAACATTCCCAAACCAGAAACCGTGGATTGATGGCAGCATTCACGTGAAACTGAAAGCGCGAACCACTGCTTTTAATCAGGGCAAGGTGACCGGAAACATGACAGAATACAAACAGTGTAGCTATTCCCTCCGCAAGGCAATCAAACAAGCTAAGCGTCAGTATAGAGACAAAGTAGAATCGCAATTCAACGGCTCAGACACAAGAGGTATGTGGCAGGGTCTACAGTCAATCACGGATTACAAAAAGAAAACCAGCCCAGTCACGGACCAGGATGCCTTGCTCCCAGGCAGACTAAATAACTTTTTTGCCCGCTTTGAGGACAATACAGTGCCACTGACACGGCCCGCAACTAAAACATGCGGACTCTCCTTCACTGCAGCCGAGGTGAGTAAAACATTTAAACGTGTTAACCCTCGCAAGGCTGCAGGCCCAGACGGCATCCCCAGCCGCGCCCTCAGAGCATGCGCAGACCAGCTGGCTGGTGTGTTTACGGACATATTCAATCGATCCCTATCCCAGTCTGCTGTCCACACATGCGTCAAGAGGGCCACCATTGTTCCTGTTCCCAAGAAAGCTAAGGTAACTGAGCTAAACGACTATCGCCCTGTAGCACTCACTTCCGTCATCATGAAGTGCTTTGAAAGACTAGTCAAGGACCATATCACCTCCACCCTACCTGACACCCTAGACCCACTCCAATTTGCTTACCGCCCAAATAGGTCCACAGACAATGCAATCTCAACCACACTGCACACCGCCCTAACCCATCTGGACAAGAGGAATACCTATGTGAGAATGCTGTTCATCGACTACAGCTCGGCATTTAACACCATAGTACCCTCCAAACTCGTCATCAAGCTCGAGACCCTGGGTCTCGACCCCACCCTGTGCAACTGGGTACTGGACTTCCTGACGTGCCGCCCCTAGGTGGTGAGGGTAGGTAACAACATCTCCACCCTGCTGATCCTCAACACTGTGGCCCCACAAGGGTGCGTTCTGAGCCCTCTCCTGTACTCCCTGTTCACCCACGACTGCATGGCCACGCACGCCTCCAACTCAATCATCAAGTTTGCGGACGACACAACAGTGGCATCTTGCCTATGCCGCTCTGTACCATCACTCATTCATATATCTTTATGTACATATTCTTTATCCCTTTACACTTGTGTGTATAAGGTAGTAGTTTTGGAATTGTTAGCTAGATTACTCATTGGTTATTAATGCATTGTCGGAACTAGAAGCACATGCATTTCGCTACACTCGCATTAACATCTGCTAACCATGTGTATGTAAAATATAACATTTGATTTGATTTTGATTTGATTTTGATTCTGATTCACTTACAATAGATATAAGTGGATTGATTCTGATTCACTTACTATAGATACAAGTGGATTGATTCTGATTCACTTACTAAAGATACAAGTGGATTGATTCTGATTCACTTACTATAGATACAAGTGAATTGATTCTGATTAACTATCTACAGATACAAGTGGATTGATTCTGATTCCCTTGCAATACTGATAGAAGTGAATTGATTCTGAGTCCCTTGCTATAGATAGAAGTGGATTGATTCTGATTCACTTACTATAGATAGAAGTGTATTGATTCTGATTCCCTTGCATACCTCTTACTATAGTTAGAAGTGGATTGATTCTGATTCACTTACTATAGATACAAGTGGATTGATTCTGATTCCCTTGCTATAGTTAGAAGTGGATTGATTCTGATTCACTTACTTTTGGTACAAGTGGATTGATTCTGATTAACTATCTATAGATACAAGTGAATTGATGAATCACTTTAAACTGAACACTGATGTAAGAACTGATCAATGATGATCATTTGTTTGGTCGGTATCACAAGCCAAGGATGATCATTCGTTTGGTCGGTATCACGAGTCAAGGATGATCATTCGTTTGGTCGGTATCACGAGTCAAGGATGATCATTCATTTGGTCGGTATCACGAGTCAAGGATGATCATTCACTTGGAGGGCATCACAAGCCAAGGATGATCATTCGTTTGGTCGGTATCACTCATCTATGATATTCATTCTGTCATGACTGTCCTGACCAGGTCAGGTTACAGGAGACCACAACCCTACAGATTATCTCTCAAGCCCAACAGAGGAGGAGAGATCCAGAGGTCTGAAGATGTGGGGGTTTTATGACCTCTCACGCCCCTGGTAAATCTCAGGCCATAGACAAATTCCTTTGTCCTGTTACTATGGAGAACCAGCCTCAGAACATTAAACATTAAATAAAGGGACTTTCGAACAATGGTTTCTGTCAGGCACAATGGTGGTCATGACAATAGATGGAATGTGAAAATGTATGTCATTTTTGTTTTGTTATTAAAGGTTAATAGATGACGTTATTACGAAAACATTGTAACGTGAAGAGTTTTCCTAGAATATGTTTGATGTTTATACATTGTACATTGTATGGAAAATATCCAAATCAAAGAGAAGGTTTTGGGGGAGATGAAATGTTAAGTTAGTTGTCTAAAATTGGATTTGAATAAAATCTAGACCTTGCCTCATTAACTTGGTACGCCCAGAGAATTGCCCTAAAGGTGGTTACGCCCACTTCTGACCCAAGGGTATAAAACCTGTGAGTAAAGAATTCACAGAGAAGACTACATGACCCAAGCTGCAGCCAAGGTCTAAAAAGTCAAAGAAACTCAGAACGCAACACAAGTTTGAAGACAGAGAAATCTTTTTCTACCCAAGCTACAGATGAGTAGCTGTGTCTAAGCGGGTGAATTCAAGCCGGACCCCCTTAGCATCCAATCCCAGCGAATCGAGGTATCTAAAGGGTTTCATTCCTATGCTGTGAGCTCTGAGCTACAGAGCTGTCTGTCCTCAGAAGACCCTTTCCAGAGCAAAGGGTGAGGGAACAGACTCCTAAGCCAAAAGGACACTGACATTGGGAGGACGATCAGAGAGTTGCGCCGGAGTAGTGCGTCATCGAGCAGCCTGAACGGTCCACGCAAAGAATCTCGGAGATCATCCCCACGTAATTACATCATTATATTCTGACCCATAAGAGCGGCAGTTTGGGGCAAGGCTAGGGTTAGAATAGCATAGCTGACAAATTCACCCAAATGTATATTTCTCTCGTGTACTTTCTTTTTTCTCTCTCTTTGAAATCCCCATTTTGGGTAACACGCGCCATACTGTGTTGGCCTGTTATACTAAGTTCTAATCAATAGCCTATAATGTGTTTTGGCTATGTGTATCTTTTATCATCATTTTAGCTTTTTAGTAAATAAATATTCAATTAAGATTGGTGTGGTACGAACTCATTGGTGAGACCCTGGTCAGTGCAGATTCACGGGCTATACGACGTTCAGAACGAGATTGGTAGAGGTAACTGGTTAATTAGCAGCTGTTGTAAAATCGATATGCTGATATTCTTTGAGTTAATTTGGGAAATAGAAACTCAATAAAAACTAGTTTTCCCATGGTGCCCCAGGTTAATGAGTTAATAATCGCTTTTTTCAGTTAATCATGCAATCAGAAACTTCCAATCATTCGGTGAGCAACAGTCGTCATATTAACTAATACAACGTCACGAAAATTCCTTTGGTCGGTATCACGAGTCAATGATGATCATGCGTTTGGTCGGTATCACGAGTCAATGATGATCATTTGTTTGGTCGGTATCACGAATCAATGACGATAATTTGTTTGGTCGGTATCACGAGTCAATGATGATCATTCATTTGGTTGGTATCACGAGTCAATGATGATCATTCGTTTGGTCGGTATCAAGAGTCAGGTTATTAAGTAGGATGAATGTGTGTGTGTGTGTGTGTGTGTGTGTGTGTGTGATGGCTGCTCCCTCACTAGGAGACTATTGAGTAGAACATTACAGATGCCCTCTCAGTCACCCAGATAGAGCCACTGAGGGAGAGACACCCAGCAGGTCGGCTGGCTGGGGGGGGCGGGGGGGGGGGGGGGGGCTGTTTGGGCTAGACTGTATCAGCTTAGCCCTAGCAGCCCCCCCCTATACAGTCTAGCCCAAGCAGCCCCCCCTATACAGTCTATCCCAAGCAGCCCCCCCCAGCCAGCACAGACCTAGCAGCCCCCCAGCCAGCCCTGACCTTAGCAGCCCCCCCTAACCAGACCATCCCTAGCAGCCCCCCCTATCCAGCCTAGCCATCGCAGCCCCCCCTATCCAGCCTATCCCTAGCAGCCCCCCTAGCCAGCCTAGCCATAGCAGCCCCAGCCTATCCCTAGCAGCCCCCCCTAGCCAGCCTAACCTTAGCAGCCCCCCCTCCTAGCCAGCCTAACCTTAGCCCCTCCCAACCAGCCTAGCTCCAGCAGCCCCCCCAGCCAGCCAGCCCTAGCAGACCCCCCCCCCGTAGCCAGCTCTGATAATGACAGTTTGATGGAAGCTAATCCGTTTTCTAGGAACACCGTAGTTAGTTAATTATCCAGCCATGGTGATTGGTCCTCATGGAGGGTTGAGTTGTGAGTTCCAACTCCCTCCACCTCCACTCTCCCTCAGGTCCCACAGACCTGATGCCAAGACACTGACTGTGCAGGTGTTTGTCACTTTATTTCATTTAGACAAAGATTTAATTCTGGCAGTTAACATTTTTCGATTAAATACCTATCTTGTCTAATAGATTCCATTAAAATGTGGAGCAGGTCTCTTTAGAAAAGAACACAAACACGCATCCAATGTGGTCTCACTGTTTAAAATGATATCTTATTCCATAACAAATGCTATTGTGCTACCTTCACATATCTTTAAGTAAATGTTATAAAGCGTAATCATAACCACATGCAAAAAACCACAAAGCACTCACGGATCAAGATAGCCTTAACCCGACACCATGTTGTGCTACTGGTACTTTTTGAACAAACATTTATAGTGGTTTGTAATTAAAATGTCAGCATAGATCCAGATAAATGAACTGTCAGCGTAGATGCAGATATAAGTGTAGTGATTATTCTGTTGGTAGTCTAATGAGAGGTTATTTTTATTTATTCTAATGAAAACAGTTTTAAATGTATTTCCTGTTTTCCTCCCCAATTTTGTGATATCCAATTGGTAGTCTTGTCCCATCACTGCAACTCCCGTACGGACTTGGGAGAGAAAAAGGTTGAGAGCCGTGCATCCTCCGAAACACGACCCTGCCTTGCCACACTGCTTCTTGACACAATGCTAGCTTTACCTGGAAGCCAGCCGCACCAATGTGCCGGAGGACACACTGTACACCTGGTGACTGTGTCAGCGTGCATGCGCCTGGCCCACCACAGGAGTCGCTAGAGTGCGATAGTACAATGACAACCCGGCCAGCCAAACCCTCACCAAACCCATACAACGCTGGGCCAATTGTGTGCCACCTCATGGGTCTCCCAGTTGCGGCCGGCTTCAACACAGCCTGAGATTGAACAAGGATCTATAGTGACGCCTTAGACCACTGCGCCACTCGGGAGGCCTCTTCCTGAGAGGTTCACCGCTGAACAGCAGAGCACAGCCTAACAGCAGAGCACCGCCAAACAGCAGAGCACCGCCTAACAGCAGAGCACCGCCAAACAGCAGAGCACCGCCTAACATCGGAGCACCGCCTAACAGCAGAGCACCGCCTAACAGCCCAGATAAACATCCTACTATATGGAACCTGGGCTGATAAGCATCCTGCTATATGGAACCTGGGCTGATAAACATCCTGCTATATGGAACCTGGGCTGATAAACATCCTGCTATATCGAACCTGGGCTGATAAACATCCTGCTATATGGAACCTGGGCTGATAAACATCCTGCTATATGGAACCTGGGCTGATAAACATCCTGCTATATGGAACCTGGGCTGATAAACATCCTGCTATATGGAACCTGGGCATACGACGCGGCAGGGTAGCCTAGTGGTTAGAACGTTGGGCTAATAACTGGAAGGTTGCAAGTTCAAATCCCTGAGCTGACTGTTGTTCTGCCCCTGAACAGGCAGTTAACCCACTGTTCCTAGGCCGTCATTGAAAATATGAATTTGTTCTTAACTGACTTGCCTAGTTAAATGAAGGTAAAACAAACACTTCTCCTCAATGTGAATATTATTTTCCTTCTTTGCCACCCAAATGGCACTCTATTTCTTATATAGTGTACTACTTTTGACCGTGAACCCTAAGGGATATATAGGGACACAGCCCCAGTGACAGTTGAACCTGCATAATGTACTTAATAAGAATATCCATCACCTACATCCACATCTGGTCCCTCGTTCCCCAGTCAATAGCACCTTTAACTGCCCCCATTTCATATGCTACAGCTTTGTTCACTTGTCTACGCCTCCTTTCCTCTGCACAATTACAATGACTGCATCCCAAATGGCACCCTATTCCCAATATAGTACACTACTTTTGAACAAATCTTTATGGGCCCTGGTCAAAAATGGTGCACTAGGGTGCCATTTGACACTCAGGCAATTCTCTCTCGCCACTACTCTTCAGATAGAGCCAAAGGTGCTCTCTCAGATGACAAACATTCCACGCTAATATGGTGGTAACATGGTGAGAGATTGATGAAGTTTTGTAGCAGCATTGTAAAGAAGAAGAGGGACAGCAGATGTTCCTAAACATCCCTGCATGGCATTATGGGGGATTGGATGGAGACTGAAGGTTAATGATCATTACTGCTCTCTATGGAGACCACAGCTTCATAATCATCCATTCCACACTGCTGCAGATAAGACTAAAAAACTTACATGCAGGCACCACACACACTAACTAAAAACTACAAACAGACCTGCCTGCTCACAACAATACAGTCCATCAGAAGTCAACAAACATGTAACAGCTTTCAATAATGTTGCAGTAACAGGTCACCTGAAACAAACACCACTAACTGCCATTTGGTACGAAACAATCTTGTGAGAGACGGTACCAAATATTACCCACATTTTCCACTAAATAACAGCTAAATATGAACTGAAACTGAGTACTGTATAAATCAAATCACTGCAGAGAGGAAAACTACTTCCCTTCACAAGCAGGGAAAAACTACATGGAATCAATATAAATAATAATTTATTAGATTTATATAAACGTTTTACATAGTAAGAGGGGGATATAGCAATTGTTTTGATATGCAATTAAGCCATGCAGTATGCCAGAACCACACATTATGTTGGGCTGATATGCATGTGATTATGTTGGGCTGATATGCATGTGACTATGTTGGGCTGATATGCATATGATTATGTTGGGCTGATATTGATGTGACTATGTTGGACTGATATGCATATGATTATGTTGGGCTGATATTGATGTGATTATGTTGGGCTGATATGCATATGATTATGTGGGGCTGATATTGATATGATTATGTTGGGCTGATATGCATATGATTATGTTGGGCTGATATTGATGTGATTATGTTGGGCTGATATTGATGTGATTATGTTGGGCTGATATTGATGTGATTATGTTGGGCTGATATTGGTGTGATTATGTTGGGCTGATATTGATATGATTATGTTGGGCTGATATTGGAGTGATTATGTTGGGCTGATATTGGTGTGATTATGTTGGGCTGATATTGATATGATTATGTTGGGCTGATATTGATATGATTATGTTGGGCTGATATTGATGTGATTATGTTAGGCTGATATTGATATGATTATGTGGGGCTGATATTGGTGTGATTATGTTGGGCTGATATTGATGTGATTATGTTGGGCTGATATTGATATGATTATGTTGGGCTGATATTGATATGATTATGTTGGGCTGATATTGGTGTGATTATGTTGGGCTGATATTGATATGATTATGTTGGGCTGATATTGGTGTGATTATGTTGGGCTGATATCCATATGATTATGTTGGGCTGATATTGGTGTGATTATGTTGGGCTGATATTGGTGTGATTATGTTGGGCTGATATTGATATGATTATGTTGGGCTGATATTGGTGTGATTATGTTGGGCTGATATCCATATGATTATGTTGGGCTGATATCCATATGATTATGTTGGGCTGATATTGGTGTGATTATGTTGGGCTGATATCCATATGATTATGTTGGGCTGATATTGATATGATTATGTTGGGCTGATATTGGTGTGATTATGTTGGGCTGATATTGATATGATTATGTTGGGCTGATATTGGTGTGATTATGTTGGGCTGATATTGGTGTGATTATGTTGGGCTGATATTGATATGATTATGTTGGGCTGATATTGGTGTGATTATGTTGGGCTGATATTGGTGTGATTATGTTGGGCTGATATTGGTGTGATTATGTTGGGCTGATATTGATATGATTATGTTGGGCAGATATTGGTGTGATTATGTTGGGCTGATATTGGTGTGATTATGTTGGGCTGATATTGATATGATTATGTTGGGCTGATATCCATATGATTATGTTGGGCTGATATTGGTGTGATTATGTTGGGCTGATATTGGTGTGATTATGTTGGGCTGATATCCATGTGATTATGTTGGGCTGATATTGATATGATTATGTGGGGCTGATATTGATATGATTATGTTGGGCTGATATCATATGATTATGTTGGGCTGATATTGATATGATTATGTTGGGCTGATATTGATATGATTATGTTGGGCTGATATTGATATGATTATGTTGGGCTGATATTGATATGATTATGTTGGGCTGATATTGATATGATTATGTTGGGCTGATATTGGTGTGATTATGTTGGGCTGATATTGGTGTGATTATGTTGGGCTGATATTGATATGATTATGTTGGGCTGATATTGATATGATTATGTTGGGCTGATATCCATGTGATTATGTTGGGCTGATATTGATATGATTATGTGGGGCTGATATTGATATGATTATGTTGGGCTGATATTGATGTGATTATGTTGGGCTGATATTGATATGATTATGTTGGGCTGATATTGATATGATTATGTTGGGCTGATATTGATGTGATTATGTTGGGCTGATATCCATGTGATTATGTTGGGCTGATATTGATATGATTATGTTGGGCTGATATTGATATGATTATGTTGGGCTGATATCCATGTGATTATGTTGGGCTGATATTGATATGATTATGTTGGGCTGATATCCATGTGATTATGTGGGGCTGATATCCATGTGATTATGTTGGGCTGATATTGATGTGATTATGTTGGGCTGATATTGATGTGATTATGTGGGGCTGATATCCATGTGATTATGTTGGGCTGATATTGATATGATTATGTTGGGCTGATATTGATGTGATTATGTTGGGCTGATATCCATGTGATTATGTGGGGCTGATATCCATGTGATTATGTTGGGCTGATATTGATATGATTATGTTGGGCTGATATTGATGTGATTATGTTGGGCTGATATTGATGTGATTATGTTGGGCTGATATTGATGTGATTATGTTGGGCTGATATCCATGTGATTATGTTGGGCTGATATTGATGTGATTATGTTGGGCTGATATTGGTGTGATTATGTTGGGCTGATATTGATGTGATTATGTTGGGCTGATATTGATGTGATTATGTTGGGCTGATATTGATGTGATTATGTTGGGCTGATATTGATATGATTATGTTGGGCTGATATTGATGTGATTATGTTGGGCTGATATTGATGTGATTATGTTGGGCTGATATTGATATGATTATGTTGGGCTGATATTGATATGATTATGTTGGGCTGATATTGATGTGATTATGTTGGGCTGATATTGATGTGATTATGTTGGGCTGATATTGATATGATTATGTTGGGCTGATATTGGTGTGATTATGTTGGGCTGATATTGGTGTGATTATGTTGGGCTGATATTGATGTGATTATGTTGGGCTGATATTGATATGATTATGTTGGGCTGATATTGGTGTGATTATGTTGGGCTGATATTGATGTGATTATGTTGGGCTGATATTGATGTGATTATGTTGGGCTGATATTGATATGATTATTTTGGGCTGATATTGATGTGATTATGTTGGGCTGATATTGATGTGATTATGTTGGGCTGATATTGATATGATTATGTTGGGCTGATATTGGTGTGATTATGTTGGGCTGATATTGATATGATTATGTTGGGCTGATATTGATATGATTATGTTGGGCTGATATTGGTGTGATTATGTTGGGCTGATATTGATATGATTATGTTGGGATGATATTGGTGTGATTATGTTGGGCTGAGATTGATGTGATTATGTTGGGCTGATATTGATATGATTATGTTGGGCTGATATTGATATGATTATGTTGGGCTGATATTGATATGATTATGTTGGGCTGATATTGGTGTGATTATGTTGGGCTGATATGCATGTGACTATGTTGGGCTGATATTGATGTGATTATGTTGGGCTGATATTGATATGATTATGTTGGGCTGATATTGATATGATTATGTTGGGCTGATATTGATGTGATTATGTTGGGCTGATATTGGTGTGATTATGTTGGGCTGATATTGATGTGATTATGTTGGGCTGATATTGATATGATTATGTTGGGCTGATATTGGTGTGATTATGTTGGGCTGATATTGATATGATTATGTTAGGCTGATATTGATGTGATTATGTTGGGCTGATATCCATGTGATTATATTGGGCTGATATTGATGTGATTATGTTGGGCTGATATCCATACGATTATGTTGGGCTGATATCCATGTGATAATGTTGGGCTTATATCCATGTGATTATATTGGGCTGATATTGAAGTGATTATGTTGGGCTGATATTGATGTGATTATGTTGGGCTGATATTGATTTGATTATGTTGGGCTGATATTGGTGTGATTATGTTGGGCTGATATTGGAGTGATTATGTTGGGCTGATATTGATATGATTATGTTGGGCTGATATCCATGTGATAATGTTGGGCTTATATCCATGTGATTATGTTGGGCTGATACTGATATGATTATGTTGGGCTGATATCCATATGATTATGTTGGGCTGATATCCATGTGATTATGTTGGGCTGATATTGATGTGATTATGTTGGGCTGATATTGATATGATTATGTTGGGCTGATATTGGAGTGATTATGTTGGGCTGATATTGATATGATTATGTTGGGCTGATATCCATGTGATAATGTTGGGCTGATACTGATATGATTATGTTGGGCTGATATCCATATGATTATGTTGGGCTGATACTGATATGATTATGTTGGGCTGATATCCATATGATTATGTTGGGCTGATATCCATGTGATTATGTTGGGCTGATATCCATATGATTATGTTGGGCTGATATCCATGTGATTATGTTGGGCTAATGCTGATGTGATTATGTTGGGCTGATATCAATATGATTATGTTGGGCTGATATTGATGTGATTATGTTGGGCTGATATCCTTGTGATTATGTTGGGCAGAAATCCATTTGATTATGTTGGGCTGATATCCATACGATTATGTTGGGCTGATATCCATGTGATAATGTTGGGCTTATATCCATGTGATTATGTTGGGCTGATACTGATATGATTATGTTGGGCTGATATCCATATGATTATGCTGAGCTGATATCCATGTGATTATGTTGGGCTGATATCCATATGATTATGTTGGGCTGATATGCATGTGATTATGTTGGGCTGATATCCATGTGATTAATTTGGGCTGATACTGAAGTGATTATGTTGGGCTGATATCCATGTGATTATGTTGGGCTGATATCCATATGATTATGTTGGGCTGATGTCCATATGATTATTTTGGGCTGATACTGATGTGATTATGTTGGGCTGATACTGGTGTGATTATGTTCGGCTGATATCCATGTGATTATGTTGGGCTGATATCCATATGATTATTGTGGGCTGATATTGATGTGATTGTGTTGGGCTGATATCCACATGATTATGTTGGGCTTATATCCATGTGATTATGTTGGGCTGATACTGATATGATTATGTTGGGCTGATACTGATGTGATTATGTTGCGCTGATTTCCATGTGATTATGTTGGGCTGATATCAATGTGATTATGTTGGGCTGATATCCACATGATTATGTTGGGCTGATATGCATGTGATTATGTTGTGCTGATATCCATGTGATTATGTTGGGCTGATATCCATGTGATTATGTTGGGCTGATATCCATATGATTATGTTGGGCTGATATCCATGTGATTATGTTGGGTTGATATCCATATGATTATTTTGGGCTGATACTGATGTGATTATGTTGGGCTGATACTGGTGTGATTATGTTCGGCTGATATCCATGTGATTATGTTGGGCTGATACTGATGTGATTATGTTGGGCTGATACTGGTGTGATTATGTTCGGCTGATATCCATGTGATTATGTTGGGCTGATATTGATGTGATTATGTTGGGCTGATATTGGTTTGATTATGTTGGGCTGATATTGATATAATTATGTTGGGCTGATATTGATGTGATTATGTTGGGCTGATATCCATGTGATTATGTTGGGCTGATACTGATGTGATTATGTTGGGCTGATATCCATGTGATTATGTTGGGCTGATACTGATGTGATTATGTTGGGCTGATATCCATATGATTATGTTGGGCTGATATTGATGTGATTATGTTGGGCTGATATCCATGTGATTATGTTGGGATGAAATCCATTTGATTATGTTGGGCTGATATCCATACGATTATGTTGTGCTGATATCCATGTGATAATGTTGGGCTTATATCCATGTGATTATGTTGGGCTGATACTGATATGATTATGTTGGGCTGATATCCAGATGATTATGTTGGGCTGATATCCATGTGATTATTCTGGGCTGATATCCATATGATTATGTTGGGCTGATATGCATGTGATTATGTTGGGCTGATATCCATGTGATTATGTTGGGCTGATATCCATGTGATTATTTTGGGCTGATACTGGTGTGATTATGTTGGGCTGATATCCATGTGATTATGTTGGGCTGATGTCCATGTGATTATTTTGGGCTGATACTGAAGTGATTATGTTGGGCTGATATCCATGTGATTATGTTGGGCTGATATCCAGGTGATTATTTTGGGCTGATACTGGTGTGATTATGTTGGGCTGATATCCATGTGATTATGTTCGGCTGATATACATGTGATTATTTTGGGCTGATACTGGTGTGATTATGTTGGGCTGATATCCATGTATTTATGTTGGGCTGATATCCATGTGATTATGTTGGGCTGATATCCATGTGATTATGTTGGGCTGATATCCATGTGATTATGTTGGGCTGATATCCATATGATTATGTTGGGCTGATATCCATGTGATTATGTTGGGCTGATATCCATGTGATTATGTTGGGCTGATATCCATGTGATTATGTTGGGCTGATATGCATGTGATTATGTTGGGCTGATATTCATATGATTATGTTGGGCTGATATCCATGTGATTATGTTCGGCTGATATTCATATCATTATGTTGGGCTGATATCCAAATTATTATGTTGGGCTGATATCCCTGTGATTATGTTGGGCTGATATCCATATGATTATTTTGGGCTGATACTGGTGTGATTATGTTGGGCTGATATCCATGTGATTATTTTGGGCTGATATCCATGTGATTATTTTGGGCTGATACTGATGTGATTATGTTGGGCTGATATCCATGTGATTATGTTGGGCTGACATCCATATGATTATGTTGAGCTGATATCCATGTGATTATGTTGGGCTGATATCCATATGATTATGTTGGGCTGATATCCATGTGATTATGTTGCGTTGATATCCATATGATTATTTTGGGCTGATACTGATGTGATTATGTTGGGCTGATATCCATATGATTATTTTGGTCTGATACTGGTGTGATTATGTTGGGCTGATATCCATGTGATTATGTTGGGCTGATATCCATGTGATTATGTTGGGCTGATATCCATGTGATCATGTTGGACTGATATCCATATGATTATGTTGGGCTGATATCCATGTGATTATGTTGGGCTGATATCCATACGATTATGTTGGGCTGATATCCATATGATTATGTTGGGCTGATATCCATATGATTATGTTGGGCTGATATCCATACGATTATGTTGGGCTGATATCCATATGATTATGTTGGGCTGATATCCATATGATTATGTTGGGCTGATATCCATACGATTATGTTGGGCTGATATCCATATGATTATGTTGGGCTGATATCCATATGATTATGTTGGGCTGATATCCATATGATTATGTTGGGCTGATATCCATATGATCATGTTGGGCTGATATCCATATGGTTATGTTTGGCTGATATCCATACGATTATGTTGGGCTGATATCCATATGATTATGTTGGGCTGATATCCATACGATTATGTTGGGCTGATATCCATATGATTATGTTGGGCTGATATCCATATGATTATGTTGGGCTGATATCCATATGATCATGTTGGGCTGATATCCATATGATTATGTTGGGCTGATATCCATGTGATCATGTTGGGCTGATATCCATGTGATTATTTTGGGCTGATACTGGTGTGATTATGTTGGGCTGATATCCATGTGATTATGTTGGGCTGATATCCATGTGATTATGTTGGGCTGATATCCATATGATTATGTTGGGCTGATATCCATGTGATTATGTTGGGCTGATGTCCATGTGATTATGTTGGGCTGATATCCATACGATTATGTTGGGCTGATATCCATGTGATTATGTTGGGCTGATATCCATGTGATTATGTTGGGCTGATATCCATACGATTATGTTGGGCTGATATCCATGTGATTATGTTGGGCTGATATCCACGTGATTATTCTGGGCTGATGTCCATGTGATTATGTTGGGCTGATATCCATGTGATTATGTTGGGCTGATATCCATGTGATTATGTTGGGCTGATATCAATATGATTATGTTGGGCTGATATCAATATGATTATGTTGGGCTGATATCCATGTGATTATGTTGGGCTGATATCAATATGATTATGTTGGGCTGATATCCACATTAATGTGTTTCAAAGTTATTCTTATGTACGGCATGCTGTTGTGTCCTTGAATAGAGGCCATCAGATCGATCACCATATTCTCCATACAGAGTCCTTACAGTATACAGTATCTTCTCTGGAGAGAGGAGCCTCATTCATAAAGGAATCCACATTACCCACACATAACATAAGATCACATGTTGTAGCTCCACATAATAATTAGTCACAGTGATTCCTTACATGCTTAGTAATCTACACACATGGTCCATAAACTACGCTTAATGAAGTTGAAACATCTGACAAGTATTCCCCGGAACGATGAGAAGTACCTAATGAAAGACACATAGAGCCCTCTACAAGATCGTCAGTCACCACACAGGAGGCTGGACCACTCTGACTGATACCTGGCAACCAGCGTTGGCTGCTTGTGAAGTTGCGGATGTAGAAAGTGTCATTGGGTTTTAACTGTCTCTCCCTTGCGTGGTGGTCAGGTCTCTCTTTTTGTTTCTCCTGCTTCTGTTCCACTCATGCTTTGATGTCCGGACATCTCAACTGGAGCTTGACCTGTGGTTGTTTGTGGCGTGATGCGGCACTGGAACAAGAACCGAGAGAGCTTAGTTGTAATGGTTCCCCCAGTCATCTTTTTGAGCCCTTCTTTCAGTGTCTGCACACCCCGCTCCACTAAGCCATTTGAGGACGGGTGAAACGGAGCGCTGCGGAAATGGCGAATAACGTTTCTCCGCATGAATTCTTGGCACAAGTCACATGGGAAGGTTGTCGCATTGTCAGACACAAAAGAGTCAGGCAGACTATGGAAACACCTGGCGAAGCTTTGGGATGGTTGTGGTCGCTGTGATGTTGCTCATGATGTGAGCCTCCAGCCACTTGGTGCGTGTCCACCATGACAAGTAACGTGATCCACAAAAGGGCCTGCAAAGTCTATTTGCAGCCTGTAGTACAGATGTAGTGGCGTGGGCGGAGACATCTTCTGGTTGATCTGGCACTCAGAACATGATTTCACATTGGTTTCTGCATCCTGATCCATGTTATGCCACCAAACCTGGCTAAACTTTTCACCCGGGAGGCACCCGGGTGAGCCTCATGGACCTCATCCATGACTTGTGTACGGCCAGGGGCCGGAACAACCACTCTGGACCACCAGAGTATGCAGCCATCCTGCACACTCAGCTCAGTTTAACACTTTGCAGAAGGTCTCAGTCCACCATCCTCTATGACAGGAGGCCAAACCTGCCTGTTATGGATGATGCGAATTTTCGCAGCTTTTTGTAAAAAATCACGCAACATTTCAAAGTCCTGCTACTCATGCCAGGAATATAGTATATGCATATGATAAGTACGTGTGTATAGAAAACACTCTGAAGTCTCTAAAACTGGTTAAATCGGGTCTGTGGCTATAACAGAACGTGTTTAGGAGTAAAAATCCCTGGTAAAACTTTTTACCAAAAACACAAAAAAAAGATTTGTCCGCAATTCAATGTATTATTTAAGGCGACAGAAAATATGTAAACGCCTACAGCTTCCACACGATGTCGCCATTGCTGTCAATTTCTGACTCATTTGTCCTTGGTTACAACACGAATAGACCCCTCCTTTCTTGAGGCGCACCACAGTATGTTGTGAAACTGAAAAAATGGACGATGATTTCCAGACTTGCTGCTATCGAATACAGATCGCCCCGTGATCAATTTGATACATCATTAACGTTTATTAATACCTAAAGTTGGTTTAGAAATGTCGTTTGAAGTGATTTGTAAAAGTTTATAGGCGACTTTTGTAATTTAAAAAGTGACGTTGCGTCTTGTAAATGGGCTTTTTGCAGCACCAGACTGGCCTTCAGCAAATTACATTTTGGGTATACAATGACGGATTTAATCGGGAAAAAGACCCAATTGTGATGTTTATGGGACATATAGGAGTGCCAACAAAGAAGCTCGTCCAAGGTAATGAATGTTTTATATTTTATTTCTGCGTTTTGGGTAGCGCCGGCTACCGCAAAATCTGTTGTTTACGTGTCGTGCTGGTATTTTGGGGGGTGCATGCTATCAGATAATAGCTTCTTATGCTTTCGCCGAAAAGCATTTTACAAATCTGACTTGGTGGCTAGATTCACAACGAGTGTAGCTTTAATTCAGTACCTTGCATGTGTATTTTTATGAAAGTTTGAGATTTATCGAGTACTATACTCGAGTACTATAGGTGGCGCTCTGAAATTTCCGCTGAGCTGTCCCTGTGCAGGGACCACCTCCGTAAGGTGATAAGAACCTTTTCACCTGGGCCAGGATAGGATCCCGGTCTGTCCACTGTTTGATCTATTTGGCATTCATAGATGAGTTTGACAATCTCTCCATTAGGAAAATTGTCTCGGGAGGCACCACAATTGTGGCAGGCATCTCTGGTAGCGGGAGATGGCTGAGCGCGTCTGCATTTGCATTGTCCTTCCCCGCTCTGTACACGATAGTGTACTGGTAAGCTGACAGTGTAAGGGCCCAGCGCTGAAGCCATGTAAGCAATGCATCTTGATTCACTGAAAAGTCTCATCAGTGGTTTGTGGTCAGTGCATATGGTGAGGCACGAATGAAAGCGTTTCAAAGCAAAGACTATGGCCAGACCTTCCTTGTCTAACTGTGAATAACGCTTCTCAGAACTCGTCAGCGTGTGTGATGCGAATCCAATGGGTTTCTCTGACCCGTACTCCATCTGATGACAGCGTACTGCCCCGACGCCATAGGGCGAGATGTCACATGACAGAATGATCTCTTTGTCATGATCAAAAGGAACCAGCAGTTGTGCTGATTGTAGTAGTGCTTTCTCTAACCCTAACCCTAACTATAACCCCTAACCCCTAACCCCTAACCCTAACCCCTAACCCTAACCCTAACCCCTAACCCCTAACCATAACCCCTAACCCTAACTATAACCCCTAACCCTAACCCCTAACCCTAACCCTAACCCCTAACCCTAACCCTTTCTCTTCCTTGAAAGCTTTCTCTCCCCAGTTCCATTTACAGTTTTTGTGGCGCAGCTGATAAAGTGGAGCTAATACTGTTGACAGCTCAGGGAGGAACTTGGTAATTCACTCCTCCTCCATTTTATTTTTAATGGCATAAAGCACTGTCCTGGGCTTGAAAAAGCGAGACTAGGCCTGAGGATCCACAAACAGCTTAACTGCAGTTCGCCCAGTTCATCTTTGAATCCGGGTACTTTTGAATGACATTCTCAGTCTTTCGTGTGTGTTTTTCTCACCCCAGTTCAGTTGTATTTTGGTGAGCCAGTCACACCCTAGTAAACCAGGCCCATTCCCTTTAACCACCAGGAGCCGTGCTCTCGCTTCCTGGCTGTTGTATGCAATGTCCACCTCCAGAGCCCCCAGCAATGGTATGATCTCCCCAGTGTACATACACAGTCTGATCCCCGCCAGTGTGAGGGCGAAAGCCTGTTTTGAACCCCACATTTGTTTTGTAGGTCTCCTCACTGATAACAGAGGCAGAGCCCACTGTGTCAACCCCCATCCTCATCTGCTTTCCATCTAACTCCACTGTGACATAGATGGGCTCAGTGCGTGGCTCACTCACAATAAACATGTTGTAGGAACAATGCTCTTCCACCTCCTCTGTGCTCTCTAGGTGGTGCTGTGAACTTGCGTTTGTCCAGTCTGCCCATCCTCTGGCTTGGTCCTAGGACCCCTGCATTTTTTAGCTAAATGTCCCTTTTTGTTGCAATTGTGACAGACAGTAAGTACCCTTGAACTTACAGTTGTTTGCATAATGTGTTCCCCACATCTGAAACATTCCACTGCTTTTCCCCTTTTTTTCTGCCGACTCTTTAGTCACCTGATGCGCTGCACCACTACTACAGTTGTCCTTTTGCATATTTTTACATTACTAGCGGCCATCTCCATCCCTTGAGATAGTTCCAATGCTCTCTTGAAAGTCAGTGTGGTTTCCCCAGCAAACGGTGCTGTGTGCCGTCTTCATTAATGCCACAGACTAATATGTCACATGTCCTATAACACAGCCCCAAATGCACAACGCTCAGAGAGTTCACACAATTAAACAACAAAACAAAACAGACTGACCACTTTTCTGGAAATGGCAGTTAAACGTGAACCTCTGGACAACCACTGAAGGTGTTGGATTGTGGTGAGTCTGAACGAGAGCAACTCCCGGTGTCCGTGGTGTTGCCAAATTCCTCAGTAGCTTGTAGGTTTTAGTCCCACACACACTCAAGAGTGTGTTTAGCCTAATCTGTAATTCCATTTCCCCAAAAAATGTGTCCCAAACTTTCCACATATTCCATCCAGTCCTCGTTCTCTTCCACAAAGTCAGTGATAGTCCCAAACATTGCCATTATAATGCCAACTTGTCATTGATCCTCATTAGTGATCAGCCACAGCCTCGAGGCTGTGGTTAGTAGCTCCAGGCTGTGGTTAGTAGCTCCAGGCTGTGGTTAGTGGCTCCAGGCTGTGGTTAGTAGCTCCAGGCTGTGGTTAGTAGCTCCAGGCTGAGGTTAGTAGCTCCAGGCTGTGGTTAGTAGCTCCAGGCTGTGGTTAGTAGCTCCAGGCTGTGGTTAGTAGCTCCAGGCTGAGGTTAGTAGCTCCAGGCTCTGGGCATGTATACATGCTTTCTTTATAGTCATTTTAGGGCCTTATTCTGACTCAAGCCCTGTGCAATCGGTTTGGATCAATGACATACAGTTCCTGGTGTCACATATGTTAGTAGCTAGTGTCATGACACCTGGCTGAGGATGTTATTAAAAACTGTATGAACTAAATACTGTAACTTAGGAAGGAAATCCCCTTTATCTGTCAAGTTTCCATCAAATACATTGTCTGTAATATCAAAATGGATTAAACAATTTGTGTTAAGATAGGAATGTGATTTTAGGAGTCATAAGAGAGAACTTCTAATCATATCCTTTGCACATTAAGTAGTCACGCCCCAAATGAGGTCAGAAAGCTTGTCAGTGGGATGACACTGCCCTAATATGCATATATTAGCATTTGGGACTGAGTAAGAGGCAGTTTACTCCTATCCCAAAGAAGTTCTTTAAACAGCTTGGAAAATATCAGAAAATTATGTCATGGCTTTCGAAGCTTCTGATAGGCTAATTGACATCACTTGAGTCAACTGGAGGTGAACCTGTGGATGTATTTCAAGCCCTACCTTCAACCCAGTGCCTCTTTGCTTGACATCATGGGTAAATCAAAAGAAATCAGCCAAGACCTCCGAAAAAACTGTAGACGTCCACAAGTCTGGTTCATCCTTGGGAGAAATTTGAAGGTACCACATTCATCTGTACAAACAATAGTACGCACGTATGAACACCATGGGACCACGCAGCCATCAAACAGCTCAGGAAGGAGACGCATTCTGTCTCCTAGAGATGAACGTACTTTGGTGCGAAAAGTGCAAATCAATCCCAGAACAACAGCAAAGCACCTTGTGAAGATGCTGGAGGAAACAGGTACAAAAGTATCTATATCCACAGTAAAACGAGTCCTATATCGACAAAACCTGAAAGCCCGCTCAGGAAGGAAGAAGCCACTGCTCCAAAACCGCCATAAAAAAGCCACACTACGGTTTGCAACTGCACATGGGGATAAGGATCGTACTTTTTTGAGAAATGTCCTCTGGTCTGATGAAACAAAAATAGAACTGTTTGGCCATAATGACCATCGTTATATTTGGAGGAAAAAGGGGGAGGCTTGCAAGCCGAAGAACACCATCCCAACTGTGAAGCACGGAGGTAGCAGAATCATGTTGTGGGGGTGCTTTGCTGCAGGAGGGACCGGTGAACTTCACAAAATAGATGGCAACATGAGGTAGGAAAATTATATGGATATATTGAAGAAACATCTCAAGACATCAGTTAAAGTTAAAGCTTGGTCACAAATGGGTCTTCCAAATGGACAATGACCCCAAGTATACTTCCAAAGTTGTGGACAACAAAGTCAAGGTATTGGAGTGGCCATCACAAAGCCCTGACCTCAATCCTATAGAACATTTGTTGGTGTCACGGCCGTCAGAGGAAGAGGACCAAAGCACAGCGTGGTGGGCGTACATATTCATTTTTATTAGGGTTAGGATGACGCCGACAGACACAATAAACAATACAAAAACAACCGTGAAGCTTAAGGACAATGTGCCACAAACAAAGTTAACTTCCCACACTGAGAGGAGGGAAAGGGCAACCTAAGTATGGTTCCCAATCAGAGACAACGATAGACAGTGGTCCCTGATTGAGAACCATACCCGGCCAAAACATAGACATACAAAATCATTGAAGACAAAAACATAGAATGCCCACCCCAAATCACACCCTGACCAAACCAAATAGAGACATAAAAAGGCTCTCTAAGGTCAGGGCGTGACAGTGGGCAGAAATGAAAAAGCGTGTGCGAGCAAGGAGGCCTACAAACCTGACTCAGTTACACCAGCTCTGTCAGGAGGAATGGGCCAAATTCACCCAACTTATTGTGGGGCGCTTGTGGAAGGCAACCCAAAACGTTTGACCTAAGTTAAACAGTTTAAATGCAATGATACCAAATACTAATTGAGTGTATGTAAACTTCTGACCCACTGGGAATGGTATGAAAGAAATTAAGGCTGAAATAAATCATTCTCTCTTCTATTATTCTGACATTTCACTTTCTTAAAATAAAGTGGTGATCCTAACCGACCTAAGACAGGGAATTGTTACTAGGATTATATGCCAGGAATTGTGAAAAACTTAGTTTCAATGTCTTTGGCTAACGTGTATGTAAACTTCCGACTTCAACTGTATGTAGCATATCTGTATATATATCAATTGTATAAATTATTGAGTTTAATTTGGGAGATAGTAACTCGTTAACAACTTCTTCCATGGTGCCCCAAATTCCTAATGAGTTAATTGTTATGTGATTAATTGAATCGGGTAACAATTAAACATAGTTAGTGGAATAAATAAATAACAGTCATCAGATTAATAAAAGTCACGACACTAAGCGCCTGAAATAGGAGAGTTCTGTTTTATGGAGTGGGGTTAAGAGGACTAGGGTTAGTGTGTGAGAGAGTGAGTGAGTGTGTGTATCTGTGTGTGTGAGAGTGAGTGAGTGAGTGGGTGTGAGTGTATCTGAGCTAGCGAGGGCAGTGTTGTTGAGGATTAGAGGTTAAAAAAGGCTCTTACCTCCCAGGAGGTGACCAGTTCATGCCTGCGGCCGTTCCCTCCACTGACGTTAGCTGGGGCCACCGAGGGGACTGGAAGTTTTGGACACAAGAAAAAAACAACACCAGCCATCACACGTCATATCTCCTGCCAGACCCTAGTTGACTGTTATTTACCAAGTCAGTTCAACTCTGCTCAACCCATAGCTATACTCATTTGAAGAGACTCAAGACCAGTTGAAATGTGGAAAATACAAGCTTCAATACCACTACAGTATCGATGACCTATAGCTCTTGTCCCAAGAAACTCAAACGGAATCGTAAAAGTAGAGTTATACCAGTATATGCCATTTAGAATACTTTTTATTTATAAAGAATCACTATTCATAATATACAGTGGGTGGACACCTCCTCATCCAACATCTCATGGACACCTCCTCATCCAACCTTCTCATAGACACCTCCTCATCCAACATCTCATGGACACCTCCTCATCCAACATCTCATGGACACCTCCTCATCCAACATCTCATGGACACCTCCTCATCCAACCTTCTCATGGACACCTCCTCATCCAACATTTCATGGACACCTCCTGATCCAACCATCTCATAGACACCTTCTCATCCAATATCTCATGGACACCTCCTCATCCAACATCTCATGGACACCTCCTCATCCAACATCTCATGGACACATCCTCACCCAACATCCTCACCCAACATCTCATGGACACCTCCTCATCCAACATCTCAAAGACACCTCCTCATCCAACATCTCATGGACACCCCCTCATCCAACATCTCATTCCAAAACCATAGGTATTAATATGGAGTTGGTCCCCCCTTTACTGCTATAACAGCCTCCACTCTTCTGGTAAGGCTTTCCACTAGATGTTGGAACATTGCTGCAGGGAGGGCATCCTGACTGGTTGCATCACTGCCTCGTATGGCAACTGCTTGGCCTCTGAGCGCAAGACACTACTAGGTAGTGCGTATAGCCCAGTTCATCACTAGGGTAAGCATCCTGCCAGGACCTCTATACCAGGTGGTGTCAGAGGAAGGGCCTAAAAATTGTCAAAGACCCCATAGACTGTTCTCTCTGCTACCGGTACCGGAGTGCCAAGTCTGGGTCCAAGAGGCTTCTAAACAGCTTCTACCCCCAAGACATAAGACTCCTCAACAGCTAATCAAATGGCTACCCAATGTCACCCACCACCTTTTTACGCTGATGCTACTCTCTATTTATCTATGTATAGTCACTTTACCTCTACCTACAGGTACATATTACCTCAATTACCTCGACTAACCGGTGCCCCGCACATTGACTCTGTACCGGTACCCCCTGTATATAGCCTCCACATTGACTCTGTACTGGTTCCCCTTGTATATAGCCTCCACATTGACTCTGTACCGCTACCCCCTGTATATAGCCTCCACATTGACTCTGTACCAGTATCCCCTGTATATAGCCTCCACATTGACTCTGTACCGGTACCCCCTGTATATAGCCTCCACATTGACTCTGTACCGGTACCCCCTGTATATAGCCTCCACATTGACTCTGTACTGGTTCCCCTTGTATATATCCTCCACATTGACTCTGTACCGGTACCCCTGTATATAGCCTCCACATTGACTCTGTACCGGTACCCCCTGCATATAGCCTCCACATTGACTCTGTACTGGTTCCCCTTGTATATAGCCTCCACATTGACTCTGTACCGGTACCCCCTGCATATAGCCTCCACATTGACTCTGTACCAGTATCCCCTGTATATAGCCTCCACATTGACTCTGTACCAGTATCCCCTGTATATAGCCTCCACATTGACTCTGTACCGGTACCCCCTGTATAAAGCCTCCACATTGACTCTGTACCGGTACCCCCTGTATATAGCCTCCACATTGACTCTGTACTGGTTCCCCTTGTATATAGCCTCCACATTGACTCTGTACCGGTACCCCCTGTATATAGCCTCCACATTGACTCTGTACCGGTACCCCCTGTATATAGCCTCCACATTGACTCTGTACTGGTTCCCCTTGTATATAGCCTCCACATTGACTCTGTACCGGTACCCCCTGTATATAGCCTCCACATTGACTCTGTACCGGTAACCCCCTGTATATAGCCTCCACACTGACTCTGTACCGGTACCCCCTGTATATAGCCTCCACATTGACTCTGTACTGGTTCCCCTTGTATATAGCCTCCACATTGACTCTGTACCGGTACCCCCTGTATATAGCCTCCACATTGACTCTGTACCGGTACCCCCTGCATATAGCCTCCACATTGACTCTGTACTGGTTCCCCTTGTATATAGCCTCCACATTGACTCTGTACCGGTACCCCCTGTATATAGCCTCCACATTGACTCTGTACCGGTACCCCCTGCATATAGCCTCCACATTGACTCTGTACTGGTTCCCCTTGTATATAGCCTCCACATTGACTCTGTACCGGTACCCCCTGCATATAGCCTCCACATTGACTCTGTACTGGTTCCCCTTGTATATAGCCTCCACATTGACTCTGTACCGGTACCCCCTGCATATAGCCTCCACATTGACTCTGTACTGGTTCCCCTTGTATATAGCCTCCACATTGACTCTGTACCGGTACCCCCTGCATATAGCCTCCACATTGACTCTGTACCGGTACCCCCTGCATATAGCCTCCACATTGACTCTGTACTGGTTCCCCTTGTATATAGCCTCCACATTGACTCTGTACCGGTACCCCCTGCATATAGCCTCGCTACTGTTATTTTATTGTTGCTTTTTTATTAATTCGTTTTTTACTTCAGTTTATTTTAATAAAGATTTTCTTAACACTGATTTTTCTTAAAAATGCATTATTGGTAAAGGGCTTGTCAGTCAGCATTTCACTGTAAGGTATACAGTCGTGGCCAAAAGTTTTGAGAATGACACAAATATTAATTTTCACAGTCTGCTGCCTCAGTTTGTATGATGGCAATTTGCATATACTCCAGGCCATTTTGGAGGATGGCCTGGTGTCAAGAAGGGCAGCAAAGAAGCCACCTCTCTCCAGGAAAAACATCAGGGACAGACTCATGTTCTGCAAAAGGTACAGGGATTGGACTGCTGAGGACTGGGGTAAAGTCATTTTCTCTGATGAAACCCATTCCCGATTATTTGGGGAAAAAAGCTTGTCTGGAGAAGACAAGGTGAGCGCTACCATCAGTCCTGTGTCATGCCAACAGTAAAGCATCCTGTGACCATTCATGTGTGGGGTTGCTTCTCAGCCAAGGGAGTGGGCTCACTCACAATGTTGCCTAAGAACACAGCCATGAATAAAGAATGGTACCAACACATCCTCCGAGAGCAACTTCTCCCAACAATCCAGGAACAGTCTGGTGACAAACAATGCCATTTCCAGCATGATGGAGCACCTTCCCATAAGGCAAAAGTGATAACTAAGTGGCTCGGGGAACAAAACATCGATATTTTGGGTCTATGGCCAGGAAACTCCCCAGACCTTAATCCCATTGAGAACTTGTGGTCAATCCTCAAGAGGCGCATGGACAAACAAAAACCCACAAATTCTGACAAACTCCAAGCATTGATTATGCAAGAATGGGCTGCCATCAGTCAGGATGTGGCCCAGAAGTTAATTGACAGCGTGCTAGGGCGGATTGCAGAGGTCTTGAAAAAGAAGGGTCAACAATGCAAATATTGTTGTGAAATGCTTGTAATTATACTTCAGTCTTCCATAGTAACATCTGACAAAAATATCTAAAGACACTGAAGCAGCAAACGTTGTGGAAATTCATTTTTGTGTAATTCTCAAGACTTTTGGCCACGACTTGCATTCGGCGCAAGTGACAAATAACATTTGATTTGATTGGATTTGATTTCATTACATTCAGCCACAAGAGTATTAGTGAGACTGGTACTGATGTTGGGTGATTGGAGATGATGTAGACAATTACATCGATGAAATCTACAATCTAGCTGCAATATTAAAGCTGATTCACCCCCTACAAACGGTTTAATTAAACATAAAAACATGTCCTTTTAGTGGAACTAAGGGAACTAGCCCAAACCATGAAAAACAGGCCAAGACCATCATTCCTCATCCACCAAACTTTACAGTTGGGACTATGCATTGGGGCAGGTAGCGTTCTCCTGGCATCCGCCAAACCCAGATTTGTCCGTCGGACTACCAGATGGTGAAGAGTAGTGATTAATCACTCCAGAGAACGCATTTCCACTGCTCCCTAGTCCAATGTCGGCAAGCTTTACTCCACTCCAGCAGACACTTGGTATTGCGCATGGTGATCTTGGGCATGTGAGCAGCTGCTTTAATTGGTTGAGGAGTTTGTTAAATAAGCAGATGCAAGGCAGAGACACAGATACAGAGACATAGAGAAACAGAGCCTCAGAGCCTCATAGCCACAGAGAGAGAGAGCCCCAGAGCCACAGAGCCACAGAGCCTCAGAGACACAGTCTCAGAGACACAGAGACACATAGCCTCAGAACCACAGAGTCTCAGAGCCTCAACCTCTCAGAGCCTCAGCCACTCAGAGCCTGAGCCACTGGGCCACTCAGAGTCTCAGCCACTCAGAGTCTCAGCCACTCAGAGTCTCAGCCACTCAGAGCCTCAGCCACTCAGAGCCTCAGCCACTCAGAGCCTCAGCCACTCAGAGCCTCAGCCACTCAGAGTCTCAGCCACTCAGAGCCTCAGCCACTCAGAGCCTCAGCCACTCAGCCACAGAGTCTCAGAGCCCCAGAGTCTCAGCCACTCAGCCACTGAGCCTCTCCGAGCCTCAGCCACTCAGCCTCTCAGAGTCTCAGAGCCTCAGCAACTCAGAGTCTTATAGCCTCAGCCACTCAGAGCCTCTCAGAGCCTCAGCCACTCAGCCTCTCCGAGCCTCAGCCACTCAGCCTCTCAGAGTCTCAGAGCCTCAGCAACTCAGAGTCTTATAGCCTCATCCACTCAGAGCCTCAGCACCTCAGCCACTCAGAGCCTCAGCGACTCAGCCTCTCAGAGTCTTATAGCCTCAGCCACTCAGAGCCTCAGCACCTCAGCCTCTCCAAGCCTCAGCGACTCAGCCTCTCAGAGTCTTATAGCCTCAGCCACTCAGAGCCTCATCACCTCAGCCACTCAGAGCCTCAGCACCTCAGCCTCTCCGAGCCTCAGCGACTCAGCCTCTCAGAGTCTCATAGCCTCAGCAACTCAGAGTCTTATAGCCTCAGCCTCTCAGAGTCTCAGAGCCTCAGCCTCTCAGAGTCTTATAGCCTCAGCCACTCAGAGCCTCAGCACCTCAGCCACTCAGAGCCTCAGCACCTCAGCCTCTCAGAGTCTTATAGCCTCAGCCACTCAGCACCTCAGCCACTCAGGCTCTCCGAGCCTCAGCCACTCAGCCTCTCCGAGCCTCAGCCACTCAGCCTCTCCGAGCCTCATAGCCTCAGCCTCTCCGAGCCTCAGCACCTCAGCCACTCAGCCTCAGCACCTCAACCACTCAGAGCCTCAGCACCTCAGCCATGGCCAGGTTAATATATTATATTTCTGGAAAACAATCCCTGGTTTGGATTACATACATACGCACAGTTAGGAACAGAAACAGTCTATATCCCAAATGGAACCCTATGGGCCCTGGTCTAAAGTAGTGCACTACAGAGGGAATAGGAACCCTTTGGGCCCTAGTCTAAAGTAGTGCACTACATAGGGAATAGGAACCCTTTGGGCCCTAGTCTAAAGTAGTGCACTACATAGGGAATAGGGTGCCATTTGGGACGCACAGGGAAATGCCGTAGCAAAGTTAACTGGTGTAAATAGTCTATTTTACCAGCTGCTTTATCTGCATTGCGTTTTTAACAGGAGATAATGATTTCATGAATGCTTTGTATATTTCTATTTTAGAAATAGTATACTGCCGAGACGGGTTATTTTGTTTTGCTAGTTGAGTAAGAAAAACATGTCAGTTAAATGTGATGCTTTCGCTTAGTGAGATAAATTATTTTTGGATTGAACTGTAGTCAGTTACATACTGTATGTTCATACATACATACTGTATGTAACTGACTCTGTAGTCAGTTACATACTGTATGTTCTCACCCAGCTGGACCCACACCCCAACCAGACCTCCACCTGCTAGGCCCACACCCCAACCCAGACCTCCACCTGCTAGACCCATACCCCAACCCAGACCTCCACCTGCTAGGCCCACACCCAACCCAGACCTCCACCACCTAGACCCACACCCCAACCCAGACCAATACCTGCTAGACCCACACCCCAACCCAGACCTCCACCTGCTAGGCCCACACCACAACCCAGACCAATACCTGCTAGACCCACACCCCAACCCAGACCTCCACCTGCTAGACCCACACCCCAACCCAGACCAATACCTGCTAGGCCCACACCCCAACCCAGACCTCCACCACCTAGACCCACACCCCAACCCAGACCTCCACCTGCTAGGCCCACACCCAACCCAGACCTCCACCACCTAGACCCACACCCCAACCCAGACCAATACCTGCTAGACCCACACCCCAACCCAGACCTCCACCTGCTAGGCCCACACCACAACCCAGACCAATACCTGCTAGACCCACACCCCAACCCAGACCTCCACCTGCTAGACCCACACCCCAACCCAGACCAATACCTGCTAGGCCCACACCCCAACCCAGACCTCCACCACCTAGACCCACACCCCAACCCAGACCTCCAACACCTAGACCCACACCCCAACCCAGACAAATACCTGCTAGACCCACACCCCAACCCAGACCACCACCTGCTAGGCCCACACCCCAATCCAGACCAATACCTGCTAGACCCACACCCCAACCCAGACCTCCACCTGCTAGGCCCACACCCCAACCCAGACCAATACCTGCTAGGCCCACACCCAAACACAGACCTCCACCACCTAGACCCACACCCCAACCCAGACCTCCAACACCTAGACCTACACCCCAACCCAGACCAATACCTGCTAGGCCCACACCCCAACCCAGACCAATACCTGCTAGGCCCACACCCCAACCAAGACCTCCAACACCTGAAGGGGAGCTATATTCCATCATGAGGGACCCACAGAGGTGGTGTTGGTGGCACAGTTTCACACACACACACACACACACACACACACACACACACTAAAGTTACCTGCTTCTTTAGTACGGACCCTTCTGGATGGGGCACTGGGGTCTCCTGTCCCGATAGCGTTGCTGGCCACCACCCTGAATTCATAGTCCACCCAGGGGTTCAGGTCCACAGCCATGGCTGACTCCATGTCCCCTGTCACTGGCTCTGGGTCTGGAGAGGACGGAGGGAGAGGGGAGATAGAGAGACATTCACGACCAGAACCGCATGATAAACAGGGCCAGAACAGTCGAAATACATCAGTGGAGAACAGAGATGTTGGCTCAGAATTAAACAGGACATGTTGACACCGCAGCATTGCAGTAGGGAAAATATTGTATGTTCAAATCATAACTCTGTTATTGAAATACACTCATGGAATGGTATGATGTAATCTTGCCACAATGCAGATACACTGACTCTGCAGTTGAACTGATCACTATACGCTCTGATGATCCACTACAGTTATATTGTATCGTACTCTCTGATTCCTTATTATGGCTGACTTTCTAATATTGTAAAGATAAATATGACAGGACAGGACTGGCTGGCTGGGATAGCCAATGCCGGCTGGCTAGCCACAAACCCAGCTTGTCAAGGTTAAACCAATTATCCATAGGGCAAGTAAGTGAACAGTTGGCTAAAAAAAGTAGATGGATTCGTCCCAAATGGCCCAATTCCAGTTATAAAGCACTTCTTTTGACCAGGGCACCAGACTGCCTCTACCATTCCTCATATTCACCACCAGACTGCCTCTACCATACCCCATATTCACCACCAGACTGCCTCTACCATTCCTCATATGTTTAGATCACTGTGGAGTGACAAATATTCCAAGGCATAATTGGCTGGGTTGGACAATACCCCTTATGCACATTCCATCATTTAATATTCTAAACACACCTCCTACCGGCGTGGAAATTTCCAGTGTCGCATATTATAGAACGGAAGTCAGTCTCGTTGTTATCGACGATATAACGTTACTACCACTATGTCACAGTTTTTTACTAGGTGTCTTCAGGACTTGCCTCAAATTAATATTAATGATGTACGTTGAATTGTTAAATCAGCCTCCGAGACTCGCAAGAATGAAAAGGGGTTCAAGATGTACAGTGGGGAGAACAAGTATTTGATACACTGACGATTTTGCAGGTTTTCCTACTTACAAAGCATGTAGAGTTCTGTAATTTTTATCATAGGTACACTTCAACTGTGAGAGACGGAATCTAAAACAAAAATACAGAAAATCACATTGTATGATTTTTAAGTAATTATTATTAATAAATAACCCATCCAATCTACCTGTCATGTCTTTACTATCCTTAACTGAAGACTTTTAGTTTTTCATCAAAGATTCACTGTAATTAGCATTACGCGATTAAACGGATTAATCATGTAACTGTAATTAACTAGGAAGTCGGGGCAACAAGGAAAATATTCCGATTACAAAGTTATAATTTTCCTAATATTACTTTTCAGATATTTTCATATCTGATCAATAGTCTTCTGTTTAATGAATTCTTCTTTACCTCATGTTAGTCAAGGCAAGCTTCAATGCCATACAACTCTCCTTCCGTGGCCTCCAATTGCTCTTAAATACAAGTAAAACTAAATGCATGCTCTTCAACCGATCGCTGCCTGTACCTGCCCGCCTGTCCAACATCACTACTCTGGACGGCTCTGACTTAGAATACGTGGACAACTACAAATACCTAGGTGTCTGGTTAGACTGTAAACTCTCCTTCCAGACCCACATCAAACATCTCCAATCCAAAGTTAAATCTAGAATTGGCTTCCTATTTCGCAACAAAGCATCCTTCACTCATGCTGCCAAACATACCCTTGTAAAACTGACCATCCTACCAATCCTCGACTTCGGCGATGTCATTTACAAAATAGCCTCCAATACCCTACTCAACAAATTGGATGCAGTCTATCACAGTGCAATCCGTTTTGTCACCAAAGCCCCATATACTACCCACCATTGCGACCTGTACGCTCTCGTTGGCTGGCCCTCGCTTCATACTCGTCGCCAAACCCACTGGCTCCATGTCATCTACAAGACCCTGCTAGGTAAAGTCCCCCCTTATCTCAGCTCGCTGGTCACCATAGCATCACCCACCTGTAGCACGCGCTCCAGCAGGTATATCTCTCTGGTCACCCCCAAAACCAATCGTTCCTTTGGCCGCCTCTCCTTCCAGTTCTCTGCTGCCAATGACTGGAACGAACTACAAAAATCTCTGAAACTGGAAACACTTATCTCCCTCACTAGCTTTAAGCACCAACTGTCAGAGCAGCTCACAGATTACTGCACCTGTACGTAGCCCACCTATAATTTAGCCCAAACAACTACCTCTTTCCCTACTGTATTTATTTTATTTATTTGTTTTGCTCCTTTGCACCCCATTATTTTTATTTCTACTTTGCACATTCTTCCACTGCAAATCTACCATTCCAGTGTTTTACTTGCTATATTGTATTTACTTTGCCACCATGGCCTTTTTTTTGCCTTTACCCCCCTTATCTCACCTCATTTGCTCACAACATATATAGACTTGTTTATACTGTATTATTGACTGTGTTTGTTTTACTCCATGTGTAACTCTTTGTCGTTGTGTGTCTCGAACTGCTTAGCTTTATCTTGGCCAGGTCGCAATTGTAAATGAGAACTTGTTCTCAACTTGCCTACCTGGTTAAATAAAGGTGAAATAAAAAAAATAAAGTCTAATTTCAAACGTCGTAAATTGTTGGTTTTCTACACAAACCCAGTCTTCACTATGAGTCATCCATACATCAATTGTCTTAAAATCATTTATTTACTAACTAAATTATTCACAGAAATGCAAATTCACACAAACAGTAGATAGTTACAAGGAAATGATAACGGAGTTTCCCTAGTGGGATAAACCGGCATCGTGGCTTGGTGTACAAAAGGGAAGTAGGGGTCGACTGAGATAAGACAACACACAGTTGAAAATTATAACAAATGAAATGCTAATCGTTTGCACATGAACGCTCACTCATTCGGGAATAATTGCAATCAATATATTGTGAGCGGACCAAGTAATTGGGCGTCACTCTAAAGCGGGAAGGTGGAATAAACGAGTCAGGAGTAGGTTTTCTTGATTGAACACAGTTCTCTATTGAGGGCATTTGGTCAACACAAACACTCCAACATAATCAATGAAAATCTTCCAAGGAAAAACATACATCTTCTCCAGATGAAACAGGAACACAATAGGATTATCTTTGAACTACAACAAAAGTCACGGGATTGTCACCGTGTTAGTGGTTCTTCCTGGATAGCTCTTCTCTCTCGGTGGCCATCTTCCAGAGATAGTTTTCCCCTTCCTTCTCTGCTGGTTCCATTCTCTCTCTTATAGGGGAAGGAGAGCATGTCATTAGTACCGTTAGCTGTGCTTAATTGCCTCTGGTTACATTGTCTCCCATGCCTTGTTGGGCTACTATCCGTGAGCCCAGCCTACCCTCTGGTGGTCCTTCCACAATATATATTTACGCTCAGTGTGTCGTCGGGTCTCTGTTGAAAAGTTTGTTTCTGTTGGAGAGTCTGTCCGTCCTCTCTCTCTCCCTTAGAATGGGGAGTTCAGAGTGACATTCATTCATGTCGTTATAGAATAGATGTTTCGGTGGTTGTCGGCAGACTAGTAATTAATATCAAAGACTTGTTCTTATTCTGTCGGTATCGATAGTCTAAGAGTTTAACCATGTGGGATGGTTAAAAGATTCAGCAGTCTGGTCTCAAACCTTGTTCCTCTCGCTATCGAGGTAAGCTGGTCTGCAACCTTTGTCCTCTCGTAATTGAGAGCAACATGGTCTGTTGAGAAATTTTCAAAGTGGGGGTTTTATTCGGGAGAGCAGAAAAAGCTTTCTCATGACGCCAGGTCCTAACTGTGCTCATGGGCGGTCCTCTGATTTAGTTAACCTGTCTGGGAACGGGGTCCCTCTGTCTCCCATGAGTTGCACAAAATTGTACCAAACGGACCAGTTCATAGCTGGATTCTTCACCGATATTTTATACCTTCTCCAGAACATGAATTTAGTTTGGTTCTCCAGTTCTGTGAGGTGGAAGAAATTCCTTTGTTCTCTATGAAAATTCACTCTGTCTCTATACTGTGGCCATGAGGAGATAATCTCCTCCAGGAATTTACGACCTCTCTGACCACAGCAGCCTGGGTGTAGGAGACAGGGAGAGGGGGGTGGGGCTTGCTGTACCCAAAGAGGGCAACGTCATGACATGCCTCATCACCATATTGTTATTTATTTAGCTCCTTTGCACCCCAGTACCGCTACTTGCACACTCATCTTCTGCACATCTATCACTTCAGTGTTTAATTTAAATAACAGTGAACATGTTCTTCAATGTAAGATGAACTTTGGGATAATAATTAATAGTAAATAAACAATAGTAATACTTGATAATAATAAATATGGTATAGGGCACCCCTCAGCAGGAAAAACAACTAGACAGTCATTTGTGCCATCCCTCCTAAATAGCTCGGGCTAATGTTCCTATGGAGTCAGTAAGGCCACCAGGCTAGTCTGTTTATTAAAAATGTTTTATTGGTATGTAACTGTTATGAAGGTTGTATTGTCAATTTTGTTTTGTATTTAAATGCCACTTTAAATGTGTACATGACGCTGAAACAAAATTTCCCCATGGGGACAATAAAGTCATGAATGATTACTGTACCTTGTGTAAAAATGTATATCCTCGTCAGAACCAGCAAATCGCTGTAGACCAAAGCCGTGTTGGGCGGTCAGTTTCTCCAGCTTGGATTGAAGCTCCTCAATTTCTCTTACGTGCTTATGGTTTGCCATGTCCAGGGCTGCGGGGTCAGAGACTGCACAGTAATCATGTGTCTGGACCGGATCAGAGACGGCACAGTAATCATGTGTCTGGACCGGATCAGAGACGCCACAGTAATCATGTGTCTGGACCGGATCAGAGACGGTACAGTAATCATGTGTCTGGACCGGATCAGAGACGGCACAGTAATCATGTGTCTGGACCGGTTCAGAGACGGCACAGTAATCATGTGTCTGCACCGGATCAGAGACGGCACAGTAATCATGTGTCTGGACCAGATCAGAGACGGCATGGTCCATAGGCAGCACACCTTGTTCCTCATCCTCCTCAGTCGAAGCAGAAGGTTTCAGTCTTCTTTCCCAAACACCAGGTCTCTTTTGAATGTGCTAGTTCCACGCGAAGACTGTAGGAACAACACCCTTTTTCAGGTATTGTCACCCCCCAATTTTTCCCTCAACTAAGTCACTCTCGACGAAATGTGTACTACACACCTTTGCGTGTTTGGTGACAGTAAAGTTGTCACGACGTACAGCCACCAACCACCTTTTACTGTGCTCTACGTTGAACGGGATACTATGATAGCTCACAATACCATGACATTTGGAATAAACTGAACACAGAGGCACTGAACAATGTGAACAATCTGAACAACTAATGATAAAAACAAAAGCAGAAATCGCTCCGGAAGTCATCAACCCGGTAGGATGTAAATTAGAACATTGGATGCGGTGTAATGCATAGAGCCTATTCTGAGTAGCAAGCCTTGAATCCAGTTTGTCAATGTTCATATTATACACATCACTGTGTATAAGTAGCTCCGTCTCATCAAAAAGATACAAACACACCATAATGGAAAACTGTCGTTTATACTGTCATTTGGGGTATCATCAACAGTAAAATCATCTGAAACGTTTTACTTTAAAAGATGGTGCATTGTGGGAAAATGTTGTTGGCTTGGAAAGAATAGCTGTATTTCGAACGGTAGTGTAATTCAACCCCACAGAATACAGTGCCATATTGTATTTCTGGTGGTCCAAAAACCGATTGACTGCTAGTGGGTGCATGGCGTTGATGTTTCTGGCTCATTCATTTATTTTGAGGCGTGTCTTGTAAGAGGCTATATTTGTTGCACCCTTTAGTGAGAATGCTGTACCAATTAAACTCCTTATGAGGTTACAGTGCCTCATCCATTTAAAATCTATAGGGGACAAATTCGAGTGGCAGGAAGTCATCACCCTTAAATGGTTGAGCATGTTGCCATGTTCTTTTGGTCTGTTTTTCCATGTAGTCACCAGTTTGGAAGCCTTTGGCTCTAGAAGTGTAAGTCATATGAAACACCAAATATTCATTAATATGCTGTAATGTGGAAATACTTTACCTAGCAGCCAACATGCTTTCACCAATCCCTTGTAAATACAGTAAAATACTATAAAATACAAACCCATCCCCTCAATGAATTTCATTCATTCATCCATTCATTCAGTCAAACATTCACTCCAATTATGGTAGCTTTTAATTTTGTACAGTATGATACAGTCAATTTTAGGGTATTGTACTAAGTGATGTGTGCTTTGATAACATAATAATAATAATATTAATATAAATATAATATTAATATAATATAAGAATACTGTAGTTATACTGAAATATGAAATACTGAATTTAATAATAATAATATAATATAATAATACTGTAGATATACTGCAATATGAAATACTGTTTTGAATAATAATAATATAATAATACTGTAGATATACTGTAATATGAAATACTGAATTTAATAATAATAATAATATAATAATACTGTAGATATACTGTAATATGAAATACTGACTTTAATACTAATAATATAATATAATAATACTGTAGATATACTGTAATATGAAGTACTGAATTTAATCCTAATAATATAATATAATAATACTGTAGATATACTGTAATATGAAATACTGAATTTCACTTGCCACTGAGCTGCCTGTAAGTTACTGTCAAATTCACGGCAACCCTTTTACATTGCAATGGCCTTTCTTCCCAGTCTGTGTTGTTGAACAAGGCCTAATGGCCTTTCTTCCCAGTCTGTGTTGTTGAACAAGGCCTAATGGCCTTTCTTCCCAGTCTGTGTTGTTGAATAAGGCCTAATGGCCTTTCTTCCCAGTCTGTGTTGTTGAACAAGGCCTAATGGCCTTTCTTCCCAGTCTGTGTTGTTGAATAAGGCCTAATGGCCTTTCTTCCCAGTCTGTGTTGTTGAACAAGGCCTAATGGCCTTTCTTCCCAGTCTGTGTTGTTGAACAAGGCTTAATGGCCTTTCTTCACAGTCTGTGTTGTTGAACAAGGCTTAATGGTCTTTCTTCCCAGTCTGTGTTGTTGAACAAGGCTTAATGGCCTTGCTTCCTAGTCTGTGTTGTTGAACAAGGCTTAATGGCCTTTCTTCCCAGTCTGTGTTGTTGAACAAGGCTTAATGGCCTTTCTTCCCAGTCTGTGTTGTTGAACAAGGCTTAATGGCCTTTCTTCCCAGTCTGTGTTGTTGAATAAGGCCTAATGGCCTTTCTTCCCAGTCTGTGTTGTTGAACAAGGCCTAATGGCCTTTCTTCCCAGTCGGTGTTGTTGAACAAGGCTTAATGGTCTTTCTTCCCTGTCTGTGTTGTTGAACAAGGCTTAATGGCCTTTCTTCCCAGTCTGTGTTGTTGAACAAGGCCTAATGGCCTTTGTTCCCAATCTGTGTTGTTGAATAAGGCTTAATGGTCTTTCTTCCTAGTCTGTGTTGTTGAACAAGGCTTAATGGCCTTTCTTCCCAGTCTGTATTGTTGAACAAGGCTTAATGGCCTTTCTTCCCAGTCTGTGTTTTTGAATAAGGCATAATGGCCTTGCTTCCCTGTCTGTGTTGTTGAACAAGACCTAATGGCCTTTCTTCCCAGTCTGTGTTGTTGAACAAGACCTAATGGCCTTTCTTCCCAGTCTGTGTTGTTGAACAAGGCTTAATGGCCTTTCTTCACAGTCTGTGTTGTTGAACAAGGCCTAATGGCCTTTCTTCCCAGTCTGTGTTGTTGAATAAGGCCTAATGGCCTTTCTTCCCAGTCGGTGTTGTTGAACAAGACCTAATGGCCTTTCTTCCCAGTCTGTGTTGTTGAATAAGGCCTAATGGCCTTTCTTCCCAGTCTGTGTTGTTGAACAAGGCTTAATGGCCTTTCTTCCCAGTCTGTGTTGTTGAATAAGGCCTAATGGCCTTTCTTCCCAGTCTGTGTTGTTGAACAAGGCTTAATGGCCTTTCTTCCCAGTCTGTGTAGTTGAATAAGGCCTAATGGCCTTTCTTCCCAGTCTGTGTTGTTGAATAAGACCTAATGGCCTTTCTTCCCAGTCTGTGTTGTTGAACAAGGCTTAATGGCCTTTCTTCCCAGTCTGTGTTGTTGAACAAGGCTGAATGGCCTTTCTTCCCAGTCTGTGTAGTTGAATAAGGCCTAATGGCCTTTCTTCCCAGTCTGTGTTGTTGAACAAGGCTTAATGGTCTTTCCTCCCAGTCTGTGTTGTTGAATAAGGCTTAATGGCCTTTCTTCCCAGTCTGTGTTGTTGAATAAGACCTAATGGCCTTTCTTCCCTGTCTGTGTTGTTGAACAAGGCTTAATGGCCTTTCTTCCCAGTCTGTGTTGTTGAACAAGGCTTTAATGGCCTTTCTTCCCAGTCTGTGTTGTTGAACAAGGCTTAATGGCCTTTCTTCCCAGTCTGTGTTGTTGAACAAGGCTTAATGGTCTTTCTTCACAGTCTGTGTTGTTGAACAAGGCTTAATGGTCTTTCCTCATGTTCTATGTTAATGAACAAGGCATAATGTAAAATAACAAAATGAAAAGGGGTTGCATCCCAAATGGCACCTTATTCACTTGTGCACTACATTTGACCAGAACCCATAGGGATCACCATAGGGCTCTAGTCAAAAGTAGTGTTCTATCTAGGGAATAGGGTGTCATTTGGGCCACAGGTATTGTGAATCATCCTAAATCTATCGACATGATTCATTATGGAGCTCTAAACTTTTCTATTATTCTTATCCTCCCAACGCAGAAGCAGCAGCGGTACAGATTACACCTACTGAGTCAGCAGTCATCCTCTGACATGAACAGATAATTATATGGTATTACTGTCATGGTACGGGGAAATAAACCCAATGAAATAGCGACAGCTCAGTAAAAATCCTGTGGTTTCTCACTGCCACCTCAGGAATGAGCTTTGCCATTCATAACGGATAGAGGTTAATTTTCCGGTAATATCGGACATAATTCTGCATGTAATTTAGACCACTGAAATTACCTTTTGAGCTCCACAGACTTGTTTTTATTAAGCTCTGTTGAACAACAGCCAAGTTCTGAACAGGAAATTACAGTTACAATGAATACATCATCGTGGACAAGAACAAAACAATGCACATCCAGCGTTAGTCTCCAGTCGGGGACATTCGAAGTCTAGAGTTGATATTTCCTTCGATATCGGTTTCCACAAGCCAATATATCCTGTATGTAACTTAACATCTCTGGCCTCCATATCGGTTTCCACAAGCCAATATATCCTGTATACATCTCTGGCCTCCATATCGGTTTCCACAAGCCAATATATCCTGTATGTAACTTAACATCTCTGGCCTCCATATCGGTTTCCACAAGCCAATATATCCTGTATGTAACTTAACATCTCTGGCCTCCATATCGGTTTCCACAAGCCAATATATCCTGTATGTAACTTAACATCTCTGGCCTCCATATCGGTTTCCACAAGCCAATATATCCTGTATGCAACTTAACATCTCTGGCCTCCATATCGGTTTCCACAAGCCAATACATCCCCTATGGAGCTAAACATCTCTGGCCTAAAACAGGACAGCATCCATACCTGTCCTGAGGGTCTGCCAGCCCAGGGAAAAAGGGCTCCGGGCCTGGAGATTGTAGCTGCTGATGGGGCTGTGGTTGTCCACCCCTCCACTCCACGACAGGGTGGCTGTAGTGTCCGTGATCTCCTCTACTATCACCACACCAGGGGGTCCTGGGGGGCCTAGAGGGGGATTTATAGAGAGAGAGAGAGAGACGGAGAGAAATTTAGAAACCTAAACATAGAGACCAAGACCTAAACATAGAGACCAAGAAAATCTGGTCACTATGGTGAATCACAAAAACAATACAGAAATACACTACGGACAAAGAAGGAGCATCACTACAAGAATACATAGAATCTAACCACTTCTGGGAAAATTTGAAAACTCTAAACAACACGAAGCATTTTCTATCCAAAACCACTTCTCCAAACTTTTTGGCTCTATAACAAAGAACAAACAGCAAAAACACATAAAGTTGAAGTCGGAAATTTACATACACCTTAGCCAAATACATTTAAAGTTTTTCACAATTCCTGACATTCAATCCTTGTAAAAATCACCACTTTATTTTAAGAGTGTGAAATGTCAGAATAATAGTAGAGAGAATGATTTATTTCAGCTTTTTTTCCTTCATCACATTCCCAGTGGGACAGAAGTTTACATACAATCAATTAGTATTTGGTTGAATTGCCTTTAAATTGTTTAACTTGGATCGAACGTTTCTGGAAGCCTTCCACAAGCTTCCCACAATAAGTTGGGTGAATTTTGCTCCATTCCTCCTGACAGAGCTGGTATAACTGAGTCAGGTTCGTAGGCCTCCTTGCTCGCACACACTTCTCAGTTCTGCCAACAAATTTAATATGGGATTGAGGTCAGGGCTTTGTGATGGCCACTCCAATACCTTGACTTTGTTGTCCTTAAGCCATTTAGCCACAACTTTGGAAGTATGATTGAGGTCATTGTGCATTTGGAAGACCCATTTGCGACCAAGCTTGAACTTCCTGACTGATGTCTTGAGATGTTGCTTCAATATATCCACGTAATTTTCCTACCTCATGATGCTGTCTATTTTGTGAAGTTCACCAGTCCCTCCTGCAGCAAAGAATCCTATTTCAGCTTCCTATTTTGCAACAAAGGCTCCTTCACTCTCGCTGCCAAACATACCCGCGTAAAACTGACTATCCTACCGATCCTTGACTTCTATCACAGTGCCATCCGTTTTGTATTCCAAAGCCCCATAGACTACCCACCACTGCGACCTGTATGCTCTCGTTGGCTGGTCCTCGCTACATATTCGTCGCCAAACTCACTGCCTCCAGGTCATCTATAAGTCTTTGCTATGTAAAGCTCCACCTTATCTCAGTTCACTGGTCACCATAGCAACACCCACCTGTATCACAAGCTCCAGCAGGTACAGTGCCTTGCAAAAGTATTCGGCCCCCTTGAACTCTGCGACCTTTTGCCACATTTCAGGCTTCAAACATAAAGATATGAAACTGTATTTTTTTGTGAAGAATCAACAACAAGTGGGACACAATCATGAAGTGGAATGACATTTATTGGATATTTCAAACTTTTTTAACAAATCAAAAACTGAAAAATTGGGTGTGCAAAATTATTCAGCCCTCTTAAGTTAATACTTTGTAGCGCCACCTTTTGCTGCGATTACAGCTGTAAGTCGCTTGGGGTATGTCTCTATCAGTTTTGCACATCGAGAGACTGAAATGTTTTCCCATTCCACCTTGCAAAACAGCTCGAGCTCAGTGAGGTTGGATGGAGAGCATTTGTGAACAGCAGTTTTCAGTTCTTTCCACAGATTCTCGATTGGATTCAGGTCTGGACTTTGACTTGGCCATTCTAACACCTGGATATGTTTATTTTTGAACCATTCCATTGTAGATTTTGCTTTATGTTTTGGATCATTGTCTTGTTGGAAGACAAATCTCCGTCCCAGTCTCAGGTCTTTTGCAGACTCCATCAGGTTTTCTTCCAGAATGGTCCTGTATTTGGCTCCATCCATCTTCCCATCAATTTTAACCATCTTCCCTGTCCCTGCTGAAGAAAAGCAGGCCCAAACCATGATGCTGCCACCACCATGTTTGACAGTGGGGATGGTGTGTTCAGCTTTGTTGCTTTTACGCCAAACATAACGTTTTGCATTGTTGCCAAAAAGTTCAATTTTGGTTTCATCTGACCAGAGCACCTTCTTCCACATGTTTGGTGTGTCTCCCAGGTGGCTTGTGGCAAACTTTAAACGACACTTTTTATGGATATCTTTAAGAAATGGCTTTCTTCTTGCCACTCTTCCATAAAGGCCAGATTTGTGCAATATACGACTGATTGTTGTCCTATGGACAGAGTCTCCCACCTCAGCTGTAGATCTCTGCAGTTCATCCAGAGTGATCATGGGCCTCTTGGCTGCATCTCTGATCAGTCTTCTCCTTGTATGAGCTGAAAGTTTAGAGGGACGGCCAGGTCTTGGTAGATTTGCAGTGGTCTGATACTCCTTCCATTTCAATATTATCGCTTGCACAGTGCTCCTTGGGATGTTTAAAGCTTGGGAAATATTTTTGTATCCAAATCTGGCTTTAAACTTCTTCACAACAGTATCTCGGACCTGCCTGGTGTGTTCCTTGTTCTTCATGATGCTCTCTGCGCTTTTAACGGACCTCTAAGACTATCACAGTGCAGGTGCATTTATACGGAGACTTGATTACACACAGGTGGATTGTATTTATCATCATTAGTCATTTAGGTCAACATTGGATCATTCAGAGATCCTCACTGAACTTCTGGAGAGAGTTTGCTGCACTGAAAGTAAAGGGGCTGAATAATTTTGCACGCCCAATTTTTCAGTTTTTGATATGTTAAAAAAGTTTGAAATATCCAATAAATGTCATTCCACTTCATGATTGTGTCCCACTTGTTGTTGATTCTTCACAAAAAAATACAGTTTTATATCTTTATGTTTGAAGCCTGAAATGTGGCAAAAGGTTGCAAAGTTCAAGGGGGCCGAATACTTTCGCAAGGCACTGTATATTTCACTGGTCGTTCCCAAAGCCAACACCTCCTTTGGCCTCCTTTCCTTCCAGTTCTCTGCTGCCAATGACTGGAACGAATTGCAAAAATCACTGGAGTTGGAGAATTATATCTCCCTCACTAACTTTAAGCATCAGCTGTCAGAGCAGCTTACCGATTGCTGCAGCTGTACACAGCCCATATGTAAATAGCCCACCCACCTACATCATCCCCATTTTTGTTTTTGATTTTCTGCCCTTTTGAGCACCAGTATTTCTACTTGCACATCACACCTCATCTGCACATCTTTCAATCCAGTGTTAATATCTCATGTGTAACTCTGTGTTGTTGTTTTTGTCGCACTGCTTTGCTTTATCTTGGCCAGGTCGCAGTTGTAAATGAGAACTTGTTCTTAACTGGTCAACAGGTTAAATAAAGGTGAAATAAAAAAACAACAGCAACTCAAGACCTTTTGTTCACCCGACCTATAATAACTCACAATCAAATGTATTCCCCCTCAAGTCGATACCACGATGGCCCTCAAGGAACACTGGACTTTTTGCAAACTGTAAACCACATATCCTGAGGCCGAATTTATTGTAGCTGGGGATTTTAACAAAGCAAATTTGAGGAAAACGCTACTGAAGTTTTATCAACACATTACCTGTAGTTGTTGCTCTGGTATAACACTTGTCCACTGCTACTCCCCCTTTTGAAATGCCTACAAGGCCCTCCCCTGCCCTCATTTCAGCAAATCAGATCACAACTCCATTTTGCTCCTCCCTTCCTATAAGCAGAAATTCAAACAGGATGTACCCGTGCTAAGGTCTATTCAACGCTGGTCTGGCAAATTAGAATCCATGCTTCAAGATTATTTTGATCACGTGGACTGGGAAATGTTCCAGGTAGCCTCTGAGAATAACATTGACGTATACATGGAGACAGTGACTGAGTTCATCAGGAAGTGTATATGGGATATTGTTCCCATTTTGACTATTTAAACCTATCCAAACCAGAAACCGTGGATAGATTGCACCCTTCACGTAAAACTGAACGCATTTAACAAGGTGACTGGGAATATGGATGAATACAAACAGTGTAGTTATTCCCTCCATAAGGCAATCAACCAAGCAAAATGTCAGTACGGAAACAAAGTTGAGTTGCAATTCAACGAGACGTATGTGGCAGGGTCTACGGATTACAAAAGGAAAACCAGCCACATATTGGACACCAACGTCCTGCTGCCGGAGAAGCTAAACACCTTCTTCGCCCTCTTTGAGGATAACACAGTGCCATCGACGCAGCCCGCTCTCATTCTCCATTGCAGACGTGAGTAAGACATTTAAAGGTATTAACCCTCGTAAGGCTGCCGGCCCAGACGGCATCCCTAGCCGCTTCCTCAGAGCATGTGCTGGCCAGTTGGCTGGTGTGTTTACGGACATATTCAATCTCTCTCTATCCCAGTCTGCTGTCCCCACATGCTTCAAGATATCCACCATTGTTCCTGCACCCAAGAAAACGAAAGTAACTGAACTAAATGACTATCGCCCTGTAGCACTCACTCATCGCCCTGTAGCACTCACTTCTGTCATCATGCTTTGAGAGGCTAGTTAAAGGTAATATCACCTCTACCTTACCTGACACCCCAGACCCACTTCAATTAGTTTATACCACCCCAATAGATCCACAGACGAGTCAATCATTGACTATAGCTCAGCTTTCAACACCATAGTACCCTCCAAGCTTATCATTAAGCTCGGGGCTCTGGGTCTGAACCCACCCTACGCAACTGGGTTCTGGACTTCCTGACAGTTTGCCCAGGTTTGCTGAAGGTGCGAAACCTCCACTTCGCTGATCTTCTATACAGGTGCCCCACAAGGGTGCGTGCTCAGCCCTGTACTCTCTGTTCACCCATGACTGTGTGGCCACGCACGTCAACTCAATCATCAAGTTTGTAGACGACACAACAGTAGTGGGACTGATTACCAACAATGATTAGACGGCCTACAGGGAGGAGGTGAGAGTCCTGGCGGAGTGGTGCTAGGAAAGTAACCTCTCCCTCAACGTCAACTAAATGGAGCTGATCAAGGACTTCAGGAACAACAGAGGGAGCACGCCCCTAAGTTCCTCGCAGTACACATCACTGACAGTGTGGTGAAGAAGGTGCAACAGTGCCTCTTCAACCTCAGGAGGCTGAACATTTTTTGCTTTGCCCTTAAGACTCTTTCCAACATGTACAAGATCCACAATTGAGAGCTTCCTGTAAGGCTGTATCACCGCCTGGTACGGCAACTGCAGCGTCCGCAACAGCAGGGCTCTCTAGAGGGTGGTGCGGTCTGCTTAACGCATCACCGGGTGTACACTGCCTGCCCTCCAGGACACATACAGCACCCGATATCACAGGAAGGCAAAAAAGACAATCAAGGACATCAACCACCCGAGCCACAGCCTGTTCACCCCGCTAGCATCCAGAAGTCGAGGTCAGTACAGGTGCATAAAAGCTGGGCCCGAGAGACTGAAAAACAGTATCTATCTCAAGTCCATCAGACTGTTAAACAGCCATCACCAGCTGGCTACCACCCAGTTACTCAACCCTGCACCTTAAAAGTTGCTGCCCAATATACATAGACATGGAATAACTGGTCACTTTAATAATGGAACACTAGTCACTTTAATAATGGAACACTGGTCACTTTAATAATGGAACACTAGTCACTTTAATAATGGAACACTAGTCACTTTAATAATGGAACACTAGTCACTTTAATAATGGAACACTAGTCACTTTAATAATGGAACACTAGTCACTTTAATAATGGAACACTAGTCACTTTAATAATGGAACACTAGTCACTTTAATAATGTTTACCTGCTGCTTTACTCATCTCACATGTATGTCCCTCCTCTATCACACTGGAACTGATCACCAAACATTTTGCTCCCTGCTTTTATGTGACCATCTACTCTGGTCTGGATTTTAGCGATTTTTATTACCGTTCTGGTTTGCGATTATATCATCTTCATGGTCTTGCCCCCCCCCCCCCCCCCCCCTACTCTGGTCTGTCTCTCCCAGTCTGGTACAGGTGCCCCCCCCCCTGCCCTGGTCTGTCTCTCCCAGTCTGGTACAGATGCCCCCCCCCCAGTCTGTCTCTCCCAGTCTGGTACAGGTGCCCCCCCGGTCTGTCTCTCCCAGTCTGGTACAGGTGCCCCTCCCCAGTCTGTCTCTCCCAGTCTGGTACAGGTGTCTCCCCCCCTGCCCTGGTCTGTCCCCCCCAGTCTGGCACAGGTGCCCCCCCCCCCAGTCTGGTACAGGTGCACCCCCCAAGTCAGTAGAACAAAACAAAACAAGAAGTCTATATACAGTGAGTGCAAATGAGGTAAGATAAGGGAGTTAAGGCAATAAATAGGCCATGGTGGCGAAGTAATTACAATATAGCAATTAAACACTGGAATGGTAGATGTACAGAAGATGAATGTGCAAGTAGAGATACTGGGGTGCAAAGGAACAAGATAAATAAATAAATACAGTATGGGGATGAGGTAGGTAGATAGATGGGCTGTTTACAGATGGGCTATGTACAGGTGTAGTGATCTGTGAGCTGCTCTGACAGCTGGCGCTTAAAGCTAGTGAGGGAGATATGAGTCTCCAGCTTCAGAGATTGTTGCAGTTCGTTCCAGTCATTGGCAGCAGAGAACGACCAAAGGAGGAATTGGCAGGGAAGACGACCAAGGGAGGAATTGGCTTAGTGGGTGACCAGTGAGATATACAGTGCCTTGCGAAAGTATTCGGCCCCCTTGAACTTTGCGACCTTTAGCCACATTTCAGGCTTCAAACATAAAGATATAAAACTGTATTTTTTTGTGAAGAATCAACAATAAGTGGGACACAATCATGAAGTGGAACGACATTTATTGGATATTTCAAACTTTTTTAACAAATCAAAAACTGAAAAATTGGGCGTGCAAAATTATTCAGCCCCCTTAAGTTAATACTTTGTAGCGCCACCTTTTGCTGCGATTACAGCTGTAAGTCGCTTGGGGTATGTCTCTATCAGTTTTGCGAGACTGAAATGTTTTCCCATTCCTCCTTGCAAAACAGCTCGAGCTCAGTGAGGTTGGATGGAGAGCATTTGTGAACAGCAGTTTTCAGTTCTTTCCACAGATTCTCGATTGGATTCAGGTCTGGACTTTGACTTGGCCATTCTAACACCTGGATATGTTTATTTTTGAACCATTCCATTGTAGATTTTGCTTTATGTTTTGGATCATTGTCTTGTTGGAAGACAAATCTCCGTCCCAGTCTCAGGTCTTTTGCAGACTCCATCAGGTTTTCTTCCAGAATGGTCCTGTATTTGGCTCCATCCATCTTCCCATCAATTTTAACCATCAGTTTGAAATATCCAATAAATATCCAATAAATGTCGTTCCACTTCATGATTGTGTCCCACTTGTTTTTGATTCTTCACAAAAAAATACAGTTTTATATCTTTATGTTTGAAGCCTGAAATGTGGCAAAAGGTCGCAAAGTTCAAGGGGGCCGAATACTTTCGCAAGGCACTGTACCTGCTGTACCTGCTGGAGTGCGTGCTACGAGTGGGTGCTGCTATGGTGACCAGTGAGCTGAGATAGGCCGGGGCTTTACTTAGCAGAGACTTGTAGATGACCTGGAGCCAGTGGGTTTGGCGACGAGTATAAAGCGAGGGCCAGCCAACGAGAGCGTACAAGCCACAGCGGTGGGTAGTATATGGGGCTTTGGTGACAAAATGGATAGCACTGTGTTAGACTGCATCCAGTTTGTTGAGTAGAGTGTTGGAGGCTATTTTATAGATGACATCACCGAAGTCGATGATCGGTAGGATGGTCAGTTTTACGAGGGTATGTTTGGCAGCATGAGTGAAGGATGCTTTGTTGCGATATAGGAAGCCGATTCTAGATTTAATTTTGGATTGGAGATGCTTAATGTGAGTCTGAAAGGAGAGTTTACAGTCTAACCAGACACCTAGGTATTTATAGTTGTCCACATATTCTAACTCTGAACCGTCCAGAGTAGTGATGCTGGACGGGCGGCCAGGTGCAGGCAGCGATCGGTTGAATAGCATGCATTTAGTTTTACTTGCATTTAAGAGCAGTTGGAGGCCACGGAAGGGGAGTTGTATGGCATTGAAGCTTGTCTGGAGGTTAGTTAACACAGTGTCCAAAGAAGGGCCAGAAGTATACAGAATGGTGTCGTCTGCGTAGAGGTGTATCAGAGAATCACCAGCAGCAAGAGCAACATCATTGATGTATACAGAGAAGAGAGTCGGCCCGAGGGTTGAACCCTGTGGCACCCCCATAGAGACTTCAAGAGATCTGGACAACAGGCCCTCCGATTTGACACACTGAACTCTGTCTGAGAAGTAGTTGGTAAACCAGGCTAGGCAATCATTTGAGAAACCAAGGCTGTCGAGTCTGCCAATAAGAATGTTGTAATTGACATAGTCGAAAGCCTTGGCCAGGTCGATGAATATGGCTGCACAGTATTGTCTCTTATCGATGGCGGTTATGATGTCGTTTAGAACCTTGAGTGTGGCTGAGGTGCACCCATGACCAGATCTGAAACAAGATTGCATAGCGAAGAAGGTATGGCGGGATTAGAAATGGTCGGTAATCTGTTTGTTGACTTGGCTTTCGAAGACCTTAGAAAGACAGGGTAGGATAGATAGTAGTTAGTTAGTCCACACCGGTTGTTACCAAGCATGACAAATACAATTTTATACTGTTGGAGACAGTATAAATTATGATTTAGAGGGAACCTGAGATACTGGTGGAGACAGTCTGATTTAGAGGGAACCTGAGATACTGGTGGAGACAGTCTGATCTAGAGGGAACCTGAATCTGTACCAGTTGTGGTTGTGTCTGATCTAGAGGGAACCTGAGATACTGGTGGAGACAGTCTGATCTAGAGGGAACCTGAGATACTGGGGGAGACAGTATAAATCATGATTTAGAGGGAACCTGAGATACTGGTGGAGACAGTCTGATTTAGAGGGAACCTGAGATACTGGTGGAGACAGTCTGATCTAGAGGGAACCTGAGATACTGGGGGAGACAGACTCACTTTGCCCAGAAGGCCAGCCCAAAGCCGCTCAGCGATCATCTAAAGACTCACCTTGCCCAGAAGGCCAGCCCAAAGCGGCTCAGGGATCAGCTAAAGACTTACCTTGCCCAGAAGGCCAGCCCAAAGCGGCACAGGGCTCAACTAAAGACTCACCTTGCCCAGAAGGCCAGCCCAAAGCGGCACAGGTCAAAGTTAAAACACAACACAAGAAGTGGGAGGCCTGGAGGGTGCCCAGGCTTGCAAATTTGGTATTAAAATGAATACGAATGAGGTTTTTATTTCAATCACTTCATGATTATGTGATGGTGTGGATGTGGACCCTTCTCCGGTTTCAAACTGTCAAACATATGCTTACCTCAGCAGCTTCATCTGAAGTATGTGTAATCTGCAAGTGGTGCAACACATACAAACACACATTCCAAAAAGTCTGAAGGAGAGGACAGGAGGAGCCGTGAGAGACACGCTGGAAATCAACCTCTCCTGACAGCTGGTGCTGGCCAATGAAAACCAACGCTGTGTATCTCAGAGAAGGGTCCACAAAAGGGTCGGTTTGAAAGTTACATTTGCATTCCGAGGAGGGATATTAATATTTAATATGCATTCTGTGTCGCCATGGGAACTAGCTAACCAGTAGAGGAGGATTGTTTTTTTTAGTCTGGATGAACAGCGTGAAATACGTTTCCCTGTCTGGTCTGTATGGCCCTTAATAGGTTCTGCTCCACAGCAGTCAGTCAGTCATTAAAACCGAGGTGTATGAAACCATCAAACCATCAAATCACTGCACACGAGTGAGTTAACAGAATTTAGGAAATCATTAGGGTGTCATTGAGCTCCATTTGATTCCTGTGTGATTCCCATGTCTATTGAGAGGACTATGAGCGAGCCATGTGGCATGGTGAATTTAATAAGTAATCTGAATGGTGGAGAATAGATCATGGTGGAGTCAGATTCAGACATTAGAGTGTAGCTCAGGGAAGGAAGCCCATCTCATCTTTTCACTAAAAGAGCCTGTTAAGGGCCCTCCATGGGTGATGCAGCAGGAGACAAAATAGTGACCTGCTGAGACATTCAAACAGGCCAATACTTGGTTCTGTTCAAACAAATCCCTCCTCCTGTCATCCTCCTCCTGTCCTCCTCTTCCTCCTGTCCTCATCTCCTCCTGTCCTCATCCCCTCTTGTCCTCCTCCTGTCCTCCTCTCCTAGTCCTTGTCCTCCTCCAGTTCTCTTCTCCTCCTCCTGCTGTCCTCCTCCTCCTTCTTCTGTCCTCCTCTTCTCCTGTCTTCTTCTCCCCCTGTCCTCCTCCTCCCCCTGTCCTCCTCCTCCTCCCCCTGTCCTCCTCCTGATCTCCCTGTACTCCTCCTCCTCCTCCTGTCCTCCTCCTGTCCTCCTCCTCCTCCCCATGTCCCTCTCCTCCTCCTGTCCTTTCCTCTTCCCCCTGTCCTCCTCCTGTTCTCTTCTCCTCCTCCTGCTGTCCTCCTCCTCCTCCTGTCCTCCTCTTCTCCTGTCCTCTTCTCCCCCTGTCCTCCTCTTCTCCTTCTCCTGTCCTCCCCCTGTCCTCCTACCCTGTCCTCCTCGTCCTCCTCCTCCTCCTGTCCTCCTGTCCTCCTACTCCTCCCCATGTCCTCCTCCTCCTCCTGTCCTTTCTTCTTCCCCCTGTCCTCCTCCTGTTCTCTTCTCCTCCTCCTCCTCCTCCCCCTGTCCTCCTCTCCTAGTCCTGTCCTCCTCCTGTTCTCTTCTCCTCCTCCTGCTGTCCTCCTCCTCCTCCTCCTGTCCTCCTCTTCTCCTGTCCTTTTCTCCCCTGTCCTCCTCTCCTCCTTCTCCTGTCATCGACCTGTCCTCCTCCCCCTGTCGTCCTCCTCTCCCTGTCCTCCTCCTCCTCCTCCTCCTCCTCCTCCTCCTCCTGTCCTTCTACTCCTCCCTCTGTCCTCCTCCTCCTCCTGTCGTTTCCTCTTCCCCCTGTCCTCCTCTCCTCCTCCTAATGTCCTCCCCCTGTCCTCTTCTCCTCTTCCCCTTATAATCCTGTCCTCCTCCTCCTGTCCTCCTCCTTCCCCTGTCCCTCCTTTCCTCCTCCCCCTGTCCTCTTCTCCTCCTCCTGCTGAGACTGCTGAGACATTCAAACAGGCCAATACTTTGTTCTATTCAAACAAATCCCTCCTCCTCCTCCTCCTCCTCCTCCTCCTACTCCTCCTCCTGTCCTCTTCTCCTCCACCTCCACCTCCTGCCCCCCTCCTCCTCCTGTCCTCATCTCCTCCTGTCCTCCTCTACTCCACCTCCTCCACCTCCTCCTCCTCATCCTGTCCTCCTCAAATCAAACCAAATCAAATCAAATCAAATGGTATTTGTCACATACACATGGTTAGCAGATGTTAATGTGAGTGTAGCGAAATGCTTGTGCTTCTAGTTCCGACAATGCAGTAATAACCAACAAGTAATCTAGCTAACAATTCCAAAACTACTACCTTATACACACAAGTGTAAAGGGATAAAGAATATGTACATAAAGATATATGAATGAGTGATGGTACAGAGCGGCATTGGCAAGATACAGTAGATGGTATTGAGTGCAGTATATACATATGAGATGAGTATGTAAACAAAGTGGCATAGTTTAAAGTGGCTAGTGATACATGTATTACATAAAGATGCAGTAGATGATATAGAGTACAGTATATACATATACATATGAGATGAATAATGTAGGGTATGTAAACATTATATTAGGTAGCATTGTTTAAAGTGGCTAGTGATATATTTTACATAATTTCCCATCAATTCCCATTATTAAAGTGGCTGGAGTTGAGTCAGTGTGTTGGCAGCAGCCACTCAATGTTAGTGGTGGCTGTTTAACAGTCTGATGGCCTTGAGATAGAAGCTGTTTTTCAGTCTCTCGGTCCCAGCTTTGATGCACCTGTACTGACCTCGCCTTCTGGATGATAGCGGGGTGAACAGGCAGTGGCTCGGGTGGTTGTTGTCCTTGATGATCTTTATGGCCTTCCTGTGACATCGGGTGGTGTAGGTGTCCTGGAGGGCAGGTAGTTTGCCCCCGGTGATGCGTTGTGCAGACCTCACTACCCTCTGGAGAGCCTTACGGTTGTGGGCAGAGCAGTTGCCGTACCAGGCGGTGATACAGCCCGACAGGATGCTCTCGATTGTGCATCTGTAGAAGTTTGTGAGTTCTTTTGGTGACAAGCCGAATTTCTTCAGCCTCCTGAGGTTGAAGAGGCGCTGCTGCGCTTTCTTCACGATGCAGTCTGTGTGGGTGGACCAATTCAGTTTGTCTGTGATGTGTACGCCGAGGAACTTAAAACTTACTACCCTCTCCACTACTGTTCCATCGATGTGGATAGGGGGGATGTTCCCTCTGCTGTTTCCTGAAGTCCACAATCATCTCCTTAGTTTTGTTGACGTTGAGTGTGAGGATATTTTCCTGACACCACACTCCGAGGGCCCTCACCTCCTCCCTGTAGGCCGTCTCGTCGTTGTTGGTAATCAAGCCTACCACTGTTGTGTCGTCCGCAAACTTGATGATTGAGTTGTAGGCGTGCGTGGCCACGTAGTCGTGGGTGAACCGGGAGTACAGGAGAGGGCTCAGAACGCACCCTTGTGGGGCCCCAGTGTTGAGGATCAGCGGGGTGGAAATGTTGTTGCCTACCCTCACCACCTGGGGGCGGCCCGTCAGGAAGTCCAGTACCCAGTTGCACAGGGCGGGGTCAAGACCCAGGGTCTCGAGCTTGATGACGAGCTTGGAGGGCACTATGGTGTTAAATGCTGAGCTGTAGTCGATGAACAGCATTCTCACATAGGTATTCCTCTTGTCCAGATGGGTTAGGGCAGTGTGCATTGTAGTTGAGATTGAATCGTCTGTGGACCTATTTGGGCGGTAAGCAAATTGGAGTGGGTCTAGGGTGTCAGGTAGGGTGGAGGTGATATGGTCCTTGACTAGTCTCTCAAAGCACTTCATGATGACGGAAGTGAGTGCTACTGGGCGGTAGTCGTTTAGCTCAGCTACCTTAGCTTTCTTCGGAACAGGAACAATGGTGGCACTCTTGAAGCATGTGGGAACAACAGACTGGGATAGGGATTGATTGAATATGTCCGTAAACACACCAGCCAGCTGGTCTGCGCATGCTCTGAGGGCGCGGCTGGGGATGCCGTCTGGGCCTGCAGCCTTGCGAGGGTTGACACGTTTAAATGTTTTCCTCACATCGGCTGCAGTGAAGGAGAGTCCGCATGTTTTAGTTGCGGGCCGTGTCAGTGGCACTGTATTGTCCTCAAAGCGGGCAAAAAAGTTATTTAGTCTGCCTGGGAGCAAGACATCCTGGTCCGTGACGGCGCCAGGTTTTCTTTTTGTAATCCGTGATTGACTGTAGACCCTGCCACATACCTCTTGTGTCTGAGCCGTTGAATTGAGATTCTACTTTGTCTCTATACTGACGCTTGACTTGTTTGATTGCCTTGCGGAGGGAATAGTTACACTGTTTGTATTCGGTCATGTTTCCGGTCACCTTGCCCTGATTAAAAGCAGTGGTTTGCGCTTTCAGTTTCACGCGAATGCTGCCATCAATCCACGGTTTCTGGTTTGGGAATGTTTTAATCGTTGCTATGGGAACGACATTTTCAACGCACGTTCTAATGAACTCGCTCACCGAATCAGCGTATTCGTCAATGTTGTTGTCTGACGCAATACGAAACATTTCCCAGTCCACGTGATGGAAGCAGTCTTGGAGTGTGGAGTCAGATTGGTCGGACCAGCGTTGAACAGACCTCAGCGTGGGAGCTTCTTGTTTTAGTTTCTGTCTGTAGGCAGGGATCAACAAAATGTAGTCGTGGTCAGCTTTTCCGAAAGGAGGGCGGGGCAGGGCCTTATATGCGTTGCGGAAGTTAGAATAGCAGTGATCCAAGGTTTTTCCACCCCTGGTTGCGCAATCGATATGCTGATAAAATTTAGGGAGTCTTGTTTTCAGATTAGCCTTGTTAAAATCCCCAGCTACAATGAATGCAGCCTCCGGATAAATGGATTCCAGTTTGCACAGAGTCAAATAAAGTATGTTCAGAGCCATCGATGTGTCTGCTTGTGGGGGAATATATACGGCTGTGATTATAATCGAAGAGAATTCCCTTGGTAGATAATGCGGTCGACATTTGATTGTGAGGAATTCTAAATCAGGTGAACAGAAGGACTTGAGTTCCTGTATGTTGTTTTGGCCACACCACGTCACGTTAACCATGAAGCATACGCCCCCGCCCCTCTTCTTACCAGAAAGATGTTTGTTTCTGTCTGCGCGATGCGTGGAGAAACCAGCTGGCTGCACCGACTCTGATAGCATCTCTCCAGTGCTCCTCCTCCTCCTCCTGTCCCCCTCCTCCTCCCCCTGTCCTCCTCCTCCTCCTGTCCTTTCCTCTTCCCCCTGTCCTCATCTCCTCCTCCTCCTGTCCTCCCCCTGTCCTCTTCCCCTTCTCCTCTTCTCCTCCTGTCCTCCTCTCCTCCTCCCCCTGTCCTCTTCTCCTCCTCCCCTTATCCTCCTCCTGTCCTCCTCCTGTCTTCCCCCTGTCCCCCTCTCCTCCTCCTGTCCTCCTCCCCTCCTTCTTCTATTCCTCCTCTTCATCTTACTCATCTGCCGCCACTTCTTCCACCTCAACCTAATCTTCTTCATCATCTTCCTCCTCTTCCTCATCCTCCTCATATTCCTCCTCCTTTTCATCGTCCTCCTCCTCTTCCTCCTTCTCCTCTTCCTCCATCCCTCCTCATCCCGTCAAAATGAAAGGGGATTTTCAGTGTAATACCAATCACACAGTGTAACCCTCCATGGGTGATGTAGCAGGAGGCAAGCAGTGATCCGTGTCAGAGAGGTTGAGTGATAGTATCAGGAGGAGGGTTGAATGTGACCCAAACCACAGGTATAGGATAAATGTAACCCTAACCTTAACCATTAGAGGATGAAACAAAATATGACCCTGGATCAGGGGATTAGGGGCATTTATTTATTTATTTATGTATTTATTTCTCTCTCTCTCTCTCTCTCTCTCTCTCTCTCTCTCTCTCTCTCTCTCTCTCTCTCTCTCTCTCTCTCTCTCTCTCTCTCTCTCTCTCTCTCTCTCTCTCTCTCTCTCTCTCTCTCTCTCTCTCTCTCTCTCTCTCTCTCTCTCTCTCTCTCTCTCTCTCTCTCTCTCTCTCTCTCAGAGCTACAGTACAGAGGCAACCTACAGATAACAAGGTAGTAGGTAGAAATTAGCCCCCCTAACTACTAATCCACAGTCAGCTTTTTCTCATCCCCCTGATAGTTTAGTTTATCACAGGGGGTAGGTTCGGGCTAGTTCCCAAATGCCCCATGTTCCTACTGTCGACTTGAGAGATAATGAGCTCACCTCTGACAAGGACTTCAGCCTCAGCAAACAAAGTGTCAGCGCTGGTCTGAGCCCGGCAGCTGTATTTCCCAGCATGCTGCAGTAAGATGCTTCTGATCATCAGGTCCACCGTGGAGGACTGCTGTGTGACAGGCAGAGAGTCAACAACAACATCAAATTAGAGAGAGTGTGGGGGAGGGGGGTATGTTTGTGTGTGTGTGTGTGTGTGGGGGGGGGGGGGGGGTGGAGTGTGGAGGGGTATGTTTGTGTGTGTGGGGGGGTGGAGGGGTATGTTTGTGTGTGTGTGGGGGGGGGGGGGGGGTGGAGGGGTATGTTTGTGTGTGTGTGTGGGGGGGGGGGGGGGGTGGAGGGGTATGTTTGTGTGTGTGTGTGTGTGGGGGGGTGGAGGGGTATGTTTGTGTGTGTGTGGGGGGGGGGGGGGGGTGGAGGGGTATGTTTGTGTGTGTGTGGGGGGTGGAGGGGGGTGGAGGGGTATGTTTGTGTGTGTGTGTGTGGGGTGGAGGGGTATGTTTGTGTGTGTGTGTGTGGGGTGGAGGGGTATGTTTGTGTGTGTGATGTGCGTGTGTGGGGGGTGGAGGGGTATGTTTGTGTGTGTGATGTGTGTGTGTGTGGGATGGAGGGGTATATTTGTGTTTGTGATGTTTGTGTGTGTGGGGGTGGGGGGGTATGTTTGTGTGTGCTTATGTGTGCACATGTATAATTGTTTGAGTGTGTAACATAAACTTAGCAAGAGATATCCAAATCCGGCCTCTCTGTAGCAGAGAGATATCCAAGTCCGGCCTCTCTGTACTTGGCACCTGAGAAATCTGATGCTGCTCACATCCTGTACTAGGCTCATGCAGGCTTTAAAGAGATTCTTGTCAAGTTCAGGTGCTTGCTAGCTGTTACTTTTCCTCCACTCCTCACTCGTCTTTCTTCACTCTCTCTCTCTCTCTTGAAATGAGAAACGCCTAAGGCAAGACTGTGGAATTATTCAGTCTAAAGACACCTGTTTAGCACGAAACCTGATTACAATGACATCCCATGAAGCAGACTGATAGGATTCCTGTGTGCCAGAAGACTGTTGTCACTGCTAGCACCTGAGGTCTCCAGAGGATGGGTGATAGGATGTCTAGCTATCTGGAGACAGGGGAGGATGGGTGATAGGATGAGTAGCTATCTGGAGATAGGGGAGGATGGGTGATAGGATGTCTAGTTATCTGGAGACAGGGGAGGATGGGTGATAGGATGTCTAGCTATCTGGAGACAGGGGAGGATGGGTGATAGGATGTCTAGCTATCTGGAGACAGGGGAGGATGGGTGATAGGATGAGTAGCTATCTGGAGACAGGGGAGAGTGTAGGGTATTGTCACCCCAGGTTTTTCAACAACCTATCTGTAGACTGTGAGGCATAGCATCAATACTGCTCCCCTGTCTCCAGATAGCTAGACATCCTATCACCCATCCTCCCCTGTCCAGACTCACATTAAGTGTCTGCCCACTTGGCACAGATGTCAATTCAACAATTTTGTTTGTGAAATGACGTGGAAACAACGTTGAAACAACATTGATCCAACCAGTGTGTAGCCAGTGGCATTGATAACATGTAAGTGTGTTCATTGTCTGTAACTGATGCCTGCCCATACCATAACCCCACTGCCACCAAAGGGCACTCTGTTCACAGCGTTGACATCAGCAAACCGCTTGCCCACACAATGCCATCTGCCCGGTACAGTTGAAACCCAGATTCCCCCATGAAGAGCACACTTCTCCAGCGTGCCAGTGGCCATCGAAGGTGAGTATTTCCCCACTGAATTCGGATGCCTAACTTCCTTTAGGTTAAGCTGCTGGTGAGAACGCCGAGTACGCAGATGAGCTTCCCTGGAAGGTTTCTGACACAGAACATAAATATCAAAGCAACATGTAAAGTCATGTTTCATGAGTTGAAATAAATTCTAGACGCACAAAACACGTATTTCTCTCAAATGTTGTTGCACAAATTTGTTTACATCCCTATTAGTGAGCATTTCTCCTTTGCCAAGATAATCCATCCACCTGACAGGTGTGGCATATGAAGAAGCTGATTAAACACCATGATCATTACACAGGTGCACCTTGTGCTGGGGACAATAAAAGGCCACTCTAAAATGTGCAGTTTTGTCACACAACATAATGTTTGAAGGGGTACGGGACTATAAACGTTTGGGATCCACTGTTATAGAGAATTTGGCATTACGTCCAAACGGCCTCACAACCGCTGACCACTTGTAACAAAGCTGCGCCCCTGCCTAGTCAACTGAAATCCATAGATTAGGGCCTAATACATTTATTTCAATTGACTGATTTCTTTATGTGAACAGTAACTCAGTCAAATCTTTGAAATGGTGATATGGTGTGTTTATATGTTTGTTCAGTAAAAATATATATACATATGTATACAGTGGAAGCAGGAAGTTTACATACACCTTAGCCAAAGACATTGAAACTCTGTTTTTCACAAATCTTGACATTTATTCCAAGTAAAAATTCCCTGTTTTAGGTCAGTCAGGATCACCACTTCATTATAAGAAAGTGAAATGTCAGAATAATAGAAGAGAGAATGATTTATTTCAGCTTTTATTTCTTTCATCACATTCCCAGTGGGTCAGAAGTTTACATACACGCAATTAGTATTTGGTAGCATTGCCTTCAAATTGTTTAACTTGGTTCAAACATTTTGGGAAGCCTTCCACAAGCTTTCCACAATAAGTTGGGTGAATTTTGTCCCATTCCTCCTGACAGAGCTGGTGTAACTGAGTCAGGTTTGTAGGCCTCCTTGCTCGCACACACTTTTTCAGTTCAGCCCTCTATGGGATTGAGGTCAGGGATTTGTGATCACCACTCCAATACCTTGACTTTGTTATTTTTACTTTGGAAGTATGCTTGGGGTAATTGTCCATTTGGAAGACCCATTTGTGACCAAGTGTTAACTTCCTGACTGATGTCTTGAGATGTTGCTTCAATATATCCACATAATGTTGCTTCAATATATCCACATAATTTTCTTTCTCACGGTGCAATCTATTTTGCACCAGTCCCTCCTGCAGCAAAGCACCCCCACAACATGATGCTGCCACCCCCACAATGTGATGCTGCCACCCCACAACATGATGCTGCCACCCCCACAACATGATGCTGCCACCCCCACAACGTGACTCTGCCATCCCCACAACGTGACTCTGCCACCCCCACAACGTGACTCTGCCACCCCCACAACGTGACTCTGCCACCCCCACAACGTGACTCTGCCACCCCCACAACGTGACTCTGCCACCCCCACAACGTGACTCTGCCACCCCCACAACGTGACTCTGCCACCCCCACAACGTGACTCTGCCACCCCCACAACGTGATGATGCCACCCCCACAACATGATGATGCCACCCCCACAACATGATGCTGCCACCCCCACAACATGATGCTGCCACCGCACAACATGATGCTGCCACCCCCACAACATGATGCTGCCACCCCCACAACATGATGCTGCCACCCCCACAACATGATGCTGCCACCCCACAACATGATGCTGCCACCCCCACAACATGATGCTGCCACCCCCACAACGTGATGCTGCCACCCCCACAACGTGACTCTGCCACCCCCACAACATGACTCTGCCACCCCCACAACGTGACTCTGCCACCCCCACAACGTGACTCTGCCACCCCCACAACGTGACTCTGCCACCCCCACAACGTGACTCTGCCACCCCCACAACGTGACTCTGCCACCCCCACAACATGACTCTGCCACCCACATAACATGACTCTGCCACCCCCACAACATGACTCTGCCACCCCCACAACATGATGCTGCCACCCTCACAACATGATGCTGCCACCCCCGTGCTTCACGGTTGGGATGGTGTTCTTCGGCTTGTAAGCCTACCACTTTTTCCTCCAAACATAATGATGGTCATTATGGCTAAACATTTCTATTTTTTTTTCATCAAACCAGAGAACGTTTCTCCAAAAAGTATGATCTTGGTCCCCATGTGCAGTTGCCAACCGTAGCTTTTTTATGGCAGTTTTGGAGCAGTGGCTTCTTCCTTGCTGAGCGGCCTTTCAGGTTATGTCGATATAGGACTTGTTTTACTGTGGATATAGATACTCTTGTACCTGTTTCCTCCAGCATTTTCACAAGGTCCTTTGCTGTTGTTCTGGGATTGATTTGCACTTTTTCCACCAAAGTACGTTCATCTCTAGGAGACAGAATGTGTCTCCTTCCTGAGCGGTATGACTGTATGCCCATGGTGTTTATACTTGTGTACTATTGTTTGTACAGACAAACCTGGTACCTTCAGGCATTTGGAAAATGCTCCCAAGGATGAACCAGACTTGTGGAGGTCTACCATTTTTTCTGAGGTCTTGGCTGATTTCTTTGGATTTTCCCATAATGTCAAGCATCTGTTTTGTCAAAGCATCATATACAACCCACCACTGCGACCTGTATGCTCTTGTTGGCTGGCCCTCGCTTCATACTCGTCGCCAAACCCACTGGCTTATAGATGACCACATCTATAAATTGCTGCTAGGTAAAGCCCTGCCTTATCTCAGCTCACTGGTCACCCACCCGTAGCACGTGCTTCAGCAGGAATATTTCACTGGTCATCCCCAAAGCCAACTTCTCTTTGGCCACCTTTTCTTCCAGTTCTCTGCTGCCAATGACAGGAACGAATTGCAAAAATCACTGAACCTGGAGTCTTATATCTCCCTCACTAAATGTATTAAGCATCAGCTGTCAGAGCAGCTTACTGATCATTGCACCTATAATCAGCCCATCTGTAAATAGCCCACCCAACTACCTCATCCCCATATTGTTATTTTTTTTTTGCTCCTTTGCACCCCAGTATCTTTACTGCACATTCATCTTCTGCACATCTATCACTCCAGTGTTTAATTGCTAAATTGTAATTATTTCGTTACTATGGCCTATTTATTGCCTTACCTCCCTTATCTTACTACATTTGCACACACTGTATATATACACTGCTCAAAAAAATAAAGGGAACACTAAAATAACACATCCTTGATCTGAATGAATGAAATATTCTTATTAAATACTTTTTTCTTTACATAGTTGAATGTGCTGACAACAAAATCACACAAAAATTAGCAATGGAAATCAAATTTATCAACCCATGGAGGTCTGGATTTGGAGTCACACTCAAAATTAAAATGGAAAACCACACTACAGGCTGATCCAACTTTGATGTAATGTCAAAATGAGGCTAAAACAAGTCAATGAGGCTAAAACAAGTCAAAATGAGTCAATGAGGCTAAAACAAGTCAAAATGAGGCTCAGTAGTGTGTGTGGCCTTCACGTGCCTGTATGACCTCCCTACAACGCCTGGGCATGCTCCTGATGAGGTGGCGGATGGTCTCCTGAGGGATCTCCTCCAGGACTAAAGTATCCGCCAACTCCTGGACAGTCTGTGGTGCAACATGGCGTTGGTGGATCGAGCGAGACATGATGTCCCAGATATGCTCAATTGGATTCAGGTCTGGGGGACGGGCTGGCCAGTCCATAGCATCAATGCCTTCCTCTTGCAGGAACTGCTAACACATTTCAGCCACATGAGGTCTAGCATTGTCTTGCATTAGGAGGAACCCAGGGCCAACCGCACCAGCATATGGTCTCACAAGGTGTCTGAGGATCTCATCTCGGTACCTAATGGCAGTCAGGCTACCTCTGGCGAGCACATGGAGGGCTGTGCGGCCCCCCAAAGAAATGCCACCCCACACCATGACTGACCCACCGCCAAACCGGTCATGTTGGAGGATGTTGCAGGCAGCAGAACGTTCTCCACGGCATCTCCAGACTGTCACGTCTGTCACATGTGCTCAGTGTGAACCTGTTTTCATCTGTGAAGAGCACAGGACACCAGTGGCGAATTTGCCAATCTTGGTCTTCTCTGGCAAATGAAAAACGTCCTGCACGGTGTTGGGCTGTAAGCACAACCCCCACCTGTGGACGTCGGGCCCTCATACCACCCTCATGGAGTCTATTTCTGACCATTTGAGCAGACACATGCACCTTTGTGGCCTGTTGGAGATAATTTTGCAGGGCTCTGGCTCTGTGCTCCGCCTCCTTTTCCCCCGATTGCTCAGTTTGTCTGGGCAGCCAGCTCTAGGAAGAGTCAAAACTTCTTCCATTTAAGAACGATGGAGGCCACTGTGTTCTTGGAGACCTTCAATAGTGCAGTTATTTTTTGGTATGTTTCCCCAGATCTGTGCCTCAACACAATCCTGTCTCTGAGCTCTACGGACAATTCCTTCCACCTCATGGATTATTCTTTGCTTTGACATTCACTGTCAACTGTGGGATCTTACATGCAGTATACTGTACATCATCATCTTCATGGTCTGTCAGGCAACATCAGACAGTTTGAGATGAGATGAAGGATCTTTATTTGAGACAGTTTGCTTCAGCAGGAAGATAATCCTGTATCGACAAGAAATGTGAATTATTATGTGATATAATTAATGGACATTTTTGTAAGGATTGATACCTTTTTTCGTAAGGGAAAATCAAGTCTGAAATTTAAAAGTGGAAATGACCAAATTACCAACTACAGAAGCGTTTTTAAACATCAAATGCATTACTTTTCAGGATGTTTTCACACATTATATGTATCGTTCCAATCAGAGTTGGATTGTTTTTTACGTTGTATTTTTTTCATTTGGTCAGGTTGGTTTTTTATTGCCAACTGTCAAATGAAATAAAATGCCTCACGTTTCATGCAAGTCATTTTTTTTATTGTAGAAAAAGAAATCTATGATTATCTTGAAACATAACTCACGACTTCCGCCGAAGTCGGTCCCTCTCCTTGTTTGGGCGGTGTTCGGCGGTCGACGTCACCGGCCTTCTAGCCATCACTGATCCATTTTTCATTTTCCATTGGTTTTGTCTTGTCTTCCTTCACACCTGGTTCCAATCCCATCAATTACATGTTGTGTATTTAACCCTCTCTTTCCCCTCATGTTTTGTCGGAGATTGTTTGATTGTATGTGATGTGCATGTATTATGTTGGTGTGCGACGGGTTTTGTTCCCACTTATGTTATTTTCTACATTTTGGTTTTTGGAGTTTTATCAGCATTTAAACAACTCTGTTTATTCCAAGTTTGTTATCCTGTGCCTGACTTCCCTGACACCAACACGCACACCTTACAAGTGCGCTCCTTAGAGTGGATAGTTTTCACACCAGTCCAAAGAAACCGAAGGGTGGAAACCCGCCAGTTTGGAAAAACCGCTCCGAACCAATTTGGTGTAAAATACCAGTTAAAGAAAAGTTCTCCTGCAACAGGTTTATCAAATTAAGGTCCTACATCTGTAAGGAACCCTGAATCTCACCTTTAGTTTCAGTACCGAACATGGCAGAAATGGAAGTACCAACTGTCATTACAGGCAGTTTCTAATTAAGGGAAAGGGAAATGTAGAGTAAGTATCTGGATTCATCAAATGTGTTTTAGTTTATTTTCCTGTCTTCTACATACAGCACATGCTGTTTAGTTTCATTATCACTCCATTTGATTACCCAGAGACGAATCAAGGGTTAATAAATTAGCCAACCCCATCTGACTGCCAGCTTTTAAAACTTAGCCATCCCAATTACTGAGCTCAATGAGTCCTTCATAGCTCAGCAATGATAAGTGAAGATGGTATAAAATTAACAATATTAAAGGCATAAGCCTGAAGGAAGAGGCAGAGAGGCAGATCAGTCTGAAATGTGCTAGTGAGGTGTGAGTTGCTGCTGTATGGGAGCCAATGGCATTAGGAACGGAAGGAGAACAGGGAGATTCATCCCCATTAGGAACGGAAGGAGAACAGGGAGATTCATCCCCATTAGGAACGGAAGGAGAACAGGGAGATTCATCCCCATTAGGGAGAGAAGGAGAACAGGGAGATTCATCCCCATTAGGAACAGAAGGAGAACAGGGAGATTCATCCCCATTAGGAACGGAAGGAGAACAGGGAGATTCATCCCCATTAGGGAGAGAAGGAGAACAGGGAGATTCATCCCCATTAGGAACAGAAGGAGAACAGGGAGATTCATCCCCATTAGGAACGAAAGGAGAACAGGGAGATTCATCCCCATTAGGAACAGAAGGAGAACAGGGAGATTCATCCCCTTTAGGAACGAAAGGAGAACAGGGAGATTCATCCCCATTAGGAACAGAAGGAGAACAGGGAGATTCATCCCCATTAGGAACAGAAGGAGAACAGGGAGATTCATCCCCATTAGGAACGAAAGGAGAACAGGGAGATTCATCCCAATTAGGAACAGAAGGAGAACAGGGAGATTCATCCCCATTAGGAACAGAAGGAGAACAGGGAGATTCATCCCCATTAGGAACGGAAGGAGAACAGGGAGATTCATCCCCATTAGGGAGAGAAGGAGAACAGGGAGATTCATCCCCATTAGGAACAGAAGGAGAACAGGGAGATTCATCCCCATTAGGAACGGAAGGAGAACAGGGAGATTCATCCCCATTAGGGAGAGAAGGAGAACAGGGAGATTCATCCCCATTAGGAACAGAAGGAGAACAGGGAGATTCATCCCCATTAGGAACAGAAGGAGAACAGGGAGATTCATCCCCATTAGGAACGAAAGGAGAACAGGGAGATTCATCCCCATTAGGAACGGAAGGAGAACAGGGAGATTCATCCCCATTAGGAACAGAAGGAGAACAGGGAGATTCATCCCCATTAGGAACAGAAGGAGAACAGGGAGATTCATCCCCATTAGGAACGAAAGGAGAACAGGGAGATTCATCCCCATTAGGAACAGAAGGAGAACAGGGAGATTCATCCCCATTAGGAACAGAAGGAGAACAGGGAGATTCATCCCCATTAGGAACAGAAGGAGAACAGGGAGATTCATCCCCTTTAGGAACGGAAGGTGAACAGGGAGATTCATCCCCATTAGGAACAGAAGGTGAACAGGGAGATTCATCCCCATTAGGACAGGGATGAGAACAGGGAGAATGATCCCATTAGGACAGGGATGATGATAACAGGGATGATTTCTTTGAGTGGGAGTTAAACCTAATGCCATATGGGGTGTGTTTGTGTGTGTCTCTGCTCACAAGTGTGCATACATGTGATGTGTGTGTGGGATCATGAGTGTGTGCGTGCTTGTGCATTTGTGAGTTTGTGTGTCTGTCTGTGTGTTTCGCCTGGCACCGCCTGGGTACTGTAGCCTCCCCCTGTACCCTCCCCCTTAATCAATACTTGAAGACTGTGTTAACCTTTTCATTTCCCTGCCAAGGTCATTTAAGCCATCAGCCCTTCCTACTCCATCCTTGGCAAAGGGAGAATGACACTTTCTAAGCAAGAACTTATAACGGCTCATATAATCTTCAGTTGCATCTTGGTCTGGTCAGCAGGTAGGAAGCATTTTTCATGTGACCAGTCAACCTTGGTCTGGTCAGCAGGTAGGAAGCGCTGGGCTGTTTGAACATGAGAGTATCACCTACTGTGTGTGTTTGTGTGTGTGTGTCACCTCTGTGTTGTAGATGTGTATCAGTCCTGTGTTGTAGATGTGTATCATTCCTGTGTTGTAGATACCTATCACCTGTGTTGTAGATACCTATCACATGTGTTGTAGATGTGTATTATCCCCTGTGTTGTAGATACCCATCACCTGTGTGGTAGATGTGTATTATCCCTGTGTTGTAGATACCTATCACATGTGTTGTAGATGTGTATTATCCCTGTGTTGTAGATACCCATCACCTGTGTGGTAGATGTGTATTATCACCTGTGTTGTAGATACCTATCACCTGTGTTGTAGATACCTATCACCTGTGTTGTAGATACCTATCACATGTGTTGTAGATACCTATCACATGTGTTGTAGATGTGTATTATCCCTGTGTTGTAGATACCTATCACATGTGTTGTAGATGTGTATTATCCCTGTGTTGTAGATACCTATCACCTGTGTGGTAGATGTGTATTATCCCTGTGTTGTAGATACCTATCACATGTGTTGTAGATGTGTATTATCCCTGTGTTGTAGATACCTATCACCTGTGTTGTAGATACCTATCACATGTGTTGTAGATACCTATCACATGTGTTGTAGATGTGTATTATCCCTGTGTTGTAGATACCTATCACATGTGTTGTAGATGTGTATTATCCCTGTGTTGTAGATACCTATCACCTGTGTGGTAGATGTGTATTATCCCTGTGTTGTAGATACCTATCACATGTGTTGTAGATGTGTATTATCCCTGTGTTGTAGATACCTATCACCTGTGTTGTAGATACCTATCACCTGTGTGGTAGATACCTATCACATGTGCTGTAGATGTGTATTATCCCTGTGTTGTAGATACCCATCACCTGTGTGGTAGATGTGTATTATCCCCTGTGTTGTAGATACCTATCACATGTGTTGTAGATGTGTATTATCCCCTGTGTTGTAGATACCCATCACCTGTGTGGTAGATGTGTATTATCCCTGTGTTGTAGATACCTATCACATGTGTTGTAGATGTGTATTATCCCCTGTGTTGTAGATGTGTATTATCCCTGTGTTGTAGATGTGTATTATCCCCTGTGTTCTAGATGTGTATTATCCCCTGTGTTGTAGATGTGTATTATCCCCTGTGCTGTAGATACATATCATCCCTGTGTTGTAGGTGTGTATTATCGCTGTGTTGTAGATGTGTATTATCCCTGTGTTGTAGGTGTGTATTATTGCTGTGTTGTAGATGTGTATTATCCCTGTGTTGTAGGTGGGTATTATCCCCTGTGTTGTAGATGTGTATTAACCCCTGTGTTGTAGATGTGTATTATCCCCTGTGCTGTAGATACCTATCATCCCTGTGTTGTAGGTGTGTATTATCGCTGTGTTGTAGATGTGTATTATCCATGTGTTGTAGGTGTGTATTATCCCCTGTGTAGTAGATACCTACCATCCCTGTGTTGCAGTTGTGTGTTATCACCTGTGTTGTAGGTGTGTATTATCCCCTGTGTTGTAGATATCTATCATCCTTGTGTTGTAGATGTGTATTATCCGCTGTTTTGTAGATGTGTATTATCCGCTGTTTTGTAGATGTGTATTATTCCCTGTGTTGTAGATGTGTATTATCCCCTGTGTTGTAGATGTGTATTATCCCCTGTGTTGTAGGTGTGTATTATCCCTGTTTTGTAGATGTGTATTATCCCATGTGTTGTAGATTAGTATTATCCCCTGTGTTGTAGATTATTATTATCCCCTGTGTTGTAGGTGTGTATTATCCCCTTTTTTGTAGATGTGTGTTATCCCCTGTGTTGTAGGTGTGTATTATCCCCTGCGTTGTAGGTGTGTATTACCCCCTGTGTTGTAGATGTGTATTATCCCTGTGTTGTAGGTGTGTATTATCCCCTGTGTTGTAGATGTGTATTATCCCCTGTGTTGTAGATGTGTATCATCGCTGTGTTGTAGATATGTATTATCCCCTGTGTTGTAGGTGTGTATTATCCCCTGCGTTTTAGGTGTGTATTACCCCCTGTGTTGTAGATGTGTATTATCCCTGTGTTGTAGGTGTGTATTATCCCCTGTGTTGTAGATGTGTATTATCCCCTGTGTTGTAGATGTGTATTATCCCGTGTTGTAGATGTGTATTATCCCCTGTGTTGTAGATGTGTATTATCCCGTGTTGTAGATGTGTATTATCCCCTGTGTTGTAGATGTGTATTATCCCCTGCGTTGTAGGTGTGTATTATCCCCTGTGTTGTAGGTGTGTATTATCCCCTGTGTTGTAGATGTGTATTACCCCCTGTGTTGTAGATGTGTATTATCCCCCGTGTTGTAGATGTGTATTATCCCCTGTGTTGTAGATGTGTATTATCCCCTGTGTTGTAGATGTGTATTATCCCCCGTGTTGTAGATGTGTATTATCCCCTGTGTTGTAGATGTGTATTATCCCCCGTGTTGTAGATGTGTATTATCCCCTGTGTTGTAGATGTGTATTATCCCTGTGTTGTAGATATGTATTATCCCCTGCGTTGTAGGTGTGTATTATCCCCTGTGTTGTAGGTGTGTATTATCCCCTGTGTTGTAGGTGTGTATTATCCCTGTGTTGTAGATACCTATCATCCCTGTGTTGTAGGTGTGTATTACCCCCTGTGTTGTAGGTGTGTATTATCCCTGTGTTGTAGATACCTATCATCCCTGTGTTGTAGATGTGTATTATCCCTGTGTTTTAGGTGTGTATTATCCCCTGTGTTGTAGATGTGTATTATCCCTGTGTTGTAGATGTGTATTATCCCGTGTTGTAGATGTGTATTACCCCCTGTGTTGTAGATGTGTATTATCCCTGTGTTGTAGATGTGTATTATCCCTGTGTTGTAGATGTGTATTATCCCCTATGTTGTAGATGTGTATTATCCCCTGTGTTGTAGATGTGTATTATCCCTGTGTTGTAGATGTGTATTATCCCCTGTGTTGTAGTTGCGTATTATCCCCTGTGTTGTAGTTGTGTATTATCCCCTGTGTTGTAGATGTGTATTATCCCCTGTGTTGTAGATGTGTATTATCCCCTGTGTTGTAGATGTGTATTATCCCTGTGTTGTAGATGTGTATTATCCCCTGTGTTGTACATACCTATCATCCCTGTGTTTTAGGTGTGTATTATCCCCTGTGTTGTAGATGTGTATTATCCCCTGTGTTGTAGATGTGTATCACTGTGTCTCTGTAGACGTTATTAAAATTAACTGTGTGATTCACTCTGTCTCTATGTAGACGTCGATACACTTGATAGTGTAATTATCTGCATCTCTGTGTCTCTGTCACTGTGTATACGTTGATAAACATGATTGAGAGATTCACTGTCTTTTTGTCTCTGTGTAGAAGTTGATACACTTGATTGTGTGATTTACTGCATCTTTAATCATGGTGACATCAGGGATTATGTGACCTTGACATTAATTGATCCTAATTCAAGAAGTCTTTGGTGCAATGAGCCGTGCCTAAACTCAGTAACTATAAACCCTCCCCCTCAAACCTACCAAATGCCTGGGTAAATTGTAATTCTTAAGAAAATGGATTTTAGGCATATGGCTCTGCATATGGCACTTCTAGGATAGGAAAATACAGGTTAGATCATCCAACAAACTGCTTTAGTCAATATGATCTACACTTCTACTAAATGTTTATCCATTACACAGAAACAATGGGGTCTTTCATTCTACTTTATTTATCCAGGTTTGTCCATTTATCCTCACTGAAATACATCTTCCTTACAGGAGAGACTACGTGTTTTTTTTCATGACAATTAGAAATGAGAAAAATCGAAATCATAGACAATTTAGGTGTAACTACCTACTGTATTGAGGTATAAAAGCCAACTGTATTGAGGTATACCGACCTACTGTTTTGAGGTATAAAGGTCTACTGTATTGTGGTATAAAAGCCAACTGTATTGAGGTATATTGGCCTACTGTATTGAGGTATAATGACCTACTGTATTGAGTTATTACGACCTACTGAATTGAGGTATAACGATCTACTGTAATGAGGGATAACGGCCTACTGTGTTGATGTATAATATCCTACAGTATTGAGGTATATTGGCCTACTGTATTGAGGTATAACAACCTACTGTATTGAGGTATAACGACATACTGTATAACGGCCTACTGTATTGAGGTATAACTATCTGGTGTATTGAGGTATAACGGCCTACTGTATTGAGGTATAACTATCTTGTGTATTGAGGTATAACAGCCTAATGTATTGAGGTATAACAGCCTAATGTATTGAGGTATATTGTCCTACTGTATTGAGGTAAAACTATATTGTGTATTGAGGTATAATGGCCTAATGTATTGAGGTATAACGGCCTACTGTATTGAGGTATAACAACCTACAGTATGGAGGTATAACGACCCACTGTATTGTGATATAACGGCCTATTGTATTGCGGTAAAATGTTCTATTGTATTGAACTATAAGACGACAATATTCAGGTATAACAGCTACTGTATTGAGGTATAACGACCTACTGTGTTAAGGTATAATGGCCAACTGTATTGAGGTATACAGTACCCCTTGATTTATTTCACATTTTGTTACGTTACAACCTTAATCTAAAATGGATTAAATAAAAAAAATCCTCAGCAGTCTAAACACAATACGCCATAATGATAAAGTGAAAACAGGTTTTGAAATAATAATAAAAAACAGATACCTTATTTACGTAAGTATTCAGACCCTTTGCCATGAGACTCAATTGAGCTCAGGTGCCTCCTGTTTCCATTGATAATCCCTAAAATGTTTCTACAACCTGATTGGCGTCCAACGGTTTGACACACCCTGTCATTAATGTAAAGGAAAGGAGATCTCGGTCTCAAAACCAAGGAATGTTCTTTATTAACATACTTTTTCGCGCCAAAACTCTAACACGTTCTAAAGCAAATACTGGAACAATATTTCTAACATAAGAACGAGGGATGGTCAGAGATGATCTGTAGAAAATGAATGTTATATTGTTTTTTATTTTGTGATGTCATTAACATGTTTATAAAGGAAATACTGTAACTTAAAGTATTTACTCTACATGTATGAAGTCTCCATCCTTAACGTTGTATATGAAAAAGTATAAGTATTTTTGTTAAGATGTGATTTCAGGAGGTATAAGAGAATCTATCTCCTAGAAACTGAGCATAGTAAGTAGCCATGCCCCAAGTGAGGTCAGAGAGCGTGTCAGACTGACGGAACCGTCCCCTTCGGCCAGAGTGCTTAAAAGGATTGATAACAGAAATTCACATTAGACCAGAAAAGCGTGGAGGAGGTAGCTACATGTTTGAAATGGTTGGAACTGTGAACCTCAACACAAGGTGAAGAAAATAAACTCACCTCCCAGACTAGACCAGAAGATCGCCAGGCTGCAGCTGCACATGTAAAAAGTGATGACTAAACTCTGACTAACAACACGATTTGGAGAGAGGAGAAAACTCCCCTCTTGAACAAAGACTGGAAGGGCTGATAAGCTGTCCTGAGTCAAATATCTACAAAAGCAAACTCTTCAAACCATCCTATTACTCTTGTCAAATCCCCGTAGTACACTCATCACCCCACTGGATCATCGGCTGGCTGGCCTATCTTCAAATAAGCAGCTTCAGGAGCAGATGGAACATTTTTGTTATTAAACTGCACCGTTTGGAAACAGTTTTCGCTCTTCTCTGCCGCCAGTACGCACCCCTTACAGTCTCTCTCTCTCTCTCTCTCTCTCTCTCTCCCCTCTCGCTCTCTCTCTCTCTCTCCCCTCTCTCTCTCTCTCCCCCCTCTCTCTCTCTCTCTCTCTCTCTCTCCCCTCTCTCTCCCCTCTCTCTCCCTCTCTCTCTCTCTCTCTCTCTCTCCCCTCTCGTTCTCTCTCTCTCTCTCCCCTCTCTCTCTCTCTCTCTCTCTCTCTCCCCTCTCTCTCTCCCCTCTCTCTCTCTCTCTCCCTCCATATTCTTCGTAACAAGCCGCCATATGTTTTCAGTCCGCATGGGACCTTTTTACCATTAAGTGTTTATTCTGTGTTATTACTTAGTTAGCTAGCAAATAAATAATTAAAGCAATTATTGTAGTACTGAATCATAAGTAAGGCTTGTGTTTTTACAAATGCAGGAAGTTACGACTGTTCAGAATGATGATATGATAAGATGTTATGATTTAATACCTTTGGAGTTTAATTAATACCATTGGAGTTTAATTTAGAAGATGGTAACTCTTTAAACAACCACTCTCGTGGTGCTCCAAATTCCTAATGAGTTAATTGTTTCATTATTCATTTAATCGGGTAACAATTAAACATAGTCAGTGGATTAAATAAATAAGGGGTCATCAGATTAATGAAAGTCACGTCACGACACAGTGCATGTCAGAGCAAAAAACCAAGCCATAAGGGCGAAGGAATTGTCGAGAGCTCCAAGACAGAATTGTGTTGAGGCACAGATCTGGGGAAGGGTTCCAAAAAAGTTCTGCAGCATTGAAGGTCCCCAAGAACACAGAGGCCTCCATCATTCTTAAATGAAATAAGTTTTGAACCACCAAGACTATTCCTAGAGCTGGCCGCCCCGCCAAACTGAGCAATCGGGGGAAAAGGGCCTTGGACAAGGAGGTGACCAAGAACCCGATGGTCACTCTGAATGCCAAAAGTCACGTCTGGAGGAAACCTGGCACCATCCCAACAGAGAAGCATGGTGTTGGCAATCAGGCTGTGGGGATGTTTTTCAGCGGCAGGGACTGTGAGACTAGTCAGGATCAAGGCAAAGATGAACAGAGCAAAGTTCAGAGAGATCCTTGATGAAAACCTGCTCGAGAGCACTCAGGACCTCAGACTGGACTCAGGACCTCAGACTAAGGACCTCAGACTTAAGTTATAACTAGCTACTGTATTGAGTTATAACTAGCTAGTGTAGAGTTAAAACTAGCCTCTTTATTGAGTTATAACTAGCTACTGTATTGAGTTATAACTAGCTACTTTATTGAGTTAAAACTATCTACTGTATTGAGTTATAACTAGCTACTTTATTGAGTTATAACTAGCTACTGTACTGAGTCATAACTAGCTACTTTATTGAGTTATAACTATTTACTGTATTGAGTTATAACTAGCGACTGTATTAAGTTATAACTAGCTACTGTATTAAGTTATAACTAGCTACTGTATTAAGTTATAACTAGCTACTGTATTGAGTTGTAACTAGCTACTGTATTGAGTTATAACTAGCTACTGTATTAAGTTATAACTAGCTACTTTATTAAGTTAAAACTAGCTACTGTATTGAATTATTACTAGCTACTGTATTAAGTTATAACTAGCTACTTTATTGAGTTCGCTACTTACTCTTTGGATGTATTCAAAATGTCCACCCTCCTGTTGGAAGTTGAGGGGCTGCTGGTTGAGGAGCCACTGGAAGGCCACTTCCAGAGACGGGTCATGTGACACCTTACAGCTGAGCACCACGCTCTCCCCCACCGTCACCTCCACTTTGCACGGGCTCAATTCCACACGCATGGCCTCTGAAAGCACAGCAATGCTATATCTTATCACTGTCATCACAGTACTGCTACATCTTATCACAACACCTCTGAACAGGACACAACACTGCTGCACTGTTAGGTTATAACGCTAACGCTGATATAGACTCAGTGATCTTCACATGCTAATACTGCTGCACTGTTAGGTTATAACACTAACGCTGATATAGACTCAGTCATCTTCACATGCTAATACTGCTGCACTGTTAGGATATAACACTAACCTAGACTAGGTCTCTTCACATGCTAATACTGCTGCACTGTTAGGATATAACACTAACCTAGACTAGGTCTCTCCACATGCTAATACTGCTGCACTGTTAGGATATAACACTAACCTAGACTAGGTCTCTTCACATGCTAATACTGCTGCACTGTTAGGATATAACACTAACCTAGACTAGGTCTCTTCACATGCTAATACTGCTGCACTGTTAGGTTATAACGCTAACGCTGATATAGACTCAGTCATCTTCACATGCTAATACTGCTGCACTGTTAGGATATAACACTAACCTAGACTAGGTCTCTTCACATGCTAATACTGCTGCACTGTTAGGATATAACACTAACCTAGACTAGGTCTCTTCACATGCTAATACTGCTGCACTGTTAGGATATAACACTAACCTAGACTAGGTCTCTTCACATGCTAATACTGCTGCACTGTTAGGATATAACACTAACCTAGACTAGGTCTCTTCACATGCTAATACTGCTGCACTGTTAGGATATAACACTAACCTAGACTAGGTCTCTTCACATGCTAATACTGCTGCACTGTTAGGATATAACACTAACCTAGACTAGGTCTCTTCACATGCTAATACTGCTGCACTGTTAGGATATAACACTAACCTAGACTAGGTCTCTTCACATGCTAATACTGCTGCACTGTTAGGTTATAACGCTAACGCTGATAGAGACTCAGTCATCTTCACATGCTAATACTGCTGCACTGTTAGGATATAACACTAACCTAGACTAGGTCTCTTCACATGCTAATACTGCTACACTGTTAGTATATAACACTAACCTAGACTAGGTCTCTTCACATGCTAATACTGCTGCACTGTTAGGATATAACACTAACCTAGACTCTGTCCTGTTCAAGTGATAACGCTGGGTATTGTCAACTCGTCTGACTATTAGTGTCATACCATCTATGGTGTGTCTATGGTTTATAATACAAGACAAAGATAGTCAGAGATAACCACTAACTCTAGCCCATTACATTGCCATCTTAGGACCCACCATAGCTGACGCTAGACTGGTCACAGATCTGGATGTGCTGACCTGAGACAATTCTGACTATCTGTGTTATTTTATACATTTTTTAGCAGACACTCTTATCCAGAGCTACTTACAGTAGTGAGAGCATCAGTTTTCATTCTGGTCCCCCAGGGGAATCACAATGCTCTACCAGCTGAGCTACATGGGACTATGCCTTGTAGGCCTATGGCTAGAGTGGCATGGCAACAATAATCCAGAGAAATTGACAAAAGCACATTTGGCATCTGAAGTGTCATTATCAAAACAAATCCTGAACACTAAACCCTGATGCAGGTCAAGCACTCTACACCCAGGGTCTCTTTAGATCTCAGCTGTGAATGCTGCATTACATTACAGGCCCTTTTACCCTGTCAAATAGTGTTCCCTTGTGAAATTATTCTTGAATGTGAAAACCCTTTTGCTTCACGGTCGAGCGAACAGAAAGTCCGTTCCTTCTCCCCCTCTCTCTCACCTCCGCTCCGCCCCGGCACTCAGGCAAAGGTGGCGGAAACGACATTGGGGAACTGTTTACTGGTGGGTGACCAGCATTAATTTGGCAGAAAAATAAAGCCCCCCTGGGCATCACTTACCTTTTACCCGGAGCATGGCCGTCATCTCAGCCGAACCAAACTGATTCTCAGCTCGACATACATAGTCCCCCTCGTCAGAGCGACTGGAGTTGATGATCCTCAGAGTGTTATTTCGTAATAACATTATCCTGTCAGAGAAAATATAGAACAAAGGCAATACAAATCAATACAGGTATGGAAACAAAACAGCTTCATGCAGGTTTAGTAGCTTGTATTATTCATTAAAATCATATGAAGTTGCTGGAAGAGGGAAGATCAGCTCAGAAAGTCAAAGAGCAGCATATGTAGGTGTTTTAGAACGTCCCTTTGGGCATATTAAACATTTCCTGTACTGTATGTTCTATCTAGGTCCGACAAAATGATTGTACTGATTTCCAAGGGCAAGTTGTGCAGATAGAGCCCACGGAAAGGTCATGCTCTATGTATGTAGTATATGTATGTAGTATATGTATGTACTGTATATGTATGTAGTATATGTATGTAGTATATGTATGTACTGTATATGTATGTAGTATATGTATGTACTGTATATGTATGTAGTATATGTATGTACTGTATATGTATGTATGTAGTATATGTATGTACTGTATATGTATGTATGTAGTATATGTATGTACTGTATATGTATGTATGTAGTATATGTATGTACTGTATATGTATGTATGTAGTATATGTATGTACTGTATGTATGTACGTAAGTACTGTTCATATGTGCTGTATATGTACGCTAAATTGCGTTTCAAATCGGTGACGTCACTTGCTCGGAGACCTTGAAGTAGTGGTTCCCCTTGCTCTGCAAGGGCCGCGGCTTTTTTGGAGCGATGGGTAACGATGCTCCGTGGGTGACTGTTGTTGATGTGTGCAGAGGGTTCACGCCCGGGTATGGGTTTAAAGTTATACTGTTACATATGGTATGTATGTACTGTACATATGTACTGTGTATATGTACTGTATTTATGACTGTATATGTACTGTATACTTTTGAATGTGTACTTTTGAGAAATGAACAAGTATGGCTGTTCAGAACGAGGGTCGAGTCTAGTGTACTGATGTGTTTGGGGCGTACGACCTAGCGCTCGCTCCACTTCATTTTTTCAGCTGTTGAACATGGTTTATTCAATCTTAAATTTGATAGATTATTTAAGGTATAAATACCTAAAGTTATATTAGGAAAGTTGTTTGAAATGTTTGGACCAAGATTACAGGTAACTTATTAGATAATGTGTAGTCATGTTGGGCGAATTGGAACCAGTGTTTTTCTGAATTAAACGCCAAATAAATGGACATTTTGGAGATATAACGACGGAATTAATCTAACAAAAGGACCCTTTGTGATGGTTATGGGACATATTGGAGTGCTAACAGGAGAAGATCTTCAAAGGAAAGGTATGAATTATATCGTTATTTCTAAGTTTTGTGTCGCGCCTGGCGGGTTGAAATATGATTGTCATGTGTTTGTTTGATGGGGTGTTATCATCAGATAATAGCATGGTTTGCTTTCGCCGTAAAGCCTTTTTGAAATCTGGGATGGTGGCTGAAGTTAAGAGGTTAAGGTGAATTTTAGTGTATTACACTTGTGATTGTATGACAGTTAAATATATCTAATAATTTATTTTGAATTTCGCGGTCTGCATTTTCACCGGATGTTGTCGAAACGTTGCGCCAGTGGAACCCCTAGCCGTAAATTACTATTGTAGCTGAAACCGGCAGATTTTTCATGGAATATCTGCGAAGGCGTACAGAGGCCCATTATCAGCAACCACCACTCCTGTGTTCCAATGGCACATTGTTTTAGCTGAGTCTATCATTTTAAAAGACTAGTTGATCATTAGAAAACCCTTTTGCAATGAAATAGTACCCACAAAAAAACAGTCTCAACATCAACAGTGAAGATGAGAGTCTGGGATGCTGGTGTTCTTTTATTTGTATTGTCTGAGATATGGCATTTTCTTTGCAACTCTGCCGAGAACGCAGCAACCCGGAGTCGCCTCTTAAATGTTGACGTTGAGACTGTTTTGCGGGTACTATTTAATGAAGCTGCCAGTTGAGGACTTGTGAGGCGTCTGTTTCTCAAACTAGACACTCTAATGTACTTGTCCTCTTGCTCAGTTGTGCACCGGGGCCTCCCACTCCTCTTTCTATTCTGGTTAGAGACAGTTTGCGCTGTTCTGTGAAGGGAGTAGTACACAGTGTTGTATGAGATCTTCTGTTTTTTGGCAAATTCTCCCATGAAATAGCTTTCATTTCTCAGAACAAGAATTGACTGACAAGTTTCAGAAGAAAGTTATTTGTTTGTGTCAATTTTGAGCCCGTAATCGAACCCACAAATGCTTATGCTCCAGATACTCAACTAGTCTAAAGAAGGCCAGGTTTATTGATTCTTTAATCAGAACAACAATTTTCAGCTGCGCTAAGATATTTGCAAAAGGGTTTTCAAATGATCAATTAGCCTTTTAAAATTATAAACTTGGAATAGCTAACACAACGTGCCGTTGAAACACAGGAATGATGGTTGCTGATAATGGGCCTCTGTACGCCTATGTAGACATTCCATAAAAAATGTTGCCGTTTCCAGCCAAAATAGTAATTTACAAAATTAACAATGTCTACACTTTTATTCGGATCAATTTGATGTTATTTTAATGAACAAAAATATGCTTTTCTTTAAAAAACAAATCAAAACAAATGTTATTTGTCACATACACATGGTTAGCAGATGTTAATGTGAGTGTAGCGAAATGCTTGTGCTTTTAGTTCCGACAATATAGTAATATCCAACGAGTAATCTAACCTAACAATTTCACAACAATTAACTTATACACACACAAGTGTAAAGGAATGAATACGAATATGTACATAAAAATATATGCTTGAGCGATGGCCGAACGGCATAGGCAAGATGCAATAGATGGCATAGAGTACAGTATATACATATGAGATGAGTAATGTAGGGTATGTAAACATTATATAAAGTGGCATTGTTTAAAGTGACTAGTGGTACATTTATTACATCAAATGTTTCATTATTAAAGTGGCTAGAGATTTGAGTCAGTATGTTGGCAGCAGCCACTCAATGTTAGTGATGGCTGTTTAACAGTCTGATGGCCTTGAGATAGAAGCTGTTTTTCAGTCTCTCGGGCCCTGCTTTGATGCACCTGTACTGACCTCGCCTTCTGGATGATAGCGGGGTGAACAGGCAGTGGCTCGGGTGATTGTTGTCCTTGATGATCTTTTTGACCTTCCTGTGACATCGGGTGGTGTAGGTGTCCTGGAGGGCAGGTAGTTTGCCCCCGGTGATGCGTTGTGCAGACCTCACTACCCTCTGGAGAGACGTACGGTTGTGGGCGGAGCAGTTGCCGTACCAGGCTGTGATACAGTCCGACAGGATGCTCTCGATTGTGCATTGTAAAAGTTTGTGAGACAAGCCACATTTCTTCAGCCTCTTGAGGTTGAAGAGGTGCTGTTGTGCCTTCTTCACCACGCTGTCTGTGTGGGAGGACCATTTGTTTGTCTGTGATGTGTACGCCGAGGAACTTAAAACTCTCCACCCTCTCCACTACTGTCCCATTGATGTGGATAGGGGGGTGCGCCCTCTGCTGTTTTCTGAAGTCCACGATCATCTCCTTTGTTTTGTTGACGTTGAGTGTGAGGTTATTTTCCTGACACCACACTCTGAGTGCCCTCACCTCCTCCCTGTAGGCCGTCTCATCGTTGTTGGTAATCAAGCCTACCACTGTTGTGTCGTCTGCAAACTTGATGATTGAGTTGGAGGCGTGCATGGCCACGCAGTCATGGGTGAACAGGGAGTACAGGAGAGGGCTGAGAACGCACCCTTGTGGGGCCCCAGTGTTGAGGCTCAGTGAGGTGGAGATGTTGTTTCCTACCTTCACCCCCTGGGGGGGGGCGGCCCGTCAGAAAGTTCAGGATCCAGTTGCACAGGGCGGGGTCAAGACCCAGGGTCTCAAGCTTAATGACGAGTTTGGAGTGTACTATGGTGTCAAGGAAATGTCTAAGTGAGACCAAACTTTTGAACTGTATTGTATAAGCTACATAAACTGGTTCACTGTGAACCGAAGTGGTGCCTTCCTATTTTAGGATCAACTTTTCTGGGTGACCTTCAATACGATGACCTGAAATCAGTTTCTGACGTGATTCTAAGTACCACACCAATAACAACAGCAGACAGAGTGAAATGGATAAACAGCTCAATACATGTTATTTTTCCATCTACCGACCAATCAACAATTTAAATTCCTTAATCAAGGCGATTTACTGATAACATTAAATAAGTCTAATCTCCAATAAGATTACAACACTGCTGTTATGGGTTGCGATAAGGTCTAAGCTAATAGGGAACAAGCGTTGACTGGAAATTCAGCCACTTTCATTCCAGCCTCAGTGGAATATGCATTAGACTGAACAGTGTTAAAACAATGTCCCTAATGGGGACCTATTCCCTGTATAGTGTACTACTTTTGTAAAATAAAAGTAGTTTACTGTATTGGAAATAAGGTGCCATTTGGGACAGGAACTCACACAGTTATATTGTTTTAAATGACCAAACAGCTGCTAATTGTGTTGTAATAAAGCAACAACACATGGAGCGTGTACATTTTCAAGTAGGCTACCCTTCATGGTGTGTCAATGTATATGATCTGAAGCATGGTGTATTTAAAGGGAACAAGGCACCACTTTCAACCAATGTACCACATTTGATTACCTGTGTAGTGTGCATGTGCCATTGATTACCGGTGTGGTGTACATGTGCCATTGATTACCGGTGTGGTGTACATGTGCCATTGATTACCGGTGTGGTGTACATGTGCCATTGATTACCGGTGTGGTGTACATGTGCCATTGATTACCTGTGTAGTTTACACATACAATTGATTACCTGTGTAGTGTACATGTATAAGTGATTACCTGTGTAGTGTAGATGTACTATTGATTACCTGTGTAGTGTACATGTACCATTTGATTACCTGTGTAGTGTACATGTACTATTGATTACCTGTGTAGTGTACATGTACCATTGATTACCTGTGTAGTGTACATGTACCATTTGATTACCTGTGTAGTTTACATATACAATTGATTACCTGTGTAGTTTACATATACAATTGATTACCTGTGTAGTGTACATGTGCCATTGATTACCTGTGTAGTTTACATGTACCATTTGATTACCTGTGTAGTGTACATGTGCCATTGATTACCTGTGTAGTTTACATATACAATTGATTACCTGTGTAGTTTACATATACAATTGATTACCTGTGTAGTGTACATGTGCCATTGATTACCGGTGTAGTTTTTGTATTAATTAGGGATCCCCATTAGTTTTAGAAGAAAGGTCTTTGTTTCTGACCATTTTGAGCCTGTAATTGAACCCACAAATGCTGATACTCCAAATACTCAACTAGTCTAAAGAAGGCCAGTTTTATTGCTTCTTTAATCAAAACAACAGTTTTCAGCTGTGCTGACATAATTGCAAAACGGGTTTTCTAATGATACATTTGTCTTTTAAAATGATAAACTTGGATTAGCTACCACAACCTGCCATTGGAACACAGGAGTGATGGTTGCTGATAACGGGCCTCTGTACGCCTATTTAGATATTTCATTTAAAAAAAACGCAGTTTCCAGCTACAATAGTCATTTACAACATTAACAATGTCTAAACTGTATTTCTGATCATTTTTATGTTATTTTAATGCACAAAAAAATTCCTTTCAAAACCATATATACAGTGGGGCAAAAAAGTATTTAGTCAGCCACCATAATTTGCAAATCAATTCATTAAAAATCCTACAATGTGATTTTCTGGATTTTTTTTCTCATTTTGTCTGTCATAGTTGAAGTGTACCTATCTTTTTAAGTGGGAGAACTTGCAAAATTGGTGGCTGACTAAATACTTTTTTGCCCCACTGTATATATATATATATATATATAGAGAGAGAGAGGAGAGAAATAAAAGGCTCATTACAGTGGAGAGGTTCTGACAGTCATCCAACTCAGTGGAGGTTGGTGAAGAGAGCAGATGGCTTTAGACTGTGGACCTACTGACAGACCAGGACCTAGTGTAGAGAGCAGATGGCTTTAGACTGTGGACCTACTGACAGACCAGGACCTGGTGTAGAGAGCAGATGGCTTTAGACTGTGGACCTACTGACAGACCAGGACCTGGTGTAGAGAGCAGATGGCTTTAGACTGTGGACCTACTGACAGACCAGGACCTGGTGTAGAGAGCAGATGGCTTTAGACTGTGGACCTACTGACAGACCAGGACCTGGTGTAGAGAGCAGATGGCTTTAGACTGTGGACCTACTGACAGACCAGGACCTGGTGTAGAGAGCAGATGGCTTTAGGCTGTGGACCTACTGACAGACCAGGACCTGGTGTAGAGAGCAGATGGCTTTAGACTGTGGACCTACTGACAGAACAGGACCTGGTGTTGAGAGCAGATGGCTTTAGACTGTGGACCTACTGACAGACCAGGACCTGGTGTAGAGAACAGATGGCTTTAGACTGTGGACCTACTGACAGACCAGGACCTGGTGTAGAGAGCAGATGGCTTTAGGCTGTGGACCTACTGACAGACCAGGACCTGGTGTAGAGAGCAGATGGCTTTAGACTGTGGACCTACTGACAGACCAGGACCTGGTGTAGAGAGCAGATGGCTTTAGACTGTGGACCTACTGACAGACCAGGACCTGGTGAAGAGAGCAGATGGCTTTAGACTGTGGATCTACTGACAGACCAGGACCTGGTGTAGAGAGCAGATGGCTTTAGACTGTGGACCTACTGACAGACCAGGACCTGGTGAAGAGAGCATACGGCTTTAGACTGTGGACCTACTGACAGACCAGGACCTGGTGTAGAGAGCAGATGGCTTTAGACTGTGGACCTACTGACAGACCAGGACCTGGTGTAGAGAGCAGATGGCTTTAGACTGTGGACCTACTGTGAACATGGCTTATTGGCTACAGTCTCTGTTCTCCTTTCAGTGACTGACAGACCGAAAGGATTAGTCCTTTCCAAACTTCCTTTTATGTTTGCAGATTTTCAATCCCATTATATTTGAGCTTGGACCTCAGGAATATAGATGCATATTTACCAAGTTGTATTTTTTTATAAAAAAATGATTTTTTTCAATTCCAAAAAACAAACAGATATTATCTGAATGACATTGGCTGGGAGAAAGGGGAGAGAGAGAGAGGGGGTATCTTGGCTCCTCTCTAAGTTGCCTTGTAGGCAGGCAGGGAACTCATCAAGGCAAAACAGAATCTTCATAAGGAGACTGAAGCTTGGAAACATTCTTCAAATTAGGGAAAGATAGCACACATCCACAAAGGATGGAAGAGGCAGGAAGGAAGACCACATGCTAGTTGGGTATACAGCACTATGCAATTGAAACCAACCTGACAGAGAGAAAATAAATGGTGTCTGGCTATGTGATAGAATAACTTGTTTTGTTGTTTTATCATCTCATAATAACAATAAGACAATGGGGGTTTTATTAGGTCTTATTTAAGAACAAGGCTTTCTAAGAATGAAATAAATTAAAATGGTATTCAAATACTAATGTGTTTAATAATGTTTATGAAACACTAAATAATTATGCCCATTCTTCTGTCTGTTTGACAATTGATTCTGTCTGTCTGTCTGTCTATCTGAAACTAACAGTGACTTTCCATTAAGGAGACAACAACGCAGAACATTAGCGGAAATCCATGTTAATTACAAACATTCATTAAGTCAGCACAGCTGTCAATGTCTGATAAACGCTAACGGATGTAGCTGCTTCGATTCCACTCCTCTACCCCTACACCCCTGCTCTGCCAGAATGTAACTTCTCGCCCTCCCTGCCTCCACAGAGGTCTTTCTTGCCAATCGTTAATGTCAGAGACAGACAATCTTCTGAGAATTTGTAATCCTGGCCAAGACATGGAGACGCATCAGTCTTCAGTTTATCTCAGTTCAGCTGAAGGAGGATCATCTCTCAAGGCGGTAATGAGAAGCATTATGGATATTTACCTTCGGTATCAGAGATGTATGTCTGTACTTTCAGAAATCAGCCCTCAGACACTGTTCAGTAGGCTGCAACAGATTTCCCTGTGAAAATATAATTAGCATAATAAAAAAAAATCCCCATCAGAATCCATCTGTTTAAGATCAGAATTTTTTTTGGCTGGGTCTCAATCCACGGCCAGATACCATGTTGTCCTTTCGAATATATGGTGGAAGGTCACAGAGTTACAGCGGTGTTTGTTAGACCAGGAGACATCCCGAAAATCGTTTTTCTCGCAAAAACGTCAGAAGCGTCCAAACAGTTTGGGCTACAAACTAGTATGATCCCACTATGGAAAATGAGACTCTTTAGGACTAAGCCTCTTTTTCCTCAATTTCCGCATGACTGACGTGCCCAAAGTAAACTGCCTGATGCTCGGGCCCTGAAGGCCCTGAAGCCAGGATATGCATATAATTGTTTCTGTTTATTGGGTTTAATTGGGTACACCTGTTTTGAGTTAGTGTTTGTTTGTTGGCTATTTAAGGGCACTAGGGCTGCTGGGTATTTGTGCGGGCTCGTTCTCTGTTATTTTGGTGTTGGTGTAGAAGTGTATTCTCATTATTTTCCGGACAGTTTTAGTCCGGTGTATTTTGGTCTGTTGGTTTCTTACGCCCTAATGTTGGCATGTCCATGTCTCCGCTGTCATTGGAATAAATAGATTCACGTACGACATTACCTGCTCTCTGCGTTTGACTCCTCCACCGCACCATTTGTAGAAGTCATAATAGGAAGTTGTCTCGCTAGTGGGATGCCTAGCCATAAAAGGTTTTAAGGTGTTCTCCGTTTTGCTCTGTACTGCCCACAAGTCTCAAAATACTCATATGAAGGTAACCCAGTACCAGTTAAAAAATTACTGGAGGTACTGTATTTTTGGAAGTACTTTAGTGCCAAAAGAAATGGGTAAAATATGGTAACCTATTTTTTTTTACAAAAATCCCAAGCATTCGTATATCTCTCAGATATAGGACAGACACTTAAAAACCTACTTCCTTTTTTGTGACCAACTTTTTATCTAGTTTGTCATTTCTTCAGAAGGGGGTTTACATGTACAGGTAAAACATTCAAAGTCATTTGCATGAGCTTTCCAGTAGTTGTTTATATATATATATATTACAGAGATGAATCCTTTCGGGAGACCAGATAATCTGTTTGCAAATTACATAATTGGATGGTTCGACAGCTGGGTTTCCCATGGAACTCATAGCCAGCATAGTGTCCAATGGAACTCATAGCCAGCATAATTTCCCATGGAACTCATAGCCAGCATAATTTCCCATGGAACTCATAGCCAGCATAGTTTCCCATGGAACTCATAGCCAGCATAGTTTCCCATGGAACTCATAGCCAGCATAGTTTCCCATGGAACTCATAGCCAGCATAGTTTCCCATGGAACTCATAGCCAGCATAGTGTCCAATGGAACTCATAGCCAGCATAATTTCCCATGGAACTCATAGCCAGCATAGTTTCCCATGGAACTCATAGCCAGCATAGTTTCCCATGGAACTCATAGCCAGCATAGTTTCCAATGGAACTATTTAGCCAGCATAGGTTCCCATGGAACTCATAGCCAGCATAATTTCCCATGGAACTCATAGCCAGCATAGTTTCCCATGGAACTCATAGCCAGCATAGTTTCCCATGGAACTCATAGCCAGCATAGTTTCCATTGGAACTCATAGCCAGCATAGTTTCCCATGGAACTCATAGCCAGCATAGTTTCCCATGGAACTCATAGCCAGCATAGTTTCCAATGGAACTATTTAGCCAGCATAGGTTCCCATGGAACTCATAGCCAGCATAATTTCCCATGGAACTCATAGCCAGCATAGTTTCCCATGGAACTCATAGCCAGCATAATTTCCCATGGAACTCATAGCCATAATAGTTTCCCATGGAACTCATAGCCAGCATAGTTTCCCATGGAACTCATAGCCAGCATAATGTCCAATGGAACTCATAGCCATCATAGTTTCCCATGGAACTCATAGCCAGCATAATTTCCCATGGAACTCATAGCCAGCATAGTTTCCCATGGAACTCATAGCCAGCATAGTTTCCCATGGAACTCATAGCCAGCATAGGTTCCCATGGAACTCGTAGCCAGCATAGTTTCCCATGGAACTCATAGCCAGCATAGCTATAATGGAGAGTGATACCTGGTAATGCTTCTTTCAGATCTTGAAATGTCCTCAAATCAGTACTATCCATGACATCACCAAGGGTACGGATACAGCATTTTGACCATTGGGGCAATGTGAAAGGAAGTCCTCCAGATCACAAGGCATTGTTGTTAAATAATGGAGTCAGGGCATACCTGTAAGGTCCTGGGTGCCGTGAGGGTGAAATCAGGCGCAGGAAAGCAGAGTTCAATAAAGTGCTTCTTTAATGCACACACTGTGAACCACGGTCACCCCACTTTCGGGTGCTCAAACTAAATGCCCCAGACACAGGGAACGAAAACAGTCCAGCACTAAATACATGAACATCTAATGCAAACACCAGGGTTACAATAATCAATCCTGCACAAAGAACCAGGCGGGCCGGCTGACTAATAAAGCCTCACTAATTATAACCAACTCAAAACAGGTGTACTCAATAAACACATAAGGAGGGGGAGAAAAGAATCAGTGGCAGCTAGTAGGCCGGCGACGACGACAGCCGAGCGCCACCCGAACGGGAAGGGGAGCCACCTTCGGTCGGAGTCGTGACAATGCCCTTTCGTTTCCCAATTGCATAGCTTTTAAAATTTGTTTCAAACAGAAATTGTTAGAGCAATAATAGGACCAATGCGTAGTTTAAATTGTTAAAGAGAAAATGAACACCATTTCTTCCAGGGCAATGGGAGCCATCATATTTCTCTCTATTCTCAGCCAGGGAGCTGAAGAGTCATGTCTAAACCAATTTGTAATTGGGTGAAATGCTAAAGCTGGAAATACAGTTAGAAGTTTGGAACAGATTGTCCTCCAGTGTCTTTCCCTCTCTGTAAATGTGTTCATTTAATCCGGGACATTTGACCTTTCCATATTTATTTTGAAAACGCACTGTGGATTTTATCCCGATTGCTGGAAGGGGGAGACATTGGAAGCATTGAGGTCACGAAATTCAACCGAGGCAATATATTACGTAATTTTCACAATAGGTATTCTGCTGGTTAGAGTGACTGGGATGTTAATCAATACACTGAGGTCTGATTTAATTGATTTAAGTGTTCTGTTGAAGTTTTTGGCAATGGTTTTATCAAAAAAAGGAAATATATCTACTCCTAAATATTTGTGATGAGTTGCGATCGGGATTCCATAAGTATTGATTGGAGTCTCTTTCCTTGAGGGGGAGTAGGGCAGATTTGGTTAAATGTATTTTACAGTGCCTTCGGAAAGTATTCAGACTCCTTGACTTTTTCCTCATTTTATTACGTTACAGCCATGTTCTAAAATTGTTTTTTTTTTAATCCTCAGCAATCTAAACACAATACCCCATAATGACAAAGCAAAAACAGGTTTTAGATTTTTTTGCTAATTTATTAAACATAAAAGACAGATACCTTATTTACATATGTATTCAGACCCTTTGCTATGACAATAGTAATTGAGCTCAGGTGCATCCTGTTTTCATTGATCGTCCTAGAGATGTTTCGCGCAACTTGATTGATTGGACTTTTCCATATAAGGTCCCACAGTTGACAGTGCATGTCAGAGCAAAAACCAAGCCATGAGGTCAAAGGAATTGTCTGTAGAGCTCCGAGACAGAATTGTGTCGAGGCACAGATCTGGGGAAGGACTGAGCAATCGGGGGAGAAGGGACTTGATCAGGAAGGTGGCCAAGAAGCCGATGGTCACTCTGACAGAGCTCTAGAGTTCCTCTGTGGAGATGGTAGAGCATTCCAGAAGGACAACCACTGCAGCCCTCCACCAGTCTGGTCCTTGTGATAGAATGGCCGGACCCACTCCTCAGTAAAAGGCACATGACAGCCTGCTTGGAGTTTGCCAAAAAGCACCTAAAGGACTCTCAGACCATGAGAAACAAGATTCTCTGGTCTGATGAAACCAAGATTGAACTCTTTAGCCTGAGGAAACCCGTCTGGTGGAAACCTGGCACCATCCCTACTTTGAAGTATGGTGGTGGCAGCATCATGCTGTGGGGATGTTTTTCAGCGGCAGGGACTGGGAGACTAGATATAATAATAAGTCAAATATGTATTGCTGTAGACTACACCACTGCTGTTATCCTTAACGGCAAGCGTTTATTCAAGTTGGATAATCTTTGGTTGCCGACAGCAGTCGTACCATTGGAAGACAGCTTGGACAGTAGCCTACAAAAGCCTATTCCAGCTCTTATCCCGCGATCCATCACACATGATTGGTGTGTCATCATACTGGTCGCTGACTTGTGGTCAGAACCAGCTTAAACGTGCACATTTTTTCCAATGCTGATTTGAATGTCATTGAGAAAACAGAAGTGTCAAATATTTTTTCGCAAACATCCTTTCTGAATTAAAAAATAATCCTTGAAGTAATCATTGAGATTTTCAAAAGTGTCTGTAATCTGATTACAATGTTTTCGCTGGTAATGTAACAGATTACAGTTACCGTATCTTGCTAATCGCTTACATGTAATGGATTACATCTCAGCATCCTGGTCCCTCCTTCACTACCTCTCAGCATTCCTTAGACATTGTACACCAGCTGTTACTGACAAATACAGTGCCTTGCAAAAGTATTCAACCCCCTTGGAGATTTTCCCGATTATGTTGCAATACAACCTATAATTCAAATAGATTTTTATTTGGATTTCATGTACTGGACATACACAAAATAGTCCAAATTGGTGAAGTGAAATTAAAAAAATTACTTGTTTCAAAAATAAAGAAATAAAGAAAAAGCTGAAAAGTGGTGCATATGTCCTCAACCACTTTGCTATGAAGCCCCTGAATAAGATCTGGTGCAACAAATTACCTTCAGAAGTCACATAATTAGATAACTAAAGTCCACCTATGTGCAATCTCAGTGTCACATGATCGCAGTATATACAGTTGAAGTCGGAAGTTTAAATACACTTAGGTTGGAGTCATTAAAACTCATTTTTCAACCACTCCACAAATTTCTTGTTAACAAACTATAGTTTTGGTAAGTCGGTTAGAACATCTACTTTGTGCATGACACAAATAATTTTTCCAACAATTGTTTACAGACAGATTATTTAATTTATCATTCACTGTATCACAATTCCAGTGGGTCAGAAGTTTACCTTGACATGAACGTACTTTGGTGCAAAAAGTACAATTCAATCTCAGAACAAGAACAAAAAACCCTGTGAAGATGCTGGAGGAAACAGGTACAAGTATCTATATCCACAGTAAAACGAGTCCGATATCGACATAACCTGACAGGCCGCTCAGCAAGGAAGAAGCCACTGCTCCAAAACAACCATAAAAAGCAAGACTATAGTTTGCAACTGCACATGGTGAGAAATGTCTTCTGGTCTGATAAAACAAAAATAGAACTGTTTGGCCGTAATGACCATTATGTTTAAAGGAAAAAGGGGGAGGCTTGCAAGCCGAAGAACAACATCCCAACAATAAAGCACGGGGATGCCAGCATCATGTTATGGGGGGTTCTTTGCTGCAGGAGGGACTGGTGCAGTTCACAAAATAGATGGCCTCATGGGGAAGGAAATTTACGTGGATATATTGAAGCAACATCTCAAGACATCAGTCAAGCTTGGTCACAAATGGGTCTTCCAAATGGACAATGACCCCAAGCATACTTCAAAAGTTGTGGCAAAAAAATAAAATAAAAAAAGTCAAGGTATTGGAGTGGCCATCACAAAGCACTAACCTCATTCCTATAGAAAATGTGTGGGCAAAACTAAAAAAGCGTGTGCGAGCAAGGAGGCCTCCAAACCAAAGACTCAGTTACACCAGCTCTGTCAGGAGGAATGGGCCAAAATTCACCCAACTTATTGTGGGAAGCTTGCGGAAGGCTACCCAAAATGTCTGACCCAAGTTAAACAATTTAAAGTCAATGCTACCAAATACTAATTGAGTGTATGTAAACTTCTGACCACTGGGAATGTGATGAAAGAAATAAAAGCTGAAATAAATAATTCTCTCTCCTGTTATCCTGACATTTCACACTCTTAAAATATGTGGTGATCTTAATAAACTAACTGACCTAAAACAGGGAATTTTTACTAGGATTAAATGTCAGGAATTGTGAAAAACTGAGTTTAAATGTATTTGGCTAAGGTGTATGTAAACCTCCGACTTCAATTGTATACACCTGCTCTGAAAGGCCCAGGATTCTTGGTCTTGGCCATGGTGGAGAGTTTGGAATCTGATTAATTGTTTGCTTCTGTGGACAGGTAACAAACTGAGATTAGGAGCATTCCCTTTAAGAGCGTGCTCCTAATCTCAGCTCGTTACCTGTATTAAAGACACCCGGGAGCCAGAAATCTTTCTGATTGAGAGGGTGTCAAATACTTATTTCCCTCATTGTAGTCTCACTTTTGTTATTTTACTGCTGCTCTTTAATTAATTGTTACTTTTATTTCTTATTGTTTTAGGTATTTTTCTTAAATCTGCATTGTTGGTTAAGGGCTTTGTTATGTGAATTATGTTATCAATGTTCATGAACTGAACTTCAATTAAACTGCTCAGTCTGCAACCCAGAATTTGTAAGAGTCCCAGCTACAATAGTCTGAAAGTTTATTCACGAGAGCTCTCCCCCGTTGTACAAAACCATCCATTTTATACTGGCTCCTTACGCACATACCTTCACACACAAACAGTAGGTATCCTACGCACATACTGTATCACTACCCAGCCGACAAAGTTTAGGGAGACCGTGAGAAGTACTCCCTGCCCTCTCCTAAATCTCCCAGCCTAGCCAGGTCGGCACCAAATTTTGCTCAGACAGTCTGTGTTTACGATACTATAAAGATACAGTGCCTTGCGAAAGTATTCGGCCCCCTTGAACTTTGCGACCTTTTGCCACATTTCAGGCTTCAAACATAATGATATAAAACTGTATTTTTTTGTGAAGAATCAACAACAAGTGGGACACAATCATGAAGTGGAACGACATTTATTGGATATTTCAAACTTTTGTAACAAATCAAAAACGGAAAAATTGGGCGTGCAAAATTATTCAGCCCCCTTAAGTTAATACTTTGTAGCGTCACCTTTTGCTACGATTACAGCTATAAGTTGCTTGGGGTATGTCTCTATCAGTTTTGCACATCGAGAGACTGAATTTTTTTCCCATTCCTCCTTGCAAAACAGCTCGAGCTCAGTGAGGTTGGATGGAGAGCATTTGTGAACAGCAGTTTTCAGTTCTTTCCACAGATTCTCGATTGGATTCAGGTCTGGACTTTGACTTGGCCATTCTAACACCTGGATATGTTTATTTTTGAACCATTCCATTGTAGATTTTGCTTTATGTTTTGGATCATTGTCTTGTTGGAAGACAAATCTCCATCCCAGTCTCAGGTCTTTTGCAGACTCCATCAGGTTTTCTTCCAGAATGGTCCTGTATTTGGCTACATCCATCTTCCCATCAATTTTAACCATCTTCCCTGTCCCTGCTGAAGAAAAGCAGGCCCAAACCATGATGCTGCCACCACCATGTTTGACAGTGGGTATGGTGTGTTCAGGGTGATGAGCTGTGTTGCTTTTACGCCAAACATAACGTAACATTTTGCATTGTTGCCAAAAAGTTCAATTTTGGTTTCATCTGACCAGAGCACCTTCTTCCACATGTTTGGTGTGTCTCCCAGGTGGCTTGTGGCAAACTTTAAACAACACGTTTTATGGATATCTTTAAGAAATGGCTTTCTTGCCACTCTTCCATAAAGGCCAGATTTGTGCAATATACGACTGATTGTTGTCCTATGGACAGAGTCTCCCACCTCAGCTGTAGATCTCTGCAGTTCATCCAGAGTGATCATGGGCCTCTTGGCTGCATCTCTGATCAGTCTTCTCCTTGTATGAGCTGAAAGTTTAGAGGGATGGCCAGGTCTTGGTAGATTTGCAGTGGTCTGATACTCCTTCCATTTCAATATTATAGCTTGCACAGTGCTCCTTGGGATGTTTAAAGCTTGGGAAATCTTTTTGTATCCAAATCCGGCTTTAAACTTCTTCACAACAGTATCTCGGACCTGCCTGGTGTGTTCCTTGTTCTTCATGATGCTCTCTGCGCTTTTAACGGACCTCTGAGACTATCACAGGGCAGGTGCATTTATACGGAGACTTGATTACACACAGGTGGATTGTATTTATCATCATTAGTCATTTAGGTCAACATTGGATCATTCAGGGATCCTCACTGAACTTCTGGAGAGAGTTTGCTGCACTGAAAGTAAAGGGGCTGAATAATTTTGCACGCCCAATTTTTCAGTTTTTGATTTGTTAAAAAAGTTTGAAATATCCAATAAATGTCGTTCCACTTCATGATTGTGTCCCACTTGTTGATTCTTCACAAAAAAATACAGTTTTATATCTTTATGTTTGAAGCCTGAAATGTGGCAAAAGGTCGCAAAGTTCAAGTGGGCCGAATACTTTCGCAAGGCACTGTATATTGTACAGATATATTGTTATACCCTAATTCTGACTAAAACTACACACATAATTAATTATACTTTTACTGACTAAAACTACACACATCATTAATAATAATTGTATGATTCTAATCAATTTCATACAATTATATGGTTTCAGGGAATATTCTAATCATGAATTTAAACATATAAATTCCATTATCAAATATAAATTCCATTATCAGGCTTGTAAGTAAGCATTTCACTGTAAGGTTAGGGTTAGGGTTACCTGTTGTAACCCTAACCTGTTGTATTCGGTGCATGTGACAAATACACTTTGATTGGATTTGAATAATCTTGAAATGTATTCTAAAACTCACAGGCAGCCAGTGCAGAGACTTTAAAACCCGGTGTAATGTGTGTTCTCCGTCTGGTCTTAGTCAGTACCCGTGCTGCAGCATTCTGTATGTTTTACAGTTGACCAACGGCTCTCTTGGGTAGACCAGATAGGAGAGCATTACAGTAGTCAAACCTGCTTGTCATAAAAGCACAAATGAGTCTCTCTGTATCAGCCTGAGAGAGAAATGGCCGCACCTTGGCAATGTTCCTCAGGTGGTAAAAAGCAATTTTGTTCAAATTACTAATCTGTGAATTTAAATTTAGAACAGAATCTGAAATAACACTTAGGTTTTTTTACCTGGTGTTTTATCTTTGTGGCCAGTGATTTAAAATGTGCAGATTCTGTCTTTGTGCTTTGGCTCCAACAATAAGTTGATTTAGCTGGAGGAAGTTGTGAGCCATCCAAGTATTTAAATCACTAATACAGTCTAATCATTTATCTGTCGAGCTAAAATCCTCTGGTAACACAAAAATGTAAAGTTGTGTATCGTCTGAGTAGCAGTGAATATCAATGCTGTGCTTTCTGATAATTCTGCCACGGGTAACATATATGAACTAAACAGTACCGGACCCAAAATAGAACCTTGTGGAACACCACATGTTATATGTGTTTTCTCTGAGTTATGTTCTCCAAGGTTGATAAAAAAACTATTGACCGATTAAATAAGTCCTAAACTAATTTAGAACTGGACCGGAGAGGCCAACCCACCTCTCCAGACTGTCCCGAAGGACATCATGGTCAACAGTGTTGAATGTAGCACTTAAATCCAAGAGTACAAGGCCGGAGAGCTGTTTGGCATCTGTGTTGGCTCTAAGATCATGTACCACTTCAACTAAGGCTGTTCCTGTGCGGTGGTGGGCACAAAAAACAGTTCGGATTTTTTTAAAAATACAGTTGCCACTTCAAAAGTTATTTTGCTGTTTGAAAATCAATTTCTCCAGAATTTTGCTTAAGGATGGAAGATTGGAGATTGGCCGAAAATTGCTTATAGATGAACAATCGAGATGACTTTTCACCAGAAGGGGTTTCACCATAACAGTTTTGAGTGCAGTGGGGAAAGTGTCTGTGAACAGGGAATGATTAACAATAGCTTGCACTTCTTCAGATATGCAATTAAAAACTGTTTTGTATAAGGTGGTGGGGATATGATCTAGAAGGCAGTTGTGATCTCAATTTCCTGACCATGTCTGTGTCAACCAGGAAAATAAATCCATAATGCCTTTGCGTGGTAGGCTAGGACACATATCATCAAACTTCTCATTAGGTCTTGCTTGTCTGATACCCAGCCTAATGTTTGCTATCGCTGAAATATGCCGCAAAATCATGACATTTACATGTGGAGGAAAGTTCACATAGGTTTGTGGGGGTAGGATTTATCAGGCCATCGACGGTCAAGAAGATACCTCTCTTGTTAGTGATCAAGTTAGTCAAATGAGACCATATGGCATTTTTAATGGCCTTGTTATATATACAAAGTTGCTCTCTTAGAATATCATAAAAGACCTGGCAAAATGTAAAGTATGGGCCCCTGAGTGGCACAGCGGTATAAGGCACTGCATCTCAGTGCAAGAGGTGTCAGTACAGTCCCTGGTTTGAATACAGGCTGATTCACATCCGCCTGTGATTGGGAGTCCCATAGGGCGGCCCACAATTGGCCCAGCATCGTCCAAGTTTGGCCGGGGTAGGCCGTCATTGTAATTAAGAATTTGTTCTTAATAACTGACTTGTTGAATAAAATAGTAAAACTTTAGGACTAATGTAAAGTGACAGTAGGAGTAATGTAAGTTGACACTTTAGGACTAATGAAAAGTGACATGTTAGGACTAATGAACAGTGACACTTTAGGACTAATGTAATGTGACATGTTAGGACTAATGTACAGTGACACTTTAGGACTAATATAATGTGACATGTTAGGACTAATGTAATGTGACATGTTAGGACTAATGAACAGTGGTGACATGTTAGGACTAATGAACAGTGGTGACATGTTAGGACTAATGAACAGTGGTGACATGTTAGGACTAATGAACAGTGACACGTTAGGACTAATGTAATGTGACATGTTAGGACTAATGAACAGTGGTGACATGTTAGGACTAATGAAAAGTGACATGTTAGGACTAATGAACAGTGGTGACATGTTAGGACTAATGAACAGTGGTGACATGTTAGGACTAATGAACAGTGGTGACATGTTAGGACTAATGAACAGTGACACTTTAGGACTAATGAACAGTGACACGTTAGGACTAATGTAATGTGACATGTTAGGACTAATGAACAGTGGTGACATGTTAGGACTAATGAAAAGTGACATGTTAGGACTAATGGACAGTGACATGTTAGGACTAATGAACAGTGGTGACATGTTAGGACTAATGAACAGTGACACTTTAGGACTAATGAACAGTGACACGTTAGGACTAATGTAATGTGACATGTTAGGACTAATGAACAGTGACATGTTAGAACTAAAAGACAGTGGTGACATGTTAGGACTAATGAAAAGTAACATGTTAGGACTAATGAACAGTGACACTTTAGGACTAATGAACAGTGAAATGTTAGGACTAATGAACAGTGACACTTTAAGACTAATGAACAGTGGTGACATGTTAGGACTAATGAACAGTGGTGACATGTTAGGACTAATGAACAGTAACATGTTAGGACTAATGAAAATTGACATGTTAGGACTAATGAACAGTGACACGTTAGGACTAATGTAATGTGACATGTTAGGACTATTGAACATGTTAGAACTAATGAACAGTCGTGACATGTTAGGACTAATGAACAGTGGTGACATGTTAGGACTAATGAAAAGTGCAACCTCTGTTCCAACCTCTCTGTTCCAACCTCTCTGCTGCAACCTCTCTGCCCCTCACCTCTCTGCTCCAACCTCTCTGCTGCAACCTCTCTGCTGCAACCTCTCTGCTGCAACCTCTCTGCTGCAACCTCTCTGCTGCAACCTCTCTGCCCCTCACCTCTCTGCTCCAATCTCTCTGCTCCAACCTCTCTGCTGCAACCTCTCTGCTGCAACCTCTCTGTTCCAACCTCTATGTTCCAACCTCTTTGTGCCAACCTCTCTGTTGAAACCTGTCTGCTCCAAAACCTCTGCTCCAACCTCTCTGCTCCAACCTCTAACCTTTCTGTTCCAACCTCTCTGCTCCAATCTATCTGCTCCAACCTCTCTGCTCCAATCTCTAACCTTTCTGTTCCAACCTCTCTGCTCCAACCTATCTGTCCCAACCTCTCTGCTCCAACCTCTCTGCTCCAACCTCTCTGCTGCAACCTCTCTGCTGCAACCTCTCTGCTTCAACTTCTCTGCTTCAACCTCTCTGCTCCAATCTCTCTGCTCCAACCTCTCTGCTGCAACCTCTCTGCTACAACCTCTCTGTTCCAACCTCTATGTTCCAACCTCTTTGTGCCAACCTCTCTGTTGAAACCTGTCTGCTCCAAAACCTCTGCTCCAACCTCTCTGCTCCAACCTCTAACCTTTCTGTTCCAACCTCTCTGCTCCAATCTATCTGCTCCAACCTCTCTGCTCCAATCTCTAACCTTTCTGTTCCAACCTCTCTGCTCCAACCTATCTGTCCCAACCTCTCTGCTCCAACCTCTCTGCCCCTCACCTCTCTGCTTCAATCTCTCTGCTCCAACCTCTCTGATTTAACCTCTAACCTTTTTGTTCCAACCTCTCTGCTCCAACCTCTCTGTTCCAACCTCTCTGCTCCAACCTATCTGCCCCTCACCTCTCTGTTCCAACCTCTCTGCTCCAACCTCCAACCTCTGCTCCAACCTCCAACCTCTCTGCTCCAACCTCCAACCTCTCTGCTCCAACCTCCAACCTCTCTGCTCCAACCTCCAACATCTCTGCTACAACCTCCAACCTCTCTGCTACAACCTCCAACCTCTCTGCTACAACCTCCAACCTCTCTGCTACAACCTCCAAACTCTCTGCTCCAACCTCTCTGCTGCAACCTCTCTGCTCCAACCTCTCTGCTCCAATCTCTAACCTTTTCTGTTCCAACCTCTCTGCTCCAACCTCTCTGCCCCAACCTCTCTGCTCCAACCTCTCTGCTCCAACCTCTCTGCTCCAACCTCTCTGCCCCTCACCTCTCTGCTCCAACCTCTCTGCTCCAACCTCTCTGCTCCAACCTCTAACCTCTCTGCTCCAACCTCTAACCTCTCTGATCCAACCTCTCTGCTCCAAGCTCTCTGCTCCAACCTCTCTGATTTAACCTCTAACCTTTCTGTTCCAACCTCTCTGCTCCAACCTCTCTGTCCCAACCTCTCTGCTCCAACCTCTCTGCTCCAACCTCTAACCTCTCTCCTCCAACCTCTAAGCTCTCTGCTCCAACCTCTCTGTTCCAACCTCTCTGCCCCTCATCGCTCTGCTGCAACCTATCTGCCCCTCACCTCTCTGCTCCAACCTCTCACCTCTCTGCTCCAAACTCTCTGCCCCTCACCTCTCTGCTCCAACCTCCAACCTCTCTGTTCCAACCTCTCTGCCCCTCACCTCTCTGCCCCTAACCTCTCTGCTGCAATCTCTCTGTTCCAACCTCTCGCTCCAACCTCCAGCCTCTCTGCTCCAACCTCCAGCCTCTCTGCTCCAACCTCCAGCCTCTCTGCTCCAACCTCCAACCAGCCTCTCTGCTCCAACCTCCAACCTCTCTGCTCCAACCTCTCTGCTCCAACCTCTCTGCTGCAACCTCTCTGCTGCAACCTCTCTGCCCCAACCTCTCTGCTTCAATCTCTAACCTTTCTGTTCCAACCTCTCTGCTCCAACCTCTCTGCCCCTCACCTCTCTGCTGCAATCTCTCTGCTCCAACCTCTCTGATTTAACCTCCAACCTCTCTGCTCCAACCTCTTACCTCTCTGCTCCAACCTCTAACCTCTCTGCTCCAACCTCTCTGCTCCAACCTCTCTGCCCCTCATCGCTCTGCTGCAACCTCTCTGCCCCTCACCTGTCTGCTCCAACCTCTCACCTTTCTGCTCCAACCTCTCTGCTCCAACCTCTCTGCCCCTCACCTCTCTGCTCCAACCTCCAACATCTCTGTTCCAACCTCTCTGCTACTACCTCTCTGCCCCTCACCTCTCTGCTGCAACCTCTCTGTTCCAACCTCTCTGCTGCAACCTCTCTGCACCAACCTCTCTGCTCCAACCTCTCTCCTCTAACCTTCAACCTCTCTGCTCCAACCTCCAACCTCTCTGCTCTTAACTCCAACCTCTCTGCTACAACCTCCAACATCTCTGCTACAACCTCCAACCTCTCTGCTCCAACCTCTCTTCTGCAACCTCTCTGCTGCAACCTCTCTGCTGCAACCTCTCTGCTCCAACCTCTCTGCTCCAACCTCTCTGCTCCAACTTCCAACCTCTCAGCTCCAACCTCCAACCTCTCTGCTCCAACCTCTCTGCTCCAACCTCTCCGCCCCAACCTCTCTGCTCCAACCTCTCTGCCCCAAGCTGTCTGCCCCAATCTCTCTGCTCCAACCTCTCTGCCCCAACCTTTCTGCTCCAACCTCCAACCTCTCTGCACCAACCTCCATCCTCTCTGCTCCAACCACTCTGCTCCAACCTCCAACCTTTCTGCTCCAACCTCTCTGCTCCAACCTCTCTGCTCCAACCTCTAACTTCCCTGCTCCACCCTCTAACCTTTCTGCTCCAACTTCTCTGCCCCAACCTCTCTACTCCAACCTCTCTGCTCCAACCTACAACCTCTCTGCTCCAACCTCTCTGCCATAACCTCTCTGCTCCATCCTCCAACCTCTCTGCTCCAACCTCCAACCTCTCTGCTCCAACCTCTCTGCTCCAACCTCTCTGCTCCAAACTCCAACCTCTCTGTGTGCATTTTAGAGGGTTGGGATAAAACAAAAGTGACATTTCCATTTAAGCTTTGTGTTGGAAAATAAAATAATTTTAGGGGTTGGTTTCCTACAAACAGATTAAGCCTAGTTCTGTACTAAAAAGCAAGCTCAATGGATAATCTCCATCGGAAATAATGTCTTAGACCAGGACTAAGCTATTTCGTTGTCTGGGAAACTACCCATAAACCTTGTTGCTTCTTTTCAAATTCCATCCATACCTTCTGCTGGGATGAATGCGTCTGTCTCCTCTCCTCCATGTTACTCTAGGCTTGGGTGATGCTCGGGGTTTACACTCCAACAACACGTCCTTCCCCAACGTGGCGATCAGACGGACAGGGTTAAGGCTGAAGACTGGGGGCGATGCTGTGGAACAGGCCAAAGTGGGCATAATACTATCAAATCAAAAGAGACGCATAACCGTTCAACATGATGGAAATTGAATATTTTACCTTGCAAATAAATATCATAATAATTGTTTTGGTCCATTTAACAATTATCAAGAGCTACAACAAGAGCTACAACAAGAGCTACCTCAAAACAATTTAGAACCAGGAACAGATATAACCCTTGGTTCACTGCAGACCTGTCTGCCCTTGACCAGCACAAAAACATAATGTGGTGTTCTGCATTAGCATCAAATAGCCCCCGTGATATGCAACTTTTCATGGAAGTTAGGAAACAATATACACAAGCAGTTAGGAAAGCTAAGGCTAGCTTTTTCAAGCAGAAATTTGCATCCTGTAGCACAAACTCAAAAAAGTTCTGGGAAACTGTAAAGTCCATGGAGAATAAGAACACCTCCTCCAAGCTGCCCATTGCACTGAAGATAGGAAACACTTTCACCACCAATAAATCCACGAAAATTTAGAATTTCAATAAGCATTTTTCTATGGCTGGCCATGCTTTCCACCTGGCTACCCCTACCAAGGTCAACTGCCCGGCACCACCCACAGCAACTTACCCAAATAGCTGATGTTCTGAAAGAGCTGCAAAATCTGGACCCCTACAAATCATCCGGGCTACACAATCTGGACCCTCTCTTCCTAAAATTATCTGCCAACATTTTTGCAACCCCTATTACTAGCCTGTTCAACATTTATTTGGTATCGTCTAAGATCCCCAAAGATTGGAAAGCTGCTGCGGTCATCCCCCTCTTCAAAGGGGGAGACACTCTAGACACAAACTGCTACAGACCTATATCTATCCTACCCTGCCTATCTAAGGTCTTCGAAAGCAAAGTTAATAAACAGATCACTGACCATTTCGAATCCCACCGTACCTTCTCCGCTATGCAATCTGGCTGCCGAACTGGTCATGGGTGCACCTCAGCCACGCCCAAGGTCCTAAACGATATCATACCCGCCATCGATAAGAAACAATACTGTTCAGCCGTATTCATCGACCTCGCAAAGGCTTTCCACTCTGTCAATCACCACATTCTTATCAGCAGACTCAACAGCCTTGGTTTGTCAAATGACTGCCTCGCCTGGTTCACAAACTACTTCTCTGATAGAGTTCAGTGTGTCAAATAAGAGGGCCTGTTGTCTGGACCTCTGGCAGCCTCTATGGAGGTGCCACAGGGTTCAATTCTCGGGCCGACTCTCTTCTCTGTATACATCAATGATGTTGCTCTTAATGCTGGTGATTCTCTGATCCACCATGCAGACGACACTATTCTGTATATTTCTGGCCCTTCTTTGGACACTGTGCTAACTAACCGCCAGACAAGCTTCAATGACTTACAATGCCATAGGCATCTCCAATCCAAAATTATATCAAGAATCGGTTTCCTATTTAGCAAAAAAAGCATCCTTCACTCATGCAGCCAAACATACCCTCGCAAAACTGCCCATCCTACCGATCCTCGACATCGGCGATGTCATTTACAACATAGCCTCCAGCACTCTACTCAGCAAATTGGATGCAGTCTATCACAGTGCCATCTGTTTTGTCATCAAAGCCCCATATACTACCCACCACTGCGACCTGTACACTCTCGTTGGCTGGCCCTTGCTTCAAACTCGTCACCAAACCCACTAGCTCCAGGTCATCTATAAGTCTTTGCTAGGTAAAGCCCCACCTTATCTCAGCTCACTGATCACATAGCAGCACCCACCCGCAGCACGTGCTCCAGCAGGCATATCTCACTGGTCACATAGCAGCACCCACCCGCAGCACGCGCTCCAGCAGGTATATCTCACTGGTCACAGTGTAAATGAGAACTTGTTCTCAACTGGCCTACCTGGTTAAATAAAGGTGATCTGGTCTACCTGGTTAAATAAAGGTGATCTGGCCTAGCTGGTTAAATAAAGGTGATCTGGCCTACCTGGTTAAATAAAGGTGATCTGGTCTACCTGGTTAAATAAAGGTGATCTGGTCTACCTGGTTAAATAAAGGTGAAATAAAACACATTTAAAAAAAGAGTTACATCAAGAAAAATATAACATGTTAAGCATCAAAATCAAATCAAATCAAATTGTATTTGTCACATACACAAGGTTAGCAGATGTTAATGCGAGTGTAGCGAAATGCTTGTGCTTCTAGTTCCCGACAATGCAGTAATAACCAACAAGTAATCTAGATAATAATTCCAAAACTACTACCTTATAGACACAAGTGTAAGGAGATAAAGAATATGTACATAAAGATATATGAATGAGTGATGGTACAGAGCGGCATAGGCAAGATACAGTAGATGGTATTGATTGCAGTAAATACATATGAGATGAGTATGTAAACAAAGTGGCATAGTTAAAGTGGCTAGTGATACATGTATTACATACAGATGCAGTAGATGATATAGAGTACAGTATATACATATACATATGAGATGAATAATGTAGGGTATGTAAACATTATATTAGGTAGCATTGTTTAAAGTGGCTAGTGATACATGTATTACATAAAGATGCAGTAGATGATATAGAGTACAGTACATACGTATACATATGAGATTAATAATGTAGGGTATGTAAACATTATATTAGGTAGCATTGTTTAAAGTGGTTAGTGATATATTTTACATAATTTCCCATCAATTCCCATTATTAAAGTGGCTGGAGTTGAGTCAATGTGTTGGCAGCAGCCACTCAATGTTAGTGGTGGCTGTTTAACAGTCTGATGGCCTTGAGATAGAAGCTGTTTTTCAGTCTCTCGGTCCCAGCTTTGATGCACCTGTACTGACCTCGCCTTCTGGATGATAGCGGGGTGAACAGGCAGTGGCTCGGGTGGTTGTTGTCGTTGATGATCTTTATGGCCTTCCTGTGACATCAGGTGGTGTAGGTGTCCTGGAGGGCAGGTAGTTTGCCCCCGGTGATGCGTTGTGCAGACCTCACTACCCTCTGGAGAGCCTTACGGTTGTGGGCGGAGCAGTTGCCGTACCAGGTGGTGATACAGCCTGACAGGATGCTCTCGATTGTGCATCTGTAGAAGTTTGTGAGTGCTTTTGGTGACAAGCCAAATTTCTTCAGCCTCCTGAGGTTGAAGAGGCGCTGCTGCGCCTTCTTCACAATGCTGTCTGTGTGGGTGGACCAATTCAGTTTGTCTGTGATGTGTACGCCGAGGAACTTAAAACTTACTACCCTCTCCACTACTGTTCCATCGATGTGGATAGGGGGGTGTTCCCTCTGCTGTATCCTGAAGTCCACAATCACTTACTACAGTCTGGATAATACAGTATGGATAATACAATATGGATAATACAGTATGGATAATACAATATGGATAATACAGTCTGGATAATACAGTATGGATAATACAATATGGATAATACAGTATGGATAATACAGTATGGATAATACAATATGGATAATACAATATGGATAATACAGTCTGGATAATACAGTATGGATAATACAGTATGGATATTACAGTATGGATTACACAGTATGGATAATACAGTATGCATAATGCAGTATGGATAATAAAGTATGGATATTTTTTTACAGTATGGATAATACAGTATGGATAATACAGTATGCATAATGCAGTATGGATAATACAGTATGGATATTTTTACAGTATGGATAATACAGTATGGATAATACAGTATGCATAATGCAGTATGGATAATACAGTATGGATATTTTTACAGTATGGATAATACAATATGGATAATACAGTATGGATAATACAGTATGGATAATACAGTATGGATAATACAGTATGGATAATACAGTATGGATATTTTTACAGTATGGATAATACAATATGGATAATACAGTATGGATAATACAATATGGATAATACACTATGGATAATACAGTATGGATAATACAGTATGGTTATACAGTATGGATATTTTTAAAGTACATGTTCTCTGAGAAATATGCAGTCATAATTATCCAGTCCATAAATAAACTAAAGTGTTCTACCAGAGATAAAACAAATCCAGGCTAAATGATCAAAATGATTCAACCCTCCCTCTCTCATCTTCAACATGTACAGTTAATTACTGCTGCTGTTTCCCCAGGGAATCCTTATGACAAATCAGATGACTCAAATGTTTTCCAAGCCAACTGATCAAATCATGGACTTAATTGAGTTGACATTTGAAAAATGTGTCTCAAATGGCACCCTATTCCCTTTATAGGGCACTACTTGTGGCACTATATAGGAGACCCTATTCCCTTTTTATAGGGCACTACTTGTGGCACTATATAGGAAACCCTATTCCCTTTATAGGGCACTACTTTAGGCACTATATAGGAGACCCTATTCCCTTCATAGGGCACTACTTTAGGCACTATATAGGAGACCCTATTCCCTTTAGCAGGCACTGCTTTAGGCACCATATAGGAGACCCTATTCCTTCATAGGGCACTACTTTAGGCACTATATAGGAGACCCTATTCCCTTCATAGGGCACTACTTTAGGCACTATATAGGAAACCCTATTCCCTTCATAGGGCACTACTTTAGGCACTAAATAGGAAACCCTATTCCCTTCATAGGGCACTACTTTAGGCACTATATAGGAAACCCTATTCCCTTCATAGGGCACTACTTTAGGCACTATATAGGAAACCCTATTCCCTTCATAGGGCACTACTTTAGGCACTATACAGGATACCCTATTCCCTTCATAGGGCACTACTTTAGGCACTATATAGGAGATAGGATGCCATCATTGCGTGCAACGTGTGCCATAAGCGAGGGAACATGTGGAAGGTCACGCAGATGACAGACGGGTTGTTATTTGGTCTCTAATTTGTCAACGTGCTGTAAAATCTTCTGTCAAAACAATTAGTACATAGCATTTACAGTTTACTGCTGTCACGTCTGTTGGATAGTGTATGTCGAGATAGTTCCCCAAACAATAGACATTTAGATAAATACAATGAAAAACTAAAACATTTCTGATACTGTTTGATTCTCATTTGAAAATATATTGGTATTTTTCTCTCAGTTTAGTACCAAAATAATTACAAACAATTTCAAACTGTGTCACAAAGCTAACGTTTACAATGTGAAACAACATCAGGATCATCTGAGCACAAACGATATGCAGCAGTAGTTGTGCATGCTACAAGGTCACCAACTTGAGAACTGTGTAAATAGGAGACATTGCTTCAAAGTAAAGTTCTCTGTCTGCATACACTAACGCAGTGAGCAGGGCTCTGGGGCCCAGGGTCTATAAGCTGGGAGGCTTTGTCATCACCGGTTATTTAGAAACTGACTGATGCTTTGGAGGTGACAGAGATGAGGACATCTCCTAGTCAGCTAGCGCTGGTTCCTGACTGTTGGCCAGCCCCTACCCCTTCTTTCCATCCATCGCCCTCTCCATCCCTCCCAGCATCCCTCTCTCCATTCCCTCCCTCCATCCCCCTCTCCATCCCTGTCTGTCCCCCCCTGTTTCCCCTCTCTTCCAGCAAGCCCCTGCACCATCTACCACCCACTCCATCCCTCCATTCCCTCTCTCTTCTCCTAGAATTGACAGAGACCAGTCTGACTGTGGCAGGGATGGCACAGATCCCCTAGGCCATGGAAACCACCAGGGAGAAAACACAGCACTTGCTGTGAGGGAGGGGTAGGAATCTCGATCTCAGTCAAGAGAGAGAGAGGGAGGGAGGAAAGAGGCGGAGGGAGGAGGAGGGGGAGTAGAGGGGGAGTAGGGAGGGAGGAGAGGGGAGTAGGGAGGGAGGAGAGGGGAGTAGGGAGGGAGGATAGAGGGGGAGGAGGGAGGGATGGTGGGTAGGCATCTTCCTATCAGCCAAGAGAGAGTGAGGGGAAGGTGGAGAGAGGTGGAGGAGTGAGGGAGGGTGGGGTATGCTGGAGAGGAGAGGAGATGAGAGGGGAGAAGAACACGTATGGTCCCATATTGAAGCTGACAGGGAGAAAATGAGTGTATCAACAGAGAGAAGTGGACATAGAGAGAGAGAGAGAGAGAGAGAGAGAGAGAGAGAGAGAGAGAGAGAGATGTAGTATGATGGAGAGGTAGACATTTATCATTTCTCTCAGGCCTTTGAATTCACCAGAGACACTGTCACAACTGACGAGCAGAATCTCCAAAGAACTACACTGAACAAAATTATAAACGCAAGAAGCAAGAATTTCAAAGATTTTACTGAGTTACAGTTCATATAAGGAAATCAGTAAATTGAAATCAATTCATTAGGCCCTTATCTTTGGATTTCAAATGACTGGGAATACAGATCTGTTGGTCACACATACCTTTAAAAAAAAGGTATTGAAGCAGCATCTCAAGACATCAGTCAGGAAGTTAAAGCTTGGGTCTTCCAAATGGACAATGACCCCAAGCATACTTCCAAAGTTGTGGCAAAATGGCTTAAGGACAACAAAGTCAAGGTATTGGAGTGGCCATCACAAAGCCCTGACCTCAATCCTATAGAAAACTTGAGGGCAGTACTGAAAAAGCGTGTGCGAGCAAGGAGGCCTAAAAACCTGACTCAGTTACACCAGCTCTGTCAGGAGGAACGGGCCAAAATTCACCCAACTTATTGTGGGAAGCTTGTGGAAGGCTACCTGAAACGTTTGACCCAAGTTAAACAATTTGAAGGCAATGCTACCAAATACTGATTGAGTGTATGTAAACTTCTGACCCACTGGGAATGTGATGCAAGAAATAAAAGCTGAAATAAATTATTCTCTCTACGATTCTGACATTTCACATTCTTTAAATAAAGTGGTGATCCTAACTGACCTAAGACAGGGGATTTTTACTAGGATTAAATGTCAGGAATTTGTGAAAAACTGAGTTTAAATGTATTTGGCTAAGGTGTATGTGAACTTCCGACTTCAACTGTATATACAGGAGGTATGGGTACAGAGCCAACGTGGAGGCTGAAATAATTTGTCTGTAAACAAATGGATAAAAAATTACTTGTTTCATGCACAAGGTAGACATCCTAACCGACTTGACAAAACAAGAAATGTGTGGAGTGGTTGAAAAACGAGTTTTAATGACTCCAACTCTGTACTGGTACCTCCTGTATATAGCCTCCACATTGACTCTGTACCGTAACACCCTGTATATAGCCTCCACATTGACTCTGTACCGTAATACTCTGTATATAGCCTCCACATTGACTCTGTACTGGTACCCCCTGTATATAGCCTCCACATTGACCCTGTACTGGTACCCCCTGTATATAGCCTCCCCATTGACTCTGTATCGGTACCCCCTGTAAAAGCCTCCACATTGACTCTGTACCGGTACCCCCAGTATTTAGCCTCCACATTGACTCTGTACTGTAACACCCTGTATATAGCCTACACATTGACTCTGTACCGGTACCCCCTGTATATAGCCTCCACATTGACTCTGTACCGGTACCCCCTGTATATAGCCTCCACATTGACTCTGTACCAGAACCCCCTGTATATAGCCTCCACATTGACTCTGTACCGGTACCCCCTGTATATAGCCTCCACATTGACTCTATACTGTAACACCCTGTATATAGCCTCCACATTGACTCTGTACCGTAACACCCTGTATATAGCCTCCACATTGACTCTGTACCGGTACCCCCTGTATATAGCCTCCACATTGACTCTATACCGTAACACCCTGTATATAGCCTCCACATTGACTATGTACCGTAACACCATGTATATAGCCTCCACATTGACTCTGTACCAGTATCCCCTGTATATAGCCTCCACAATGACTCTGTACCGTAACACCCTGTATATAGCCTCCACATTGACTCTGTACTGGTACCTCCTGTATATAGCCTCCACATTGACTCTGTACCAGTATCCCCTGTATATAGCCTACACATTGATTCTGTACCGTAACACCCTGTATATAGCCTCCACGTTGACTCTGTACCAGAACCCCCTGTATATAGCCTCCACATTGACTCTGTACCGGTACCCCCTCTATATAGCCTCCACATTGACTCTATACCGTAACACCCTGTATATAGCCTCCACATTGACTCTGTACCGTAACACCCTGTATATAGCCTCCACATTGACTCTGTACCGTAACACCCTGTATATAGCCTCCACATTGACTCTGTACCGTAACACCCTGTATATAGCCTCCACATTGACTCTGTACCGTAATACCCTGTTTATAGCCTCCACATTGACTCTGTACCATAATACCCTGTATATAGCCTCCACATTGACTCTGTACCAGTATCCCCTGTATATAGCCTCCACATTGACTCTGTACCAGTATCCCCTGTATATAGCCTCCACATTGACTCTGTACCGTAATACCCTGTATATAGCCTCCACATTGACTCTGTACCAGTATCCCCTGTATATAGCCTCCACATTGACTCTGTACCGTAATACCCTGTATATAACCTCCACATTGACTCTGTACCGGTACCTCCTGTAAATGGCCTCCACATTGACTCTGTACCGGGACCCCCTGTATATAGCCTCCACATTGACTCTGTACCCGTATCCCCTGTATATAGCCTCCACATTGACTCTGTACCGTAATACCCTGTATATAGCCTCCACATTGACTCTGTACCAGTATCCCCTGTATATAGCCTCCACATTGACTCTCTACTGGTACCCCTGTATATAGCCTCCACATTGACTCTACACCGGTACCCCCTGTATATAGCCTCCACATTGACTCTGTACCGTAACACCCTGTATATAGCCTCCACATTGACTCTGTACCAGTATCCCCTGTATATAGCCTCCACATTGACTCTGTACCGTAATACCCTGTATATAGCCTCCACATTGACTCTGTACCGTAATACCCTGTATATAGCCTCCACATTGACTCTGTACCGTAATACCCTGTAGGAGACTTTTATCTCCCTCACCAACTTCAAACATCTGCTATCTGAGCAGCTAACCGATCGCTGCAGCTGTACATAGTCTATTGGTAAATAGCCCACCCATTTTCACCTACCTCATCCCCATACTGTTTTTATTTATTTATTTTTCTGCTCTTTTGCACACCAATATCTCTATCTCTACCTTTACATAACCATCTGATCATTTATCACTCCAGTGTTAATCTGCATAATTGTAATTATTTGCCTACCTTCTCATGCCTTTTGCACACAATGTATATATAGACTCCCCTTTTTTCTACTGTGTTATTGACTTGTTAATTGTTTACTCCATGTGTAACTCTGTGTTGTCTGTTCACACTGCTATGCCTTATCTTGGCCAGGTCGCAGTTGCAAATGAGAACTTGTTCTCAACTAGCCTACCTGGTTAAATAAAGGTGAAATAAAAAATAAAAAAATAAATATAGCCTCCACATTGACTCTGTACCGGTACCCCCTGTATATAGCCTCCACATTGACTCTGTACCAGTACCCCCTGTATATAGCCTCCACATTGACTCTGTACCGGTACCCCCTGTATATAGCCTCCACATTGACTCTATACCGTAACACCCTGTATATAGCCTCACTACTGTTAATATACTGCTGCTCTCACTATTTGTTATTTGTATTTGTTATTTTTTACTTATCTATTTTTTTTAAACACTTATTTTTATTTAAACTGGATTGTTGGTTAAGGGCATGTAAAGTAAGCATTTCACTCCACACCTATCGTATTCGACACAAGCCTACAAGTGAATACTGCAGGACAGACAAACAGCTTTAATAGAAACATACCAGTGAATACTGCAGGACAAACAAACAGCTTTAATATAAACCTACCAGTGAATACTGCAGGACAAACAAACAGCTTTAATAGAAGCCTACCAGTGAATACTGCAGGGCAGACAAATAATTTTTGTACAAAACACAAAATATTGTTCACTAGTGTTGTGGTCGTTCAGGATAAATCACCAACATCTTTCTCCTTTCTCCTCCTGTCATCTTTCCCCTTGAGCATCTAACCCTCTAAGTCACTGTTATCCATTCCTCCTCTGAAATAGAGACAAAATAAACTACTCTGGGCTGCCAACCTTCAGTCTGATGCATACAGACATCTCTTTGCATATAACCACAAGGCTCTGCATGCATCCCAAATGGAACTCTTTTCCCTAAATAGTGCACTTTTTTTTGACCGGAGCCTTATGGACATAGTGCACTATATAAGGAATAGGGTACAATTTGAAACACATCCTCTGTCTTTCTTCTATTCATGGGAACAACTGTTCAGGTTCAATCAGGCTCCATTGATTGCCAATTAGCCTTCTCAACATTTAGTTTTATTCTCTTGTGTTGCTATCTTTCTACCTTATCAGGCTGTGGCCTATTTAATGTTGCTATGCCAGTTTCACTGTTTATAGAGTCACAGAAAAGACTAGGCTTACCTTTGTGGATGAACAGGCCATTTTAAATGAACCTTTGTGGATAAACAGGCCATTTTAACTGAACCTTTGTGGATGAACAGGCCATTTTAACTGAACCTTTGTGGATAAACAGGCCATTTTAACTGAACCTTTGTGGTTAAACAGGCCATTTTAACTTAACCTTTGTGGATAAACAGGCCATTTTAAATGGACCTTTGTGGATAAACAGGCCATTTTAACTGAACCTTTGTGGATAAACAGGCCATTTTAAATGAACCTTTGTGGATAAACAGGCCATTTTAACTGAACCTTTGTGGATAAACAGGCCATTTTAAATGAACCTTTGTGGATAAACAGGCCATTTTAACTTAACCTTTGTGGATAAACAGGCCATTTTAAATTAACCTTTGTGGATAAACAGGCCATTTTAACTGAACCTTTGTGGATAAACAGGCCATTTTAACTTAACCTTTGTGGATAAACAGGCCATTTTAAATGAACCTTTGTGGATAAACAGGCCATTTTAACTGAACCTTTGTGGATAAACAGGCCATTTTAACTGAACCTTTGTGGATAAACAGGCCATTTTAAATTAACCTTTGTGGATAAACAGGCCATTTTAACTGAACCTTTGTGGATAAACAGGCCATTTTAACTGAACCTTTGTGGATAAACAGGCCATTTTAACTTAACCTTTGTGGATAAACAGGCCATTTTAACTGAACCTTTGTGGATAAACAGGCCATTTTAACTGAACCTTTGTGGATAAACAGGCCATTTTAACTGAACCTTTGTGGATAAACAGGCCATTTTAAATTAACCTTTGTGGATAAACAGGCCATTTTAACTTAACCTTTGTGGATAAACAGGCCATTTTAAATGGACCTTTGTGGATAAACAGGCCATTTTAACTGAACCTTTGTGGATGAACAGGCCATTTTAAATGAACCTTTAAAGATATCTTATTTAGAAAAACCTTTATGAATAAAGGTTAAATACACCTTCCCTTTAACATAATGACAAACACACCAGAACAGACCTTCCCTTTAACATAATGACAAACACACCAGAACAGACCTTCCCTTTAACATAATGACAAACACACCAGAACAGACCTTCCCTTTAACATAATGACAAACACACCAGAACAGACCTTCCCTTTAACATAATGACAAACACATCAGAACAGACCTTCCCTTTAACATAATGACAAACACATCAGAACAGACCTTCCCTTTAACATAATGACAAACACACCAGAACAGACCTTCCCTTTAACATAATGACAAACACACCAGAACAGACCTTCCCTTTAACATAATGACAAACACACCAGAACAGACCTTCCCTTTAACATAATGACAAACACACCAGAACAGACCTTCCCTTTAACATAATGACAAACACACTAGAACAGACCTTCCCTTTCACATAATGACAAACACACCAGAACAGACCTTCCCTTTAACATAATGACAAACACACCAGAACAGACCTTCCCTTTAACATAATGACAAACACACCAGAACAGACCTTCCCTTTAACATAATGACAAACACACTAGAACAGACCTTCCCTTTAACATAATGACAAACACACTAGAACAGACCTTCCCTTTAACATAATGACAAACACACTAGAACAGACCTTCCCTTTAACATAATGACAAACACACCAGAACAGACCTTCCCTTTAACATAATGACAAACACACCAGAACAGACCTTCCCTTTAACATAATGACAAACACACTAGAACAGACCTTCCCTTTAACATAATGACAAACACATCAGAACAGACCTTCCCTTTAACATAATGACAAACACATCAGAACAGACCTTCCCTTTAACATAATGACAAACACACCAGAACAGACCTTCCCTTTAACATAATGACAAACACACTAGAACAGACCTTCCCTTTAACATAATGACAAACACACCAGAACAGACCTTCCCTTTAACATAATGAAAAACACACCAGAACAGACCTTCCCTTTAACATAATGACAAACACACCAGAACAGACCTTCCCTTTAACATAATGACAAACACACCAGAACAGACCTTCCCTTTAACATAATGACAAACACACCAGAACAGACCTTCCCTTTAACATAATGACAAACACACCAGAACAGACCTTCACTTTAACATAATGACAAACACACCAGAACAGACCTTCCCTTTAACAAAATAACAAACAGCAACAAACCGGAGATAGCTGGTGGGTACGCAGCTGTGGTTGGTTCAGGAAGCAAACTGAAATTCCAATTCCAAGCAAAGAGGAACATTTGAATTTCTGTTTATTTCCTTTATTGACTGAATTGAAATGGAATAGACTCCAACCCTGGTTTGCTGTAGGGCTTTTCCCAGTTTACATTATTATTTTATTGTATTAAGTTCCATTTAGTACCAATAACTAAAGGCACACATAGTGTTACAAGGAATAGAACAACAACAGGAAAAAAAAAACAGCATACCTAAGATCTTGAGTTCTGCGCTGCAGTAGATGGCTCCGTATTTGTTCTCAGCGACACACTGGTACATCCCAGAGTCAGCCTGTTGGACCTTCTGGATAATGAGCTCTCCATTCACCACCTCCACCCTGCTCTGAAACACAACATACTCCATTCACCATCTCCACCCTGCTCTGATACACAACATACTCCATTTACCACCTCCACCCTGCTCTGAAACACAACATAATGCATTCACCACCTCCACCCTGCTCTGAAACACAACATACTCCATTCATCACCTCCACCCTGCTCTGAAACACAACATACTGCATTCACCACCTCCACCCTGCTCTGAAACACAACATACTCCATTCACCACCTCCACCCTGCTCTGAAACACAACATACTCCATTCACCACCTCCACCACCTCCACCCTGCTCTGATACACAACATACTCCATTCACCACCTCCACCCTGCTCTGATACACAACATACTCCATTCACCACCTCCACCCTGCTCTGATACACAACATACTCCATTCACCACCTCCACCCTGCTCTGATACACAACATACTCCATTCACCACCCCCACCCTGCTCTGATACACAACATACTGCATTCACCATCTCCACCCTGCTCTGATACACAACATACTCCATTCACCATCTCCACCCTGCTCTGATACACAACATACTGCATTCATATTCTAGAACTGGGTATATTGCTGAAATGATGCTGTGTATTCTAGAACTGGGTATATTGCTGAAATGATGCTGTGTATTCTAGAAATGGTTATATTGCTGAAATGATGCTGTGTATTCTAGAACAGGGTACATTGCTGAAATGATGCTGTGTATTCTAGAACTGGGTATATTGCTGAAATCATGCTGTGTATTCTAGAACAGGGTACATTGCTGAAATGATGCTGTGTATTCTAGAACTGGGTATATTGCTGAAATAATGCTGTGTGTTCTAGAAATGGTTGTATTGCTGAAATGATGCTCTGTATTCTAGAACTGGGTATATTGCTAAATAATGCTGTGTATTCTAGAACTGAGTATATTGCTGAAATGATGCTGTGTATTCTAGAACTGGGTATATTGCTGAAATCATGCTGTGTGTTTGAGAACTGGGTGTATTGCTGAAATGATGCTGTGTATTCTAGAACTGGGTATATTGCTGAAATCATGCTGTGTTTTTGAGATCTGGGTATATTGCTGAAATGATGCTGTGTATTCTAGAACTGGGTATATAACTGAAATCATGTTGTGTATTCTAGAACTGGGTATATTGCTGAAATGATGCTGTCTATTCTAGAACTGGGTATATTGCTGAAATGATGCTGTGTATTCTATAAATGGTTATATTGCTGAAATGAGGATCTGTATTCTAGAACTGGGTATATTGCTAAAAGATGCTGTGTATTCTAGAACTGGGTATATTACTGAAATGATGCTGTGTATTCTAGAACTGGGTATATTGCTGAAATCATGCTGTGTGTTTGAGAACTGGGTATATTGCTGAAATGATGCTGTGTATTCTAGAACTGGGTATATTGCTGAAATCATGCTGTGTTTTTGAGAGCTGGTTATATTGCTGAAATGATGCTGTGTATTCTAGAACTGGGTATATTACTGAAATCATGCTGTGTATTCTAGAACTGGGTATATTGCTGAAATGATGCTGTGTATTCTAGAACTGATTATATTGCTGAAATGATGATGTGTATTCTAGAACTGGGTATATTGCTGAAATCATCCTGTGTATTCTAGAACTGGGTATATTGCTGAAATCATGCTGTGTATTCTAGAACTGGGTTTATTGCTGAAATGATGCTGTGTATTCTAGAACTGGGTATATTGCTGAAATTATGCTGTGTATTCTAGAACTGGGTATATTGCTGAAATAATACCTGTTTATTCTAGAACTGGGTATATTGCTGAAATGATGCAGTGTATTCTAGAACTGGGTATATTGCTGAAATTATTCTGTGTATTCTAGAACTGGGTATATTGCTGAAATGATGCTGTGTTTTCTGGAACAAGGTATTTTGCTGAAATCATACCTGTGTATTCTAGAAATGGTTATATTGCTGAAATGATGCTCTGTATTCTAGAACTGGGTATATTGCTAAATGATGCTGTATATTCTAGAACTGGGTATATTGCTGAAATGATGCGGTGTATTCTAGAACTGGGTATATTGCTGAAATCATGCTATGTATTCTAGAACTGGGTATATTGCTGAAATGATGCTGTGTATTCTAGAACTGGGTATAATGCTGAAATTATGCTGTCTATTCTAGAACTGGGTATGTTGCTGAAATGATGCTGTGTATTCTAGAACTGTGTTTTTGCTGAAATGATGCTGTGTATTCTAGAACTGGGTATATTGCCGAAATCATGCTGTGTGTTTGAGAACTGGGTATATTGCTGAAATCATGCTGTGTATTCTAGAACTGGGTATATTGCTGAAATTATGCTGTGTATTCTAGAACTGGGTATATTGCTGAAATCATGCTGTGTATTCTAGAACTGGGTATATTGCTGAAATGATGCTGTGTATTCTAGAACTGGGTATATTACTGAAATCATGCTGTGTATTCTAGAACTGGGTGTATTGCTGAAATAATGCAGTGTATTCTAGAACTGGGTATTTTGCTGAAATGATGCTCTGTATTCTAGAACTGGGTATATTGCTAAATGATGCTCTGTATTCTAGAACTGGGTATATTGCTGAAATGATGCTGTGTATTCTAGAACTGGGTATATTGCTGAAATCATGCTGTGTTTTTGAGATCTGGGTATATTGCTGAAATGATGCTGTGTATTCTAGAACTGGGTATATAACTGAAATCATGTTGTGTATTCTAGAACTGGGTATATTGCTGAAATGATGCTGTCTATTCTAGAACTGGGTATATTGCTGAAATAATGCTGTGTATTCTATAAATGGTTATATTGCTGAAATGAGGCTCTGTATTCTAGAACTGGGTATATTGCTAAAAGATGCTGTGTATTCTAGAACTGGGTATATTACTGAAATGATGCTGTGTATTCTAGAACTGGGTATATTGCTGAAATCATGCTGTGTGTTTGAGAACTGGGTATATTGCTGAAATGATGCTGTGTATTCTAGAACTGGGTATATTGCTGAAATCATGCTGTGTTTTTGAGAACTGGTTATATTGCTGAAATGATGCTGTGTATTCTAGAACTGGGTATATTACTGAAATCATGCTGTGTATTCTAGAACTGGGTATATTGCTGAAATCATGCTGTGTTTTTGAGATCTGGGTATATTGCTGAAATGATGCTGTGTATTCTAGAACTGGGTATATAACTGAAATCATGTTGTGTATTCTAGAACTGGGTATATTGCTGAAATGATGCTGTCTATTCTAGAACTGGGTATATTGCTGAAATAATGCTGTGTATTCTATAAATGGTTATATTGCTGAAATGAGGCTCTGTATTCTAGAACTGGGTATATTGCTAAAAGATGCTGTGTATTCTAGAACTGGGTATATTACTGAAATGATGCTGTGTATTCTAGAACTGGGTATATTGCTGAAATCATGCTGTGTGTTTGAGAACTGGGTATATTGCTGAAATGATGCTGTGTATTCTAGAACTGGGTATATTGCTGAAATCATGCTGTGTTTTTGAGAACTGGTTATATTGCTGAAATGATGCTGTGTATTCTAGAACTGGGTATATTACTGAAATCATGCTGTGTATTCTAGAACTGGGTATATTGCTGAAATGATGCTGTGTATTCTAGAACTGATTATATTGCTGAAATGATGATGTGTATTCTAGAACTGGGTATATTGCTGAAATCATCCTGTGTATTCTAGAACTGGGTATATTGCTGAAATCATGCTGTGTATTCTAGAACTGGGTTTATTGCTGAAATGATGCTGTGTATTCTAGAACTGGGTATATTGCTGAAATTATGCTGTGTATTCTAGAACTGGGTATATTGCTGAAATAATACCTGTTTATTCTAGAACTGGGTATATTGCTGAAATTATGCAGTGTATTCTAGAACTGGGTATATTGCTGAAATTATTCTGTGTATTCTAGAACTGGGTATATTGCTGAAATGATGCTGTGTTTTCTGGAACAAGGTATTTTTCTGAAATCATACCTGTGTATTCTAGAAATGGTTATATTGCTGAAATGATGCTCTGTATTCTAGAACTGGGTATATTGCTAAATGATGCTGTATATTCTAGAACTGGGTATATTGCTGAAATGATGCGGTGTATTCTAGAACTGGGTATATTGCTGAAATCATGCTATGTATTCTAGAACTGGGTATAATGCTGAAATTATGCTGTCTATTCTAGAACTGGGTATGTTGCTGAAATGATGCTGTGTATTCTAGAACTGTGTTTTTGCTGAAATGATGCTGTGTATTCTAGAACTGGGTATATTGCCGAAATCATGCTGTGTGTTTGAGAACTGGGTATATTGCTGAAATCATGCTGTGTATTCTAGAACTGGGTATATTGCTGAAATTATGCTGTGTATTCTAGAACTGGGTATATTACTGAAATCATGCTGTGTATTCTAGAACTGGGTATATTGCTGAAATCATGCTGTGTATTCTGGAACTGGGTATTTTGCTGAAATCATACCTGTGTATTCTAGAACTGGGTATATTGCTGAAATTATGCTGTGTATTCTAGAACTGGGTATATTGCTGAAATAATACCTGTGCATTCTAGAGCTAGGTATATTGCTGAAATTATGCGGTGTATTCTAGAACTGGGTATATTGCTGAAATCATGCTGTGTATTCTGGAACAAGGTATTTTGCTGAAATCATATCTGTGTATTCTAGAAATGGTTATATTGCTGAAATGATGCAGTGTATTCTAGAACTGGGTATATTGCTGAAATCATGCTGTGTATTCTAAAACTGGGTATATTGCTGGAATCATGCTGTGTATTCTAGAACTGGGTATATTGCTGAAATCATGCTGTGTATTCTAGAACTGGGTATATTGCTGAAATGATGCTGTGTATTCTAGAACTGGGTATATTACTGAAATCATGCTGTGTATTCTAGAACTGGGTATATTGCTGAAATCATGCTGTGTATTCTGGAACTGGGTATTTTGCTGAAATCATACCTGTGTATTCTAGAACTGGGTATATTGCTGAAATGATGCTGTGTATTCTAGAACTGGGTATATTGCTGAAATAATACCTGTGCATTCTAGAGCTAGGTATATTGCTGAAATTATGCGGTGTATTCTAGAACTGGGTATATTGCTGAAATGATGCTGTGTATTCTAGAACTGGTTATATTGCTGAAATGATGATGTGTATTCTAGAACTGGGTATATTGCTGAAATCATCCTGTGTATTCTAGAACTGGGTATGTTGCTGAAATGATGCTGTGTATTCTAGAACTGTGTTTTTGCTGAAATGATGCTGTGTATTCTAGAACTGGGTATATTGCTGAAATCATGCTGTGTGTTTGAGAACTGGGTATATTGCTGAAATGATGCTGTGTGTTCTAGAACTGGGTATTTTGCTGAAATCATGCTGTGTATTCTGTATCTGGGTATAGTGCTGAAATCATGCTGTGTATTCTAGAACTTGGTATATTGCTGAAATGATGCTGTGTATTCTATAACTGGGTATATTGCTGAAATGATGCTGTGTATTCTGTAACTGGGTATATTGCTGAAATGATGCTGTCTATTCTAGAACTGGGTATATTGCTGAAATAATGCTGTGTATTCTATAAATGGTTATATTGCTGAAATGAGGCTCTGTATTCTAGAACTGGGTATATTGCTAAAAGATGCTGTGTATTCTAGAACTGGGTATATTACTGAAATGATGCTGTGTATTCTAGAACTGGGTATATTGCTGAAATCATGCTGTGTGTTTGAGAACTGGGTATATTGCTGAAATGATGCTGTGTATTCTAGAACTGGGTATATTGCTGAAATCATGCTGTGTTTTTGAGAACTGGTTATATTGCTGAAATGATGCTGTGTATTCTAGAACTGGGTATATTACTGAAATCATGCTGTGTATTCTAGAACTGGGTATATTGCTGAAATGATGCTGTGTATTCTAGAACTGATTATATTGCTGAAATGATGATGTGTATTCTAGAACTGGGTATATTGCTGAAATCATCCTGTGTATTCTAGAACTGGGTATATTGCTGAAATCATGCTGTGTATTCTAGAACTGGGTTTATTGCTGAAATGATGCTGTGTATTCTAGAACTGGGTATATTGCTGAAATTATGCTGTGTTTTCTGGAACAAGGTATTTTGCTGAAATCATACCTGTGTATTCTAGAACTGGGTATATTGCTGAAATCATGCTGTGTATTCTGGAACTGGGTATTTTGCTGAAATCATACCTGTGTATTCTAGAACTGGGTATATTGCTGAAATGATGCTGTGTATTCTAGAACTGGGTATATTGCTGAAATAATACCTGTGCATTCTAGAGCTAGGTATATTGCTGAAATTATGCTGTGTATTCTAGAACTGGGTATATTGCTGAAATCATGCTGTGTATTCTGGAACAAGGTATTTTGCTGAAATCATACCTGTGTATTCTAGAAATGGTTATATTGCTGAAATGATGCAGTGTATTCTAGAACTGGGTATATTGCTGAAATCATGCTGTGTATTCTGGAACTGGGTATATTGCTGAAATCATATCTGTGTATTCTGGAACAAGGTATTTTGCTGAAATCATATCTGTGTATTCTAGAAATGGTTATATTGCTGAAATGATGCAGTGTATTCTAGAACTGGTTATATTGCTGAAATGATGCAGTGTATTCTAGAACTGGGTATATTGCTGAAATCATGCTGTGTATTCTAGAAATGGTTATATTGCTGAAATGATGCAGTGTATTCTAGAACTGGGTATATTGCTGAAATCATGCTGTGTATTCTAGAACTGGGTATATTGCTGGAATCATGCTGTGTATTCTAGAACTGGGTATATTGCTGAAATCATGCTGTGTATTCTAGAACTGGGTATATTGCTGAAATGATGCTGTGTATTCTAGAACTGGTTATATTGCTGAAATGATGATGTGTATTCTAGAACTGGGTATATTGCTGAAATCATCCTGTGTATTCTAGAACTGGGTATGTTGCTGAAATGATGCTGTGTATTCTAGAACTGTGTTTTTGCTGAAATGATGCTGTGTATTCTAGAACTGGGTATATTTCTGAAATCATGCTGTGTGTTTGAGAACTGGGTATATTGCTGAATTGATGCTGTGTGTTCTAGAACTGGGTATTTTGCTGAAATCATGCTGTGTATTCTGTAACTGGGTATAGTGCTGAAATCATGCTGTGTATTCTAGAACTTGGTATATTGCTGAAATGATGCTGTGTATTCTATAACTGGGTATATTGCTGAAATGATGCTGTGTATTCTGTAACTGGGTATATTGCTGAAATGATGCTGTGTATTCTAGAACTGGTTATATTGCTGAAATGATGATGTGTATTCTATAACTGGGTATATTGCTGAAATGATGCTGTGTATTCTGTAACTGGGTATATTGCTGAAATGATGCTGTGTATTCTAGAACTGGTTATATTGCTGAAATGATGATGTGTATTCTAGAACTGGGTATATTGCTGAAATCATCCTGTGTATTCTAGAACTGGGTATGTTGCTGAAATGATGCTGTGTATTCTAGAACTGTGTTTTTGCTGAAATGATGCTGTGTATTCTAGAACTGGGTATATTGCTGAAATCATGCTGTGTGTTTGAGAACTGGGTATATTGCTGAAATGATGCTGTGTGTTCTAGAACTGGGTATTTTGCTGAAATCATGCTGTGTATTCTGTAACTGGGTATAGTGCTGAAATCATGCTGTGTATTCTAGAACTTGGTATATTGCTGAAATGATGCTGTGTATTCTATAACTGGGTATATTGCTGAAATGATGCTGTGTATTCTGTAACTGGGTATATTGCTGAAATGATGCTGTGTATTCTAGAACTGGTTATATTGCTGAAATGATGATGTGTATTCTAGAACTAGGTATATTGCTGAAATCATGCTGTGTATTCTAGAACTGGGTATTTTGCTGAAATGATGCTGTGTATTCCAGAACTGGGTATATTGCTGAAATGATGCGGTGTATTCTAGAACTGGGTATAATGCTGAAATGATGCTGTGTATGCTAGAACTGGGTATATTGCTGAAATGATGCTGTGTATTCTAGAACTGGGTATTTTGCTGAAATCATACCTGTGTATTCTAGAACTGGGTATATTGCTGAAATTATGCTGTGTATTCTACAACTGGGTATATTGCTGAAATAATACCTGTGTATTCTAGAGCTAGGTATATTTCTGAAATCATGTTGTGTATTCTAGAACTGGGTATATTGCTGAAATGATGCTGTGTATTCTAGAACTGGGTATATTGCTGAAATAATACCTGTGTATTCTAGAACTGGGTATATTGCTGAAATGATGCGGTGTATTCTAGAACTGGTTATATTGCTGAAATGATGCTGTGTATTCTAGAACTGGGTATATTGCTGAAATAATACCTGTGTATTCTAGAACTGGGTATATTGCTGAAATGATGCGGTGTATTCTAGAACTGGTTATATTGCTGAAATGATGCTCTGTATTCTAGAACTGGGTATATTGCTAAATGATGCTGTGTATTCTAGAACTGGGTATATTGCTGAAATGATGCGGTGTATTCTAGAACTGGGTATATTGCTGAAATCATGCTGTTTATTCTAGAACTGGGTATAATGCTGAAATTATGCTGTGTATTCTAGAACTGGGTATAGAAATGATGCTGTGTATTCTAGAACTGGGTATGTTGCTGAAATGATGCTGTGTATTCTAGAACTGGGTATATTGCTGAAATGATGCTGTGTATTCTAGAACTGGGTATATTGCTGAAATCGTGCTGTGTGTTTGAGAACTGGGTATATTGCTGAAATGATGCTGTGTATTCTAGAACTGGGTATTTTGCTGAAATGATGATGTGTATTCTAGAACTGGGTATATTGCTGAAATCATGCTGTGTATTCTAGAACTGGGTATATTGCTGAAATGATGCTGTGTATTCCAGAACTGGGTATATTGCTGAAATGATGCGGTGTATTCTAGAACTGGGTATAATGCTGAAATGATGCTGTGTATTCTAGAACTGGGTATATTGCTGAAATTATGCTGTGTATTCTAGAACAGGGTATATTGCTGAAATAATGCTGTGTATTCTAGAACTGGGTATATTGCTGAAATGATGCGGTGTATTCTAGAACTGGGTATAATGCTGAAATGATGCTGTGTATTCTAGAACTGGGTATATTGCTGAAATGATGCTGTGTATTCTAGAACTGGGTATATTGCTGAAATGATGCTGTGTATTCTAGAACTGGGTATATTGCTGAAATAATGCTGTGTATTCTAGAACTGGGTATATTGCTGAAATGATGCTGTGTATTCCAGAACTGGGTATATTGCTGAAATCATGCTGTGTGTTCGAGAACTGGGTATATTGCTGAAATTATGCTATGTATTCTAGAACTGGGTATATTGATGAAATGATGCTGTGTATTCTAGAACTGGGTATATTGCTGAAATGATGCTGTGTATTCTAGAACTGGGTATATTACTGAAATTATGCTGTGTATTCTAGAACTGGGTGTATTGCTGAAATGATGCTGTGTATTCCAGAACTGGGTATATTGCTGAAATCATCCTGTGTATTCTAGAACTTGGTATATTGCTGAAATTATGCTGTGTATTCTAGAACTGGTTATATTGCTGAAATGATGATGTGTATTCTAGAACTGGGTATAATGCTGAAATTATGCTGTGTATTCTAGAACTGGGTATAGAAATGATGCTGTGTATTCTAGAACTGGGTATGTTGCTGAAATGATGCTGTGTATTCTAGAACTGGGTATATTGCTGAAATGATGCTGTGTATTCTAGAACTGGGTATATTGCTGAAATCGTGCTGTGTGTTTGAGAACTGGGTATATTGCTGAAATGATGCTGTGTATTCTAGAACTGGGTATTTTGTTGAAATTATGCTGTGTATTCTGTAACTGGGTATATTGCTGAAATCATGCTGTGTATTCTAGAACTTGGTATATTGCTGAAATGATGCTGTGTATTCTAGAACTGGGTATATTGCTGAAATGATGATGTGTATTCTAGAACTGGGTATATTGCTGAAATCATGCTGTTTATTCTAGAACTGGGTATATTGCTGAAATGATGCTGTGTATTCCAGAACTGGGTATATTGCTGAAATGATGCGGTGTATTCTAGAACTGGGTATAATGCTGAAATGATGCTGTGTATTCTAGAACTGGGTATATTGCTGAAATGATGCTGTGTATTCTAGAACTGGGTATATTGCTGAAATGATGCGGTGTATTCTAGAACTGGGTATAATGCTGAAATGATGCTGTGTATTCTAGAACTGGGTATATTGCTGAAATGATGCTGTGTATTCTAGAACTGGGTATATTGCTGAAAAGATGCTGTGTATTCTAGAACTGGGTATATTGCTGAAATAATAATGTGTATTCTAGAACTGGGTATATTGCTGAAATGATGCGGTGTATTCTAGAACTGGGTATAATGCTGAAATGATGCTGTGTATTCTAGAACTGGGTATATTGCTGAAATGATGCTGTGTATTCTAGAACTGGGTATATTGCTGAAATAATGCTGTGTATTCTAGAACTGGGTATATTGCTGAAATGATGCTGTGTATTCCAGAACTGGGTATATTGCTGAAATCATGCTGTGTGTTCGAGAACTGGGTATATTGCTGAAATTATGCTATGTATTCTAGAACTGGGTATATTGATGAAATGATGCTGTGTATTCTAGAACTGGGTATGTTGCTGAAATGATGCTGTGTATTCTAGAACTGGGTATATTGCTGAAATTATGCTGTGTATTCTAGAACTGGGTATATTGCTGAAATAATACCTGTGTATTCTAGAGCTAGGTATATTGCTGAAATCATGTTGTGTATTCTAGAACTGGGTATATTGCTGAAATGATGCTGTGTATTCTAGAACTGGGTATATTGCTGAAATAATACCTGTGTATTCTAGAACTGGGTATATTGCTGAAATGATGCGGTGTATTCTAGAACTGGTTATATTGCTGAAATGATGCTGTGTATTCTAGAACTGGGTATATTGCTGAAATAATACCTGTGTATTCTAGAACTGGGTATATTGCTGAAATGATGCGGTGTATTCTAGAACTGGTTATATTGCTGAAATGATGCTCTGTATTCTAGAACTGGGTATATTGCTAAATGATGCTGTGTATTCTAGAACTGGGTATATTGCTGAAATGATGCGGTGTATTCTAGAACTGGGTATATTGCTGAAATCATGCTGTTTATTCTAGAACTGGGTATAATGCTGAAATTATGCTGTGTATTCTAGAACTGGGTATAGAAATGATGCTGTGTATTCTAGAACTGGGTATGTTGCTGAAATGATGCTGTGTATTCTAGAACTGGGTATATTGCTGAAATGATGCTGTGTATTCTAGAACTGGGTATATTGCTGAAATCGTGCTGTGTGTTTGAGAACTGGGTATATTGCTGAAATGATGCTGTGTATTCTAGAACTGGGTATTTTGCTGAAATGATGATGTGTATTCTAGAACTGGGTATATTGCTGAAATCATGCTGTGTATTCTAGAACTGGGTATATTGCTGAAATGATGCTGTGTATTCCAGAACTGGGTATATTGCTGAAATGATGCGGTGTATTCTAGAACTGGGTATAATGCTGAAATGATGCTGTGTATTCTAGAACTGGGTATATTGCTGAAATTATGCTGTGTATTCTAGAACAGGGTATATTGCTGAAATAATGCTGTGTATTCTAGAACTGGGTATATTGCTGAAATGATGCGGTGTATTCTAGAACTGGGTATAATGCTGAAATGATGCTGTGTATTCTAGAACTGGGTATATTGCTGAAATGATGCTGTGTATTCTAGAACTGGGTATATTGCTGAAATAATGCTGTGTATTCTAGAACTGGGTATATTGCTGAAATGATGCGGTGTATTCTAGAACTGGGTATAATGCTGAAATGATGCTGTGTATTCTAGAACTGGGTATATTGCTGAAATGATGCTGTGTATTCTAGAACTGGGTATATTGCTGAAATAATGCTGTGTATTCTAGAACTGGGTATATTGCTGAAATGATGCTGTGTATTCCAGATCTGGGTATATTGCTGAAATCATGCTGTGTGTTCGAGAACTGGGAATATTGCTGAAATTATGCTATGTATTCTAGAACTGGGTATATTGATGAAATGATGCTGTGTATTCTAGAACTGGGTATATTGCTGAAATGATGCTGTGTATTCTAGAACTGGGTATATTACTGAAATTATGCTGTGTATTCTAGAACTGGGTGTATTGCTGAAATGATGCTGTGTATTCCAGAACTGGGTATATTGCTGAAATCATCCTGTGTATTCTAGAACTTGGTATATTGCTGAAATTATGCTGTGTATTCTAGAACTGGTTATATTGCTGAAATGATGATGTGTATTCTAGAACTGGGTATAATGCTGAAATTATGCTGTGTATTCTAGAACTGGGTATAGAAATGATGCTGTGTATTCTAGAACTGGGTATGTTGCTGAAATGATGCTGTGTATTCTAGAACTGGGTATATTGCTGAAATGATGCTGTGTATTCTAGAACTGGGTATATTGCTGAAATGATGCTGTGTATTCTAGAACTGGGTATATTGCTGAAATAATAATGTGTATTCTAGAACTGGGTATATTGCTGAAATGATGCGGTGTATTCTAGAACTGGGTATAATGCTGAAATGATGCTGTGTATTCTAGAACTGGGTATATTGCTGAAATGATGCTGTGTATTCTAGAACTGGGTATATTGCTGAAATAATGCTGTGTATTCTAGAACTGGGTATATTGCTGAAATGATGCTGTGTATTCCAGAACTGGGTATATTGCTGAAATCATGCTGTGTGTTCGAGAACTGGGTATATTGCTGAAATTATGCTATGTATTCTAGAACTGGGTATATTGATGAAATGATGCTGTGTATTCTAGAACTGGGTATGTTGCTGAAATGATGCTGTGTATTCTAGAACTGGGTATATTGCTGAAATTATGCTGTGTATTCTAGAACTAGGTATATTGCTGAAATAATACCTGTGTATTCTAGAGCTAGGTATATTGCTGAAATCATGTTGTGTATTCTAGAACTGGGTATATTGCTGAAATGATGCTGTGTATTCTAGAACTGGGTATATTGCTGAAATAATACCTGTGTATTCTAGAACTGGGTATATTGCTGAAATGATGCGGTGTATTCTAGAACTGGTTATATTGCTGAAATGATGCTGTGTATTCTAGAACTGGGTATATTGCTGAAATAATACCTGTGTATTCTAGAACTGGGTATATTGCTGAAATGATGCGGTGTATTCTAGAACTGGTTATATTGCTGAAATGATGCTCTGTATTCTAGAACTGGGTATATTGCTAAATGATGCTGTGTATTCTAGAACTGGGTATATTGCTGAAATGATGCGGTGTATTCTAGAACTGGGTATATTGCTGAAATCATGCTGTTTATTCTAGAACTGGGTATAATGCTGAAATTATGCTGTGTATTCTAGAACTGGGTATAGAAATGATGCTGTGTATTCTAGAACTGGGTATGTTGCTGAAATGATGCTGTGTATTCTAGAACTGGGTATATTGCTGAAATGATGCTGTGTATTCTAGAACTGGGTATATTGCTGAAATCGTGCTGTGTGTTTGAGAACTGGGTATATTGCTGAAATGATGCTGTGTATTCTAGAACTGGGTATTTTGCTGAAATGATGATGTGTATTCTAGAACTGGGTATATTGCTGAAATCATGCTGTGTATTCTAGAACTGGGTATATTGCTGAAATGATGCTGTGTATTCCAGAACTGGGTATATTGCTGAAATGATGCGGTGTATTCTAGAACTGGGTATAATGCTGAAATGATGCTGTGTATTCTAGAACTGGGTATATTGCTGAAATTATGCTGTGTATTCTAGAACAGGGTATATTGCTGTAATAATGCTGTGTATTCTAGAACTGGGTATATTGCTGAAATGATGCGGTGTATTCTAGAACTGGGTATAATGCTGAAATGATGCTGTGTATTCTAGAACTGGGTATATTGCTGAAATGATGCTGTGTATTCTAGAACTGGGTATATTGCTGAAATAATGCTGTGTATTCTAGAACTGGGTATATTGCTGAAATGATGCGGTGTATTCTAGAACTGGGTATAATGCTGAAATGATGCTGTGTATTCTAGAACTGGGTATATTGCTGAAATGATGCTGTGTATTCTAGAACTGGGTATATTGCTGAAATAATGCTGTGTATTCTAGAACTGGGTATATTGCTGAAATGATGCTGTGTATTCCAGAACTGGGTATATTGCTGAAATCATGCTGTGTGTTCGAGAACTGGGAATATTGCTGAAATTATGCTATGTATTCTAGAACTGGGTATATTGATGAAATGATGCTGTGTATTCTAGAACTGGGTATATTGCTGAAATGATGCTGTGTATTCTAGAACTGGGTATATTACTGAAATTATGCTGTGTATTCTAGAACTGGGTGTATTGCTGAAATGATGCTGTGTATTCCAGAACTGGGTATATTGCTGAAATCATCCTGTGTATTCTAGAACTTGGTATATTGCTGAAATTATGCTGTGTATTCTAGAACTGGTTATATTGCTGAAATGATGATGTGTATTCTAGAACTGGGTATAATGCTGAAATTATGCTGTGTATTCTAGAACTGGGTATAGAAATGATGCTGTGTATTCTAGAACTGGGTATGTTGCTGAAATGATGCTGTGTATTCTAGAACTGGGTATATTGCTGAAATGATGCTGTGTATTCTAGAACTGGGTATATTGCTGAAATCGTGCTGTGTGTTTGAGAACTGGGTATATTGCTGAAATGATGCTGTGTATTCTAGAACTGGGTATTTTGTTGAAATTATGCTGTGTATTCTGTAACTGGGTATATTGCTGAAATCATGCTGTGTATTCTAGAACTTGGTGTATTGCTGAAATGATGCTGTGTATTCTAGAACTGGGTATATTGCTGAAATGATGATGTGTATTCTAGAACTGGGTATATTGCTGAAATCATGCTGTTTATTCTAGAACTGGGTATATTGCTGAAATGATGCTGTGTATTCTAGAACTGGGTATATTGCTGAAATGATGCGGTGTATTCTAGAACTGGGTATAATGCTGAAATGATGCTGTGTATTCTAGAACTGGGTATATTGCTGAAATGATGCTGTGTATTCTAGAACTGGGTATATTGCTGAAATGATGCGGTGTATTCTAGAACTGGGTATATTGCTGAAATGATGCGGTGTATTCTAGAACTGGGTATAATGCTGAAATGATGCTGTGTATTCTAGAACTGGGTATATTGCTGAAATGATGCTGTGTATTCTAGAACTGGGTATATTGCTGAAATAATGCTGTGTATTCTAGAACTCGGTATATTGCTGAAATGATGCTGTGTATTCCAGAACTGGGTATATTGCTGAAATCATGCTGTGTGTTCGAGAACTGGGTATATTGCTGAAATTATGCTATGTATTCTAGAACTGGGTATATTGATGAAATTATGCTGTGTATTCTAGAACTGGGTATGTTGCTGAAATGATGCTGTGTATTCTAGAACTGGGTATATTACTGAAATTATGCTGTGTATTCTAGAACTGGGTATATTGCTGAAATGATGCTGTGTATTCCAGAACTGGGTATATTGCTGAAATCATCCTGTGTATTCTAGAACTTGGTATATTGCTGAAATTATGCTGTGTATTCTAGAACTGGTTATATTGCTGAAATGATGATGTGTATTCTAGAACTGGGTATATTGCTGAAATCATGCTGTGTATTCTAGAACTGGGTATATTGCTGAAATGATGCTGTGTATTCCAGAACTGGGTATATTGCTGAAATGATGTGGTGTATTCTAGAACTGGGTATAATGCTGAAATGATGCTGTGTATTCTAGAACTGGGTATATTGCTGAAATGATGCTGTGTATTCTAGAACTGGGTATATTGCTGAAATAATGCTGTGTATTCTAGAACTGGGTATATTGCTGAAATGATGCTGTGTATTCTAGAACTGGGTATATTGCTGAAATGATGCTGTGTATTCTAGAACTGGGTATATTGCTGAAATGATGCTGTGTATTCTGGAACAAGGTATTTTGCTGAAATCATACCTGTGTATTCTAGAAATGGTTATATTGCTGAAATTATGCTCTGTATTCTAGAACTGGGTATATTGCTAAATGATGCTGTGTATTCTAGAACTGGGTATATTGCTGAAATGATGCGGTGTATTCTAGAACTGGGTATATTGCTGAAATCATGCTGTGTGTTCGAGAACTGGGTATATTGCTGAAATTATGCTATGTATTCTAGAACTGGGTATATTGATGAAATTATGCTGTGTATTCTAGAACTGGGTATGTTGCTGAAATGATGCTGTGTATTCTAGAACTGGGTATATTACTGAAATTATGCTGTGTATTCTAGAACTGGGTATATTGCTGAAATGATGCTGTGTATTCCAGAACTGGGTATATTGCTGAAATCATCCTGTGTATTCTAGAACTTGGTATATTGCTGAAATTATGCTGTGTATTCTAGAACTGGTTATATTGCTGAAATGATGATGTGTATTCTAGAACTGGGTATATTGCTGAAATCATGCTGTGTATTCTAGAACTGGGTATATTGCTGAAATGATGCTGTGTATTCCAGAACTGGGTATATTGCTGAAATGATGTGGTGTATTCTAGAACTGGGTATAATGCTGAAATGATGCTGTGTATTCTAGAACTGGGTATATTGCTGAAATGATGCTGTGTATTCTAGAACTGGGTATATTGCTGAAATAATGCTGTGTATTCTAGAACTGGGTATATTGCTGAAATGATGCTGTGTATTCTAGAACTGGGTATATTGCTGAAATGATGCTGTGTATTCTAGAACTGGGTATATTGCTGAAATGATGCTGTGTATTCTGGAACAAGGTATTTTGCTGAAATCATACCTGTGTATTCTAGAAATGGTTATATTGCTGAAATTATGCTCTGTATTCTAGAACTGGGTATATTGCTAAATGATGCTGTGTATTCTAGAACTGGGTATATTGCTGAAATGATGCGGTGTATTCTAGAACTGGGTATATTGCTGAAATAATACCTGTGTATTCTAGAGCTAGGTATATTGCTGAAATTATGCAGTGTATTCTAGAACTGGGTATATTGCTGAAATGATGCTGTGTATTCTAGAACTGGGTATATTGCTGAAATGATGCTGTGTATTCTGGAACAAGGTATTTTGCTGAAATCATACCTGTGTTGTCATGTACTGTCATGTTGTGTCTTGTCTCTGTCCTTTCCCTTCATCCTGTCTCCCTCTGCTGGTCGTTGTTAGGTTACCTTTTCTCCCCCTCTTTCCCCCAGCTGTGCCTTGTCTCCTCCTAACCACCTCGTCACCCCTTTTCCCACCTGTTCCCTTTTTCCCTCTGATTAGGTCCCTATATCTCTCTCTGTTCCTGCTCCTGTCCTTGTCGGATTCTTGTTTGTTGTGTTTCATGCCTGAACCAGACTGTCGTCATGTTTGCTGTAACCTTGTCTTGTCCTGTCGGAATCTGCCGGTCCGTCTGAGCCTACCTATGTTTGGTAATTAAAGAAGCTCTGTTTAAGTTAATTCGCTTTTGGGTCCTCATTCACGCTCCGTAACAGAAGAATCCGACCAAGAATGGACCCAGCGACTTCGGATCCTCTCCACTCAGCCGTCGGGATCCAGGGAGCGATGCTAGGCAGACACGAGCAGGAATTGTCTGCTGCTCGACATGCCGTTGAGACCCTGGCCACCCAAGTCTCCAACCTCACAGAACAGGTTCACCATCTCCGCCTCGATCCACCGGCCACTTCCAGGGCTTTCGAATCTCCGGAGCCCAGAATCAATAACCCGCCGTGTTACTCTGGGGAGCCCACTGAATGCCGCTCGTTCCTCACCCAGTGTGATATTGTGTTTTCTCTCCAGCCCAACACTTACGCCAGGAGCACTGCTCGTGTCGCCTACGTCATATCTCTCCTTACTGGACGGGCTCGTGAGTGGGGCACGGCAATCTGGGAGGCAAGGGCTGAGTGTACTAACCAGTATCAGGACTTTAAGGAGGAGATGATACGGGTTTTTGATCGATCTGTTTTTGGGGAGGAGGCTTCCAGGGCCCTGTCTTCCCTATGTCAAGGCAATCGATCCATAACAGACTACTCTATTGAGTTTCGCACTCTTGCTGCCTCCAGTGGCTGGAACGAGCCGGCTTTGCTCGCTCGTCTTCTGGAGGGTCTCCGCGCAGAGGTAAAGGATGAGATTCTCTCCCGGGAGGTTCCTTCCAGCGTGGATTCCTTGATTGAACTCGCTATTCGCATTGAGCGACGGGTTGATCTTCGTCACCGAGCTCGTGGAAAGGAGCTCGCGTTCTCCGTTGCCCCCCTCTCCGCATCACTACCATCTTCCTCTGCCGGCTCGGGAGCTGAGCCTATGCAGCTGGGAGGTATCCGCATCTCGACTAAGGAGAGGGAACGGAGAATCACCAACCGCCTCTGTCTCTATTGCGGTTCTGCTGGTCATTTTGTCACTTCATGTCCAGTAAAAGCCAGAGCTCATCAGTAAGCGGAGGGCTACTGGTGAGCGCTACTACTCCTGTCTCTCCTTCAAGATCCTGCACTACCTTGTCGGTCCATCTACGCTGGACCGGTTCGTCAGCTTCCTGCAGTGCCTTAATAGACTCTGGGGCGGAGGGCTGTTTTATGGACGAGACCTGGGCTCGGGAACATGACATTCCTCTCAGACAGTTAAAGGAGCCCACGGCCTTGTTCGCCCTGGATGGTAGTCCTCTCCCCAGGATTCAGCGTGAGACGCTACCTTTAACCCTCACTGTTTCTGGTAATCATAGTGAAACCATTTCTTTTTTAATTTTTCGTTCACCTTTTACACCTGTTGTTTTGGGCCATCCCTGGCTAGTTTGTCATAATCCTTCCATTAATTGGTCTAGTAATTCTATCCTCTCCTGGAACGTCTCTTGTCATGTGAAATGTTTAATGTCTGCTATCCCTCCTGTTTCCTCTGTCTCTTCTTCACAGGAGGAGCCTGGTGATTTGACAGGGGTGCCGGAGGAATATCACGATCTGCGCACGGTGTTCAGTCGGTCCAGGGCCACCTCTCTTCCTCCACACCGGTCGTATGATTGTAGTATTGATCTCCTTCCGGGAACCACCCCCCCCCGGGGTAGACTATACTCTCTGTCGGCTCCCGAACGTAAGGCTCTCGAAGATTATTTGTCTGTAGCTCTTGACGCCGGTACCATAGTCCCCTCCTCCTCTCCCGCCGGAAAGGGGTTTTTTTTTGTCAAGAAGAAGGACGGGTCTCTGCGCCCCTGCATAGATTATCGAGGGCTGAATGACATAACAGTGAAGAATCGTTATCCGCTTCCTCTTATGTCTTCAGCCTTCGAGATCCTGCAGGGAGCCAGGTTTTTCACTAAGTTGGACCTTCGTAACGCTTACCATCTCGTGCGCATCAGGGAGGGGGACGAGTGGAAGACGGCGTTTAACACTCCGTTAGGGCACTTTGAATACCGGGTTCTTCCTTTCGGCCTCGCTAACGCTCCAGCTGTCTTTCAGGCATTAGTCAATGATGTCCTGAGAGACATGCTGAACATCTTTGTTTTCGTTTACCTTGACGATATCCTGATTTTTTTCACCGTCACTCCAGATTCATGTTCAGCACGTTCGACGTGTCCTCCAGCGCCTTTTAGAGAATTGTCTTTTTGTGAAGGCTGAGAAGTGCACTTTTCATGCCTCCTCCGTCACATTTCTCGGTTCTGTTATTTCCGCTGAAGGCATTAAGATGGATCCCGCTAAGGTCCAAGCTGTCATTGATTGGCCCGTCCCTAAGTCACGCGTCGAGCTGCAGCGCTTTCTCGGCTTCGCGAACTTCTATCGTCGTTTCATCCGTAATTTCGGTCAGGTGGCAGCTCCTCTCACAGCCCTTACTTCTGTCAAGACGTGCTTTAAGTGGTCCGTTTCCGCCCAGGGAGCTTTTGATCTCCTCAAGAATCGTTTTACATCCGCTCCTATCCTTGTTACACCTGACGTCTCTAGACAGTTCGTTGTCGAGGTTGACGCGTCAGAGGTGGGCGTGGGAGCCATTCTTTCTCAGCGCTCCCTCTCTGACGACAAGGTCCACCCATGCGCGTATTTTTCTCATCGCCTGTCGCCGTCGGAACGTAACTATGATGTGGGTAACCGCGAACTGCTCGCCATCCGGTTAGCCCTAGGCGAATGGCGACAGTGGTTGGAGGGGGCGACCGTTCCTTTTGTCGTTTGGACTGACCATAGGAACCTTGAGTACATCCGTTCTGCCAAACGACTTAATGCGCGTCAGGCGCGTTGGGCGCTGTTTTTCGCTCGTTTCGAGTTCGTGATTTCTTATCGTCCAGGCTCTAAGAACACCAAGCCTGATGCTTTGTCTCGTCTCTTCAGTTCTTCAGTAGCCTCCACTGACCCCGAGGGGATTCTCCCTGAGGGGCGTGTTGTCGGGTTGACTGTCTGGGGAATTGAGAGGCAGGTAAAGCAAGCGCTCACTCACACTCCGTCGCCGCGCGCTTGTCCTAGGAACCTTCTTTTCGTTCCCGTTCCTACTCGTCTGGCCGTTCTTCAGTGGGCTCACTCTGCCAAGTTAGCCGGCCACCCTGGCGTTCGGGGTACGCTTGCTTCCATTCGCCAGCGTTTTTGGTGGCCCACCCGGGAGCATGACACGCGTCGTTTCGTGGCTGCTTGTTCGGTCTGCGCGCAGACTAAGTCCGGTAACTCTCCTCCTGCCGGCCGTCTCAGGCCGCTTCCTATTCCCTCTCGACCGTGGTCTCACATCGCCTTAGATTTTGTCACCGGACTGCCTTCGTCAGCGGGGAAGACTGTTATTCTTACGGTTGTCGATAGGTTCTCTAAGGCGGCTCATTTCATTCCCCTTGCTAAGCTTCCTTCTGCTAAAGAGACGGCACAAATCATCATCGAGAATGTTTTCAGAATTCATGGCCTTCCGTCAGACGTCGTTTCGGACAGAGGTCCGCAATTCACGTCTCAATTTTGGAGGGAGTTTTGCCGTTTGATTGGGGCTTCCGTCAGTCTCTCTTCCGGCTTTCACCCCCAGTCTAACGGTCAAGCAGAACGGGCCAATCAGACTATTGGTCGCATCTTACGCAGTCTTTCTTTTCGCAACCCTGCGTCTTGGTCAGAACAGCTCCCCTGGGCAGAATACGCCCACAACTCGCTTCCTTCGTCTGCGACCGGGCTATCTCCTTTTCAGAGTAGCCTCGGGTACCAGCCTCCGCTGTTCTCATCTCAGTTCGCCGAGTCCAGCGTCCCCTCCGCTCAGGCTTTTGTCCAACGTTGCGAGCGCACCTGGAAGAGGGTCAGGTCTGCACTTTGCCGTTATAGGACGCAGACTGTGAGGGCTGCTAATAAGCGTAGAACTAAGAGTCCTAGATATTGTCGCGGTCAGAGAGTTTGGCTCTCCACTCAGTACCTTCCCCTTAAGACGGCTTCTCGCAAGTTGACCCCGCGGTTCATTGGTCCGTTCCGTATTTCTCGGGTCATTAATCCTGTCGCAGTTCGACTTCTTCTTCCGCGATACCTTCGTCGCGTCCACCCGGTCTTCCATGTCTCCTGCATCAAGCCCGTCCTTCGCGCCCCCGCTCGTCTTCCCCCCCCCCCCCCCCATCCTTGTCGAGGGCGCACCCATCTACAGGGTCCGTAGAATTTTGGACATGCGTCCTCGGGGCCGTGGTCACCAGTACCTCGTAGATTGGGAGGGGTACGGTCCTGAGGAGAGGAGTTGGGTTCCCTCTCGGGACGTGCTGGACCGTGCGCTGATCGAGGATTTCCTCCGTTGCCGCCAGGTTTCCTCCTCGAGTGCGCCAGGAGGCGCTCGGTGAGTGGGGGGGTACTGTCATGTACTGTCATGTTGTGTCTTGTCTCTGTCCTTTCCCTTCATCCTGTCTCCCTCTGCTGGTCGTTGTTAGGTTACCTTTTCTCCCCCTCTTTCCCCCAGCTGTGCCTTGTCTCCTCCTAACCACCTCGTCACCCCTTTTCCCACCTGTTCCCTTTTTCCCTCTGATTAGGTCCCTATATCTCTCTCTGTTCCTGCTCCTGTCCTTGTCGGATTCTTGTTTGTTGTGTTTCATGCCTGAACCAGACTGTCGTCATGTTTGCTGTGACCTTGTCTTGTCCTGTCGGAATCTGCCGGTCCGTCTGAGCCTACCTATGTTTGGTAATTAAAGAAGCTCTGTTTAAGTTAATTCGCTTTTGGGTCCTCATTCACGCTCCGTAACATGTGTATTCTGGAAATGGTTATATTGCTGAAATTATGCTCTGTATTCTAGAACTGGGTATATTGCTAAATGATGCTGTGTATTCTAGAACTGGGTATATTGCTGAAATGATGCGGTGTATTCTAGAACTGGGTATATTGCTGAAATCATGCTGTGTGTTTGAGAACTGGGTATATTGCTGAAATGATGCTGTGTATTCTAGAACTGGGTATTTTGCTGAAATCATGCTGTGTATTCTAGAACTGGGTATATTGCTGAAATCATGCTGTGTATTCTAGAACTGGGTATATTGCTGAAATCATGCTGTGTATTCTAGAACTGGGTATATTGCTGAAATGATGCTGTGTATTCTAGAACTGGGTATATTGCTGAAATCATGCTGTGTATTCTAGAACTGGGTATATTGCTGAAATCATGCTGTGTATTCTAGAACTGGGCATATTGCTGAAATGATGCTGTGTATTCTAGAACTGGGTATGTTGCTGAAATGATGCTGTGTATTCTGTAACTGGGTATATTGCTGAAATCATGCTGTGTATTCTAGAACTGGGTATATTGCTGAAATGATGCTGTGTATTCTGTAACTGGGTATATTGCTGAAATCATGCTGTGTATTCTAGAACTGGGTATATTGCTGAAATGATGCTGTGTATTCTAGAACTGGGTATATTGCTGAAATTATGCTGTGTATTCTGTAACTGGGTATATTGCTGAAATCATGCTGTGTATTCTAGAACTTGGTATATTGCTGAAATGATGCTGTGTATTCTAGAACTGGGTATATTGCTGAAATCATGCTGTGTATTCTAGAACTGGGTATATTGCTGAAATGATGCTGTGTATTCTAGAACTGGGTATATTGCTGAAATCATGCTGTGTATTCTAGAACTGGGTATATTGCTGAAATCATGCTGTGTATTCTAGAACTGGGCATATTGCTGAAATGATGCTGTGTATTCTAGAACTGGGTATGTTGCTGAAATGATGCTGTGTATTCTGTAACTGGGTATATTGCTGAAATCATGCTGTGTATTCTAGAACTGGGTATATTGCTGAAATGATGCTGTGTATTCTGTAACTGGGTATATTGCTGAAATCATGCTGTGTATTCTAGAACTGGGTATATTGCTGAAATGATGCTGTGTATTCTAGAACTGGGTATATTGCTGAAATGATGCTGTGTATTCTGTAACTGGGTATATTGCTGAAATCATGCTGTGTATTCTAGAACTTGGTATATTGCTGAAATGATGCTGTGTATTCTAGAACTGGGTATATTGCTGAAATGATGTGGTGTATTCTAGAACTGGGTATATTGCTGAAATGATGCTGTGTATTCTAGAACTGGGTATTTTGCTGAAATCATGCTGTGTATTCTAGAACTGGGTATATTGCTGAAATCATGCTGTGTATTCTAGAACTGGGTATATTGCTGAAATCATGCTGTGTATTCTAGAACTGGGTATATTGCTGAAATGATGCTGTGTATTCTAGAACTGGGTATATTGCTGAAATCATGCTGTGTATTCTAGAACTGGGTATATTGCTGAAATCATGCTGTGTATTCTAGAACTGGGCATATTGCTGAAATGATGCTGTGTATTCTAGAACTGGGTATGTTGCTGAAATGATGCTGTGTATTCTGTAACTGGGTATATTGCTGAAATCATGCTGTGTATTCTAGAACTGGGTATATTGCTGAAATGATGCTGTGTATTCTGTAACTGGGTATATTGCTGAAATCATGCTGTGTATTCTAGAACTGGGTATATTGCTGAAATGATGCTGTGTATTCTAGAACTGGGTATATTGCTGAAATGATGCTGTGTATTCTGTAACTGGGTATATTGCTGAAATCATGCTGTGTATTCTAGAACTTGGTATATTGCTGAAATGATGCTGTGTATTCTAGAACTGGGTATATTGCTGAAATGATGCTGTGTATTCTAGAACTGGGTATATTGCTGAAATGATGCTGTGTATTCTAGAACTGGGTGTATTTCTGAAATGATGCTGTGTATTCTAGAACTGGGTATATTGCTGAAATCATGCTGTGTATTCTAAAACTGGGTATATTGCTGAAATCATGCTGTGTATTCTAGAACTTGGTATAGTGCTGAAATGATGCTGTGTATTCTAGAACTGGGTATATTGCTGAAATCATGCTGTGTATTCTAAAACTGGATATATTGCTGAAATTATGCTGTGTATTCTGGAACAAGGTATTTTGCTGAAATCATACCTGTGTTTTCTAGAAATGGTTATATTGCTGAAATGATGCTCTGTATTCTAGAACTGGGTATGTTGCTGAAATGATGCTGTGTATTCTAGAACTGGGTATGTTGCTGAAATGATGCTGTGTATTCTAGAACTGGGTTTTTGCTGAAATGATGCTGTGTATTCTGGAACAAGGTATTTTGCTGAAATCATACCTGTGTATTCTAGAAATGGTTATATTGCTGAAATGATGCTCTGTATTCTAGAACTGGGTATATTGCTAAATGATGCTGTGTATTCTAGAACTGGGTATATTGCTGAAATGATGCTGTTTATTCTAGAACTGGGTATAATGCTGAAATTATGCTGTGTATTCTAGAACTGGGTATAGAAATGATGCTGTGTATTCTAGAACTGGGTATGTTGCTGAAATGATGCTGTGTATTCTAGAACTGGGTATATTGCTGAAATGATGCTGTGTATTCTAGAACTGGGTATATTGCTGAAATCGTGCTGTGTGTTTGAGAACTGGGTATATTTCTGAAATGATGCTGTGTATTCTAGAACTGGGAATTTTGCTGAAATCATGCTGTGTATTCTGTAACTGGGTATATTGCTGAAATCATGCTGTGTATTCTAGAACTTGGTATATTGCTGAAATGATGCTGTGTATTCTAGAACTGGGTATATTGCTGAAATGATGCTGTGTATTCTAGAACTGGGTATATTGCTGAAATGATGCTGTGTATTCTGTAACTGGGTATATTGCTGAAATTATGCTGTGTATTATAGAACTGGGTATATTGCTGAAATGATGTTGTGTATTCTAGAACTGGGTATATTGCTGAAATGATGCTGTGTATTCTGGAACAAGGTATTTTGCTGAAATCATACCTGTGTACTCTAGAAATGGTTATATTGCTGAAATCGTGCTGTGTGTTTGAGAGCTGGGTATATTTCTGAAATGATGCTGTGTATTCTAGAACTGGGAATTTTGCTGAAATCATGCTGTGTATTCTGTAACTGGGTATATTGCTGAAATCATGCTGTGTATTCTAGAACTTGGTATATTGCTGAAATGATGCTGTGTATTCTAGAACTGGGTATATTGCTGAAATGATGCTGTGTATTCTAGAACTGGGTATATTGCTGAAATGATGCTGTGTATTCTGTAACTGGGTATATTGCTGAAATTATGCTGTGTATTATAGAACTGGGTATATTGCTGAAATGATGTTGTGTATTCTAGAACTGGGTATATTGCTGAAATTATGCTGTGTATTCTGGAACAAGGTATTTTGCTGAAATCATACCTGTGTATTCTAGAAATGGTTATATTGCTGAAATTATGCTCTGTATTCTAGAACTGGGTATATTGCTAAATGATGCTGTGTATTCTAGAACTGGGTATATTGCTGAAATGATGCGGTTTTATTCTAGAACTGGGTATATTGCTGAAATCATGCTGTGTGTTTGAGAACTGGGTATATTGCTGAAATGATGCTGTGTATTCTAGAACTGGGTATTTTGCTGAAATCATGCTGTGTATTCTAGAACTGGGTATATTGCTGAAATCATGCTGTGTATTCTAGAACTGGGTATATTGCTGAAATCATGCTGTGTATTCTAGAACTGGGTATATTGCTGAAATGATGCTGTGTATTCTAGAACTGGGTATTTTGCTGAAATCATGCTGTGTATTCTAGAACTGGGTATATTGCTGAAATCATGCTGTGTATTCTAGAACTGGGTATATTGCTGAAATCATGCTGTGTATTCTAGAACTGGTTATATTGCTGAAATAATTATGTGTATTCTAGAACTGGGTATATTGCTGAAATCATGCTGTGTATTCTAGAACTGGGTATATTGCTGAAATCATGCTGTGTATTCTAGAACTGGGCATATTGCTGAAGTGATGCTGTGTATTCTAGAACTGGGTATGTTGCTGAAATGATGCTGTGTATTCTGTAACTGGGAATATTGCTGAAATCATGCTGTGTATTCTAGAACTGGGTGTATTTCTGAAATGATGCTGTGTATTCTAGAACTGGGTATATTGCTGAAATCATGCTGTGTAATCTAAAACTGGGTATATTGCTGAAATCATGCTGAGTATTCTAGAACTTGGTATAGTGCTGAAATGATGCTGTGTATTCTAGAACTGGGTATATTGCTGAAATCATGCTGTGTATTCTAAAACTGGATATATTGCTGAAATTATGCTGTGTATTCTGGAACAAGGTATTTTGCTGAAATCATACCTGTGTATTCTAGAAATGGTTATATTGCTGAAATTATGCTCTGTATTCTAGAACTGGGTATATTGCTAAATGATGCTGTGTATTCTAGAACTGGGTATAATGCTGAAATGATGCGGTGTATTCTAGAACTGGGTATATTGCTGAAATCATGCTGTGTATTCTAGAACTGGGTATGTTGCTGAAATGATGCTGTGTATTCTAGAACTGGGTATATTGCTGAAATGATGCTGTGTATTCTAGAACTGGGTATATTGCTGAAATCATGCTGTGTGTTTGAGAACTGGGTATATTGCTGAAATGATGCTGTGTATTCTAGAACTGGGTATTTTGCTGAAATCATGCTGTGTATTCTAGAACTGGGTATATTGCTGAAATAATGATGTGTATTCTAGAACTGGGTATATTGCTGAAATCATGCTGTGTATTCTAGAACTGGGTATATTGCTGAAATCATGCTGTGTATTCTAGAACTGGGTATATTGCTGAAATGATGCTGTGTATTCCAGAACTGGGTATATTGCTGAAATGATGCGTTGTATTCTAGAACTGGGTATAATGCTGAAATGATGCTGTGTATTCTAGAACTGGGTATATTGCTGAAATGATGCTGTGTATTCTAGAACTGGGTATATTGCTGAAATGATGCTGTGTATTCTAGAACTGGGTATATTGCTGAAATGATGCTGTTTATTCCAGAACTGGGTATATTGCTGAAATCATGCTGTGTGTTCGAGAACTGGGTATATTGCTGAAATGATGCTGTGTATTCTAGAACTGGGTATATTGATGAAATCATGCTGTGTATTCTAGAACTGGGTATATTGCTGAAATGATGCTGTGTATTCTAGAACTGGGTATATTACTGAAATTATGCTGTGTATTCTAGAACTGGGTATATTGCTGAAATGATGCTGTGTATTCCAGAACTGGGTATATTGCTGAAATCATCCTGTGTATTTTAGAACTTGCTATATTGCTGAAATCATGCTGTGTATTCTAGAACTGGGTATATTGCTGAAATGATGCTGTGTATTCTGGAACTGGGTATTTTGCTGAAATCATACCTGTGTATTCTGTAACTGGGTATATTGCTGAAATGATGCTGTGTATTCTAGAACTGGGTATATTGCTGAAATAATACCTGTGTATTCTAGAGCTAGGTATATTGCTGAAATGATGCCAGTGTATTCTAGAACTGGGTATATTGCTGAAATGATGCTGTGTATTCTAGAACTGGGTATATTGCTGAAATGATGTTGTGTATTCTAGAACTGGGTATATTGCTGAAATGATGCTGTGTATTCTGGAACAAGGTATTTTGCTGAAATCATACCTGTGTATTCTAGAAATGGTTATATTGCTGAAATTATGCTCTGTATTCTAGAACTGGGTATATTGCTAAATGATGCTGTGTATTCTAGAACTGAGTATATTGCTGAAATGATGCGGTGTATTCTAGAACTGGTTATATTGCTGAAATCATGCTGTGTATTCTAGAACTGGGTATGTTGCTGAAATGATGCTTTGTATTCTAGAACTGGGTATATTGCTGAAATGATGCTGTGTATTCTGTAACTGGGTATATTGCTGAAATCATGCTGTGTATTCTAAAACTGGGTATATTGCTGAAATGATGCTGTGTATTCTGGAACTGGGTGTTTTGCTGAAATCATACCTGTTTATTCTAGAACTGGGTATATTGCTGAAATGATGCTGTGTATTCTGGAACTGGGTATATTGCTGAAATCATACCTGTGTATTCTAGAGCTAGGTATATTGCTGAAATGATGCCAGTGTATTCTAGAACTGGGTATATTGCTGAAATCATGCTGTGTATTCTAAAACTGGGTATATTGCTGAAATCATGCTGAGTATTCTAGAACTTGGTATAGTGCTGAAATGATGCTGTGTATTCTAGAACTGGGTATATTGCTGAAATCATGCTGTGTATTCTAAAACTGGATATATTGCTGAAATTATGCTGTGTATTCTGGAACAAGGTATTTTGCTGAAATCATACCTGTGTATTCTAGAAATGGTTATATTGCTGAAATTAAGCTCTGTATTCTAGAACTGGGTATATTGCTAAATGATGCTGTGTATTCTAGAACTGGGTATATTGCTGAAATGATGCGGTGTATTCTAGAACTGGGTATATTGCTGAAATCATGCTGTGTATTCTAGAACTGGGTATGTTGCTGAAATGATGCTGTGTATTCTAGAACTGGGTATATTGCTGAAATGATGCTGTGTATTCTAGAACTGGGTATATTGCTGAAATCATGCTGTGTGTTTGAGAACTGGGTATATTGCTGAAATGATGCTGTGTATTCTAGAACTGGGTATTTTGCTGAAATCATGCTGTGTATTCTAGAACTGGGTATATTGCTGAAATCATGCTGTGTATTCTAGAACTGGGTATATTGCTGAAATCATGCTGTGTATTCTAGAACTGGTTATATTGCTGAAATAATGATGTGTATTCTAGAACTGGGTATATTGCTGAAATCATGCTGTGTATTCTAGAACTGGGTATATTGCTGAAATCATGCTGTGTATTCTAGAACTGGGTATATTGCTGAAATGATGCTGTGTATTCCAGAACTGGGTATATTGCTGAAATGATGCGGTGTATTCTAGAACTGGGTATAATGCTGAAATGATGCTGTGTATTCTAGAACTGGGTATATTGCTGAAATTATGCTGTGTATTCTAGAACTGGGTATATTGCTGAAATGATGCTGTGTATTCTAGAACTGGGTATATTGCTGAAATGATGCTGTTTATTCCAGAACTGGGTATATTGCTGAAATCATGCTGTGTGTTCGAGAACTGGGTATATTGCTGAAATGATGCTGTGTATTCTAGAACTGGGTATATTGATGAAATCATGCTGTGTATTCTAGAACTGGGTATATTGCTGAAATGATGCTGTGTATTCTAGAACTGGGTATATTACTGAAATTATGCTGTGTATTCTAGAACTGGGTATATTGCTGAAATGATGCTGTGTATTCCAGAACTGGGTATATTGCTGAAATCATCCTGTGTATTCTAGAACTTGCTATATTGCTGAAATCATGCTGTGTATTCTAGAACTGGGTATATTGCTGAAATGATGCTGTGTATTCTGGAACTGGGTATTTTGCTGAAATCATACCTGTGTATTCTGTAACTGGGTATATTGCTGAAATGATGCTGTGTATTCTAGAACTGGGTATATTGCTGAAATAATACCTGTGTATTCTAGAGCTAGGTATATTGCTGAAATGACGCCAGTGTATTCTAGAACTGGGTATATTGCTGAAATGATGCTGTGTATTCTAGAACTGGGTATATTGCTGAAATGATGCTGTGTATTCTGGAACAAGGTATTTTGCTGAAATCATACCTGTGTATTCTAGAAATGGTTATATTGCTGAAATTATGCTCTGTATTCTAGAACTGGGTATATTGCTAAATGATGCTGTGTATTCTAGAACTGGGTATATTGCTGAAATGATGCGGTGTATTCTAGAACTGGTTATATTGCTGAAATCATGCTGTGTATTCTAGAACTGGGTATGTTGCTGAAATGATGCTTTGTATTCTAGAACTGGGTATATTGCTGAAATGATGCTGTGTATTCTGTAACTGGGTATATTGCTGAAATCATGCTGTGTATTCTAAAACTGGGTATATTGCTGAAATGATGCTGTGTATTCTGGAACTGGGTATTTTGCTGAAATCATACCTGTGTATTCTGTAACTGGGTATATTGCTGAAATGATGCTGTGTATTCTAGAACTGGGTATATTGCTGAAATAATACCTGTGTATTCTAGAGCTAGGTATATTGCTGAAATGATGCCAGTGTATTCTAGAACTGGGTATATTGCTGAAATGATGCTGTGTATTCTAGAACTGGGTATATTGCTGAAATGATGTTGTGTATTCTAGAACTGGGTATATTGCTGAAATGATGCTGTGTATTCTGGAACAAGGTATTTTGCTGAAATCATACCTGTGTATTCTAGAAATGGTTATATTGCTGAAATTATGCTCTGTATTCTAGAACTGGGTATATTGCTAAATGATGCTGTGTATTCTAGAACTGAGTATATTGCTGAAATGATGCGGTGTATTCTAGAACTGGTTATATTGCTGAAATCATGCTGTGTATTCTAGAACTGGGTATGTTGCTGAAATGATGCTTTGTATTCTAGAACTGGGTATATTGCTGAAATGATGCTGTGTATTCTGTAACTGGGTATATTGCTGAAATCATGCTGTGTATTCTAAAACTGGGTATATTGCTGAAATGATGCTGTGTATTCTGGAACTGGGTGTTTTGCTGAAATCATACCTGTTTATTCTAGAACTGGGTATATTGCTGAAATGATGCTGTGTATTCTGGAACTGGGTATATTGCTGAAATCATACCTGTGTATTCTAGAGCTAGGTATATTGCTGAAATGATGCCAGTGTATTCTAGAACTGGGTATATTGCTGAAATCATGCTGTGTATTCTAAAACTGGGTATATTGCTGAAATCATGCTGAGTATTCTAGAACTTGGTATAGTGCTGAAATGATGCTGTGTATTCTAGAACTGGGTATATTGCTGAAATCATGCTGTGTATTCTAAAACTGGATATATTGCTGAAATTATGCTGTGTATTCTGGAACAAGGTATTTTGCTGAAATCATACCTGTGTATTCTAGAAATGGTTATATTGCTGAAATTAAGCTCTGTATTCTAGAACTGGGTATATTGCTAAATGATGCTGTGTATTCTAGAACTGGGTATATTGCTGAAATGATGCGGTGTATTCTAGAACTGGGTATATTGCTGAAATCATGCTGTGTATTCTAGAACTGGGTATGTTGCTGAAATGATGCTGTGTATTCTAGAACTGGGTATATTGCTGAAATGATGCTGTGTATTCTAGAACTGGGTATATTGCTGAAATCATGCTGTGTGTTTGAGAACTGGGTATATTGCTGAAATGATGCTGTGTATTCTAGAACTGGGTATTTTGCTGAAATCATGCTGTGTATTCTAGAACTGGGTATATTGCTGAAATCATGCTGTGTATTCTAGAACTGGGTATATTGCTGAAATCATGCTGTGTATTCTAGAACTGGTTATATTGCTGAAATAATGATGTGTATTCTAGAACTGGGTATATTGCTGAAATCATGCTGTGTATTCTAGAACTGGGTATATTGCTGAAATCATGCTGTGTATTCTAGAACTGGGTATATTGCTGAAATGATGCTGTGTATTCCAGAACTGGGTATATTGCTGAAATGATGCGGTGTATTCTAGAACTGGGTATAATGCTGAAATGATGCTGTGTATTCTAGAACTGGGTATATTGCTGAAATTATGCTGTGTATTCTAGAACTGGGTATATTGCTGAAATGATGCTGTGTATTCTAGAACTGGGTATATTGCTGAAATGATGCTGTTTATTCCAGAACTGGGTATATTGCTGAAATCATGCTGTGTGTTCGAGAACTGGGTATATTGCTGAAATGATGCTGTGTATTCTAGAACTGGGTATATTGATGAAATCATGCTGTGTATTCTAGAACTGGGTATATTGCTGAAATGATGCTGTGTATTCTAGAACTGGGTATATTACTGAAATTATGCTGTGTATTCTAGAACTGGGTATATTGCTGAAATGATGCTGTGTATTCCAGAACTGGGTATATTGCTGAAATCATCCTGTGTATTCTAGAACTTGCTATATTGCTGAAATCATGCTGTGTATTCTAGAACTGGGTATATTGCTGAAATGATGCTGTGTATTCTGGAACTGGGTATTTTGCTGAAATCATACCTGTGTATTCTGTAACTGGGTATATTGCTGAAATGATGCTGTGTATTCTAGAACTGGGTATATTGCTGAAATAATACCTGTGTATTCTAGAGCTAGGTATATTGCTGAAATGACGCCAGTGTATTCTAGAACTGGGTATATTGCTGAAATGATGCTGTGTATTCTAGAACTGGGTATATTGCTGAAATGATGCTGTGTATTCTAGAACTGGGTATATTGCTGAAATGATGCTGTGTATTCTGGAACAAGGTATTTTGCTGAAATCATACCTGTTTATTCTAGAAATGGTTATATTGCTGAAATTATGCTCTGTATTCTAGAACTGGGTATATTGCTAAATGATGCTGTGTATTCTAGAACTGGGTATATCGCTCAAATGATGCGGTGTATTCTAGAACTGGGTATATTCCTGAAATCATGCTGTGTATTCTAGAACTGGGTATGTTGCTGAAATGATGCTGTGTATTCTAGAACTGGGTATATTGCTGAAATGATGCTGTGTATTCTAGAACGGGGTATATTGCTGAAATCATGCTGTGTGTTTGAGAACTGGGTATATTGCTGAAATGATGCTGTGTATTCTAGAACTGGGTATTTTGCTGAAATCATGCTGTGTATTCTAGAACTGGGTATATTGCTGAAATCATGCTGTGTATTCTAGAACTGGGTATATTGCTGAAATCATGCTGTGTATTCTAGAACTGGGTATATTGCTGAAATCATGCTGTGTATTCTAGAACTGGGTATATTCCTGAAATCATGCTGTGTATTCTAAAACTGGGTATATTGCTGAAATCATGCTGTGTATTCGTGGGAACCTGTGTGTGAGTACCTGTGGTGTGATCAACTCTCCATTGCGGAGCCAGCGGTAGGTGGGTCTAGGGATCCCTGTGGCCTTGCACTCCCAGTGCAGCTGATCTCCACTGTCTAACTGGCTGTCGTTTATCGTGCTGATCCACTGGGGGAAGGCTGAGGAGGAGAGAACAGATGAAATAGGAAGGCATATACACAGCACGCCTACACCCTTACCAGCATGCACGTGTATGCTGACACGTGAGAACACTGCCTCATCAATCCCTCTGTCACACACACACACACACACACACTCACACATCATTTTGCACCACACTACGTTGTCCTGACCTTGCAGTATTTTGCCCAGTTTATAACACTGTAATGACTGTTATGTTGTCCTGACCCTGCAGTATTTAGCCCAGTGTTTAACCCTGCCCAATTAAGCTGCCAGGTTAGTCTTTCCTTCAGAGTGACGGTTATTTTCTCCAAGGTTTTGACATAGATAAATTCCTGCTATCAAAACTAAATGAGACTGAAATCAAATTTGTCAAACAGCTATGACCAGTGAATTTTATGAGAGTGAAAAAGAAGGTTTGGGATTAAAACCCCATGCCTGGTTCCACAGTTGTTACCTGGATGAACTGAATTAGATAGACCTCTAATTTATACACATATGTAACTGGTGGCAGGTAGCCTGGTGGTTAGAGTGTTGGACTAGTAACCAGCAGGTAGCCTAGTGGTTAGAGCGTTGGACTAGTAACCAGCAGGTAGCCTAGTGCTAAGAGCGTTGGACTAGTAACCAGCAGGTATCCTAGTGGTTAGAGCGTTGGACTAGTAAACAGCAGGTAGCCTAGTGGTTAGAGTGTTGGACTAGTAACCAGCAGGTAGCCTAGTGGTTAGAGCGTTGGACTACTAACCAGCAGGTAGCCTAGTGGTTAGAGCGTTGGACTAGTAAGCAGCAGGTAGACTAGGTGTTAGAGCGTTGGACTAGTAACCAGCAGGCAGCCTAGTGGTTAGGGCGTTGGACTAGTAATCAGCAGGTAGCCTGGTGGTTAGAGCGTTGGACTAGTAACCAGCAGGTATCCTAGTGGTTAGAGTGTTGGACTAGTAACCAGCAGGTAGCCTTGTGGTTAGAGCGTTGGACTAGTAACCAGCAGGTAGCCTAGTGGTTAGAGCGTTGGACTAGTAACCAGCAGGTAGCCTAATGGTTAGAGAGTTGGACTAGTAACCAGCAGGTAGCCTAGTGGTTAGAGCGTTGGACTAGTAATCAGCAGGTAGCCTAGTGGTTAGAGCGTTGGACTAGTAACCAGCAGGTAGCCTAGTGGTTAGAGCGTTGGACTAGTAACCAGCAGGTAGCCTAGTGGTTAGAGCGTTGGACTTCTAACCGAAAGGTTGCAAGATTGAATCCCTGAACTGACAAGGTAAAAATATGTTGTTCTTCCCCTGAGGCAATTAACCCACTGTTCCTAGGTCGTCATTGAAAATAAGAATTAACTAGCTTGCTGTCACGAATCCCGCCGAAGATGGTGCCGCTTCCTGTTCGGGCGGCGCTTGGCGGTCGTCGTCGCCGGCCTACTAGCTGCCATCGATTCCCTTTTTTGTTTCTGGTAGTTTGGTCTGATTGGTTACACCTGTTTTGAGTTTAGTTTTGTTTGTGGGCTATTTAAGGGCACTAGGCCCGCCGGCTTTGTGCGGGCTTGTTTTCTGTTCATGATGTTGGATTATTTGTGGATTCTATTTTTCCGGACAGTTTAGTCCTGTTTGTTTGGACTGGGTATTTTATGCGCCCTTCTGTTTGGCATGTCCATTTTCACTATTTTTGGAATAAAGATCCACGTTCTGAACTACCTGCTCTCTGCGCTTGACTCCTCCACCCACTACTCCTAGAAGCCGTTACACTTGCCTAGTTAAAGAAACGGTTGATAATTTAATGCTACTAGTCAGCAGAGATAGAGACACCTCCTATCTTCCAGTTTGTTTTGTAGTCATTCATCCAGCTGCATCTTCTGTCCAGTCACTGAGAGAACGCTGGCTACAGTAACTTCTAAGCAAAGACTGGGCATCCTTGAGTTACCAGCCCTCTGATTGGGTACCTGCCTGTCCAAACACAAACAAGCATATGTGCTCAAGCGCGCATGCGCACACACACACACACACACACACACACACACACACACACACACACACACACACACACTTCCTGGGCACCTGTACTTTCTGGCAGCTCGCTCTTCTCCCTGAATCACACAGAGCCAGGGAGATAGTCATTGGTAGCAGGCTCACAATGCATGTCATTTAAACAGGTCAGCCTTTTGTTTGAACCTTCATTATGAGCAGAGACTTTCCTGACCATAATAGTCCAATCAAACCACACAGAGAAAAGGCATCACCCTGAAGATGCCAAGACTAGAGGAGGAAGTGCCTGGCATACAACAAAGTAAAATCACAGCGAGACCGCAGGAAGACCAAGTTCAGAAACAGCACAGCAACACCACAGTAACACCACAGTAACACAGTAGATTCAGTAAACTAACACCACAGTAACACCCCAGTAACAGCAGGTTCAGTAGCACCACAGTAACAGCAGGTTCAGTAACACCACAGTAACATCACAGTAACACCACAGTAACAGCAGGTTCAGTAACACCACAGTAACACCACAGTAACACAGTAGATTCAGTAAACTAACACCACAGTAACACCCCAGTAACAGCAGGTTCAGTAGCACCACAGTAACAGCAGGTTCAGGAACACCACAGTAACATCACAGTAACACCACAGTAACATCACAGTAACACCACAGTAACATCACAGTAACACCACAGTAACAGCAGGTTCAGTAACACCACAGTAATACCACAGTGACACAACAGTAACAGCAGGTTCAGTAACACCACAGCAATACCACAGTGACACCAGGTTCAGTAATACCACAGTAGCAGCATAGTAACACCACAGTAACAGCAAGGTAATACCACAGTAACAGCATAGTAACACCACAGTAACAGCATAGTAACATCATTGTAACACCATAGTAACACCACAGTAACAGCATAGTAACACCATAGTAACCGCGTAGTAACATCATAGTAACACCACACAACCGTTCTTTTGTATTTTTTTTGTACCATCATCTTTAAAATGCAAGAGTAAGGACATAATATATTATTCCAGCCCAGGTAGAATTTAGATTTAGGCCACTAAATGGCAGCAGTGTATGGGCAAAGTATTAGACTGATCCAATTAACCACTGTATTCCTTTTAAAAATGTTGCATCAAGACTGCCCAAATGTGCCTAATTTGTTTGTTAATAACTTTTCATTTTCAAAATTGTGTAATCTCCTCAAACAATAGAATGGTATTACTTCACTGCAATATCTACTGTAAATTGGTCAGTGCAGTTAGACTAACAAGAATTTAAGCTTTCTGCCAATATCAGATATGTCTATGTCCTGGGAAATCTTCTTGTTACTTACAAACTAATGCTAATCGCATTAGCCTACGTTAGCTCAACCGTCCCGTGGAAGGGACACTGATCCCGAAGAAGTGACCACAGTCACAGATTTAATACCACAGTCACAAATTAACACCACAGTCACGTATTAACACCACATTCAAGGAATAATACCACAGTCACAGACTGACACCACAGTCACAGACAAACACCACAGTCACACATTAAAACCACAGTCACAGATTAATACCAGTCACATATTGACACCACAGTCACAGATTAATACCACAGTCTCATATTAACCCCACAGTCACATATTAACCCCACAGTCACAGATTAACACCACAGTCCCATATTAACGCCACAGTCACATATTAACGCCACAGTCACAGATTAAAATGAACGCCACAGTCACAGATGAACGCCACAGTCACAGATGAACGCCACAGTCACAGACTAACACTACAGTAATATATTAACACCACAGTAACATATTAACACCACGGTCACAGATGAACGCCACAGTCACAGATGGAAGCCACAGTCACAGATTAATACCACAGTCACAGATGAACGCCACAGTCACAGATTAATACCACAGTCACAGATGAACGCCACAGTCACAGATGAACAAACAAACAAACAATTAGACAACAACAACATGTAGCTCCAGTCCATCCCTCCTTAACTTACTGTAGATCTGGATGTGTCCCTTAAAGGCTGTTCCTCCTCTGGGGTTCTCCGCTTTACACTCGTAGGTCCCAGTGTCCTCAAGCTGTACATTAGGGATCTCCAGAACAGCCTGGGACTTCCTCAGACGAGCCTTCTTAGGGATGTTACCATTCATCTTCCTCCACGTTATGGTTGGGACGGGACTTGGAGGAAGAGAGTGGAGAGGGTTAAAATACTACATTTTTGCATTCTGTCGATAATATTTACAGCATGTGAACTCATACATAATACATTTGTGATATACAGGACAAGGAGAGCAGAGAGTTGATTGTTGTGACATGACTAGGAAGAGAAAGTTAATTTGACAACTCCAATTCCAGCCAGACAAGTGGATACATTTACAACCAGAATATAGTAAAGGACTAGCAGAAGAGGAAAGTGGAAAGTCAGGGATTCAGTTCCCACGTTGTACACAGACCTATCCTGGCTATAGAAACTGATACTTAATATACCGTATGTGACTGTGTTTTGTGTCCATCTACACACTAAAACACCTCTAAATAATTTACTGTGCCGTAATCCAGAGTGACCTTGTATCTCTGAGTCTCTCTCTGCCCAAATGACCTCCAACTGAGAACGATGTCATTGACTACATGATATATTCACATCAGGTTACCAGAAAACTAATCATCATGATTTCTATGATTAGTATGTGTGTGTGTGGCTGTTCATCATCCGTTTGTTGATGCTCCTCTATGCCCTTGTGACTGCTCTGCTCTCTCCATGATAGATGGGTTGAACATGTAGCAGGAGAACGTCATACTATACTATATCAGCAAGGCTCTGTGTATGACAGCTCCATTTGACAGCTCTCAGAAAGATGGAAATGTGACACCCCTGGAAATCCCCGGTGCTCCCATCCATCACTCGGCACAGATGAAAATGTTACATCGCTTTTTATCACTTCCAAATTCACAAAGACATTTTAATATCGCTCAGAGTCCCAGTTGCCATGGTCTCTGTGAGTTAGATTCAGAGCACGTTCAGAGCTAACCACAGCCGTTACAGCTCAAAATCACTCCTGGAAACCATGGACACTAAGGGAGTGAAGGGATGTCTGGACACCATGGGCATTAAGGGAGTGAAGGGATGTCTGGACACCATGGACACTAAGGGAGTGAAGGGATGTCTGGACACCATGGGCATTAAGGGAGTGAAGGGATGTCTGGACACCATGGGCACTAAGGGGTGAAGGGATGTCTGGACACCATGGGCATTAAGGGAGTGAAGGCATGTCTGGACACCATGGGCACTAAGGGGGTGAAGGGATGTCTGGACACCATGGGCACTAAGGGGGTGAAGGGATGTCTGGACGCCATGGGCACTAAGGGGGTGAAGGGATGTCTGGACACCATGGGCACTAAGGGGGTGAAGGGATGTCTGCACACCATGGGCACTAAGGGAGAGAAGGGAATTCTGGACACCATGGGAACTAAGGGGGTGAAGGGATGTCTGGACACCATGGGCACTAAAGGGGTGAAGGGATGTCTGGACACCATGGGCACTAAGGTGGTGAAGGGATGTCTGGACACCATGGGCATTAAGGGGGTGAAGGGATGTCTGGACACCATGGGCATTAAGGGGGTGAAGGGATGTCTGGACACCATGGGCATTAAGGGGGTGAAGCGATGACTGGACACCATGGGCACTAAGGGGGTGAAGGGATGTCTGGACACCATGGGCATTAAGGGAGTGAAGGGATGTCTGGACACCATGGGCACTAAGGGGTGAAGGGATGTCTGGACACCATGGGCATTAAGGGAGTGAAGCCATGTCTGGACACCATGGGCACTAAGGGGGTGAAGGGATGTCTGGACGCCATGGGCACTAAGGGGGTGAAGGGATGTCTGGACGCCATGGGCACTAAGGGGGTGAAGGGATGTCTGGACGCCATGGGCACTAAGGGGGTGAAGGGATGTCTGGACACCATGGGCACTAAGGGGGTGAAGGGATGTCTGGACACCATGGGCACTAAGGGAGAGAAGGGAATTCTGGACACCATGGGCACTAAGGGAGTGAAGGGATGTCTGGACACCATGGGCACTAAGGGAGTGAAGGGATGTCTGGACACCATGGGCACTAAGGGAGTGAAGGGATGTCTGGACACCATGGGCACTAAGGGGGTGAAGGGATGTCTGGACACCATGGGCACTAAGGGGGTGAAGGGATGTCTGGACACCATGGGCATTAAGGGGGTGAAGTGATGTCTGGACACCATGGGCATTAAGGGTGAAGTGATGTCTGGACACCATGGGCACTAAGGGGGAGAAGGGATGTCTGGACACCATGGGCATTAAGGGGGTGAAGTGATGTCTGGACACCATGGGCACTAAGGGGGTGAAGGGATGTCTGGACACCATGGGCCAGGGGTTCCAAAAATGTTTTGGCACACGATCCCATGTGAAAAAACATTGTGTAATTGACAGCCAATGTACTTTTGTAATTTGGGCTATGGCATTTAATTGTATAACATTCTAACATTATTTCTGATTGTATTCTTACCTCACCATTGTAAGGGAATACCCCCCTGATTTGGACAAAAACAAATGGCGGTATATTGGCATTGGACAAACCATATACACGATGGTCAATACCACCCAATTTGGCGTTGATTCATGCAAAGTATATTGCAAATGCCATATGGCAATTGCCAATTGTAACACTTCAAAATTCCAATAGGGGGCGTGTGCGTTCCACCGGGGCATTTCATATTGCAAATGGCACCCAAGTCAACATCCAAAAGCCAAATTTTGAAAAATGACATTTTTTAAAAAAAACTTAAAAACCCTTAAAAAAGTGCTTTCTGGACCTTTTTTCGAAATTCTTTCGAGTTTTTTGTCAATTACACATGGGTAAGTACTGTATGAGTATACTTTTGTCATCATATATATATTTTTTTTAAGTACATGCGCATAAGGCATATGTTTTGTCCATTTGCAATATGATTTCATAGGAAGTCAAAAGTCAAAAGTCAAAAATGTCAAAATTTGGTAAAAAACTTCACACATCCTTAAAAAAGTGCTTTCTGGACCTTTTTTCAAAATTCTTTCGATTTTTGTGTCAATTACACATGTATAAGAACTTTATCAACATACTTTAGTCATACTTTATTATCATATATATATTTTTTTTTTTACTTGTGCATAAGGCATATGTTTTCTCCATTTGGAATATGATTTCATAGGAAGTCAAAAGTCAAAAGTCAAAAATGTCAAAATTTGGTAAAAAACTTCATACATCCTTAAAAAAGTGCTTTCTGGACCTTTTTTCAAAATTCTTTCGATTTTTGTGTCAATAACACATGTATAAGAACTTTATCAACATACTTTAGTCATGCTTTATTATCATATTTTTTTTACTTGTGCATAAGGCATATGTTTTCTCCATTTGCAATATGATGTCATAGGAAGTCAAAAGTCAAAGTCAAAAGTAAATATTTTCCTCCGTGCAACTGATGATCTAAAATGTGCAACAAAATTTTTTTGATTTTTTTTGTTTATGTTTCCTTACTTTTTCAAAGTCACTGTGCATTTGCAATATGTTTTAATGGGCAGATACCATCACGAATTTGTCATGCTCAAAATTCAAACTTTACTTTGCTCAAACTATACCTTGGTCAACTTGTATTACATATTTCTTTTTGTTTTACTTGTGCATAAGGCATATGTTTTCTCCATTTGCAATATGATGTCATAGGAAGTCAAAAGTCAAAGTCAAAAGTAAATATTTTCCTCCGTGCACCTGGTGATCTGAAATGTGCACCTGGTGACCTGAAATGTGCACCTGGTGATCTAAAATATGCAACTGGTAACCCAAAAAAAAAATTTTGGGATGTTTTTTTGTTTATGTTTCCTTACTTTTTCAAAGTCACTGTGCATTTGCAATATGTTTTAATGGGCAGGTACCATCACGAATTTGTCATGCTCAAAATTCAAACTTTACTTTGCTCAAACTATACCTTGGTCAACTTGTATTACATATTTCTTTTTGTTTTACTTGTGCATAAGGCATATGTTTTCTCCATTTGCAATATGATGTCATAGGAAGTCAAAAGTCAAAGTCAAAAGTAAATATTTTCCTCCGTGCACCTGGTGATCTGAAATGTGCACCTGGTGACCTGAAATGTGCACCTGGTGATCTAAAATATGCAACTGGTAACCCCAAAAAAAAAATTTGGGATGTTTTTTTGTTTATGTTTCCTTACTTTTTCAAAGTCACTGTGCATTTGCAATATGTTTTAATGGGCAGGTACCATCACGAATTTGTCATGCTCAAAATTCAAACTTTACTTTGCTCAAACTATACCTTGGTCAACTTGTATTACATATTTCTTTTTGTTTTACTTGTGCATAAGGCATATGTTTTCTCCATTTGCAATATGATGTCATAGGAAGTCAAAAGTCAAAGTCAAAAGTAAATATTTTCCTCCGTGCACCTGGTGATCTGAAATGTGCACCTGGTGACCTGAAATGTGCACCTGGTGATCTAAAATATGCAACTGGTAACCCAAAAAAAAATTTTGGGGATGTTTTTTTGTTTATGTTTCCTTACTTTTTCAAAGTCACTGTGCATTTGCAATATGTTTTAATGGGCAGGTACCATCACGAATTTGTCATGCTCAAAATTCAAGCTTGTGATCTAAAATATGCAGCTGGTTACCCAACATTTTTTGGGATGTTTTTTTGTTTATGTTTCCTTACTTTTTCAAAGTCACTGTGCATTTGCAATATGTTTTAATGGGCAGGTACCATCACGAATTTGTTTATCGAATTTGTTTATGTTTCCTTACTTTTTCAAAGTCACTGTGCATTTGCAATATGTTTCAATGGGCAGGTACCATCACGAATTTGTCATGCTCAAAATTTTTTAGATGTATTTTTTTTTGTTTCTTACTTTTTCAAAGTCACTGTGCATTTGGAATATGTTTTAATGGGCAGGTACCATCACGAATTTGTTTATCGAATTTGTTTATGTTTCCTTACTTTTTCAAAGTCACTGTGCATTTGCAATATGTTTCAATGGGCAGGTACCATCACGAATTTGTCATGCTCAAAATTTTTTAGATGTATTTTTTTTTGTTTCCTTACTTTTTCAAAGTCACTGTGCATTTGGAATATGTTTTAATGGGCAGGTACCATCACGAATTTGTTTATCGAATTTGTTTATGTTTCCTTACTTTTTCAAAGTCACTGTGCATTTGCAATATGTTTCAATGGGCAGGTACCATCACGAATTTGTCATGCTCAAAATTTTTTAGATGTATTTTTTTTTGTTTCTTACTTTTTCAAAGTCACTGTGCATTTGGAATATGTTTTAATGGGCAGGTACCATCACGAATTTGTTTATCGAATTTGTTTATGTTTCCTTACTTTTTCAAAGTCACTGTGCATTTGCAATATGTTTCAATGGGCAGGTACCATCACGAATTTGTCATGCTCAAAATTTTTTAGATGTATTTTTTTTTGTTTCTTACTTTTTCAAAGTCACTGTGCATTTGGAATATGTTTTAATGGGCAGGTACCATCACGAATTTGTTTATCGAATTTGTTTATGTTTCCTTACTTTCTCAAAGTCACTGTGCATTTGCAATATGTTTCAATGGGCAGGTACCATCACGAATTTGTCATGCTCAAAATTTTTTAGATGTATTTTTTTTTGTTTCCTTACTTTTTCAAAGTCACTGTGCATTTGGAATATGTTTTAATGGGCAGGTACCATCACGAATTTGTTTATCGAATTTGTTTATGTTTCCTTACTTTTTCAAAGTCACTGTGCATTTGCAATATGTTTCAATGGGCAGGTACCATCACGAATTTGTTTATCGAATTTGTTTATGTTTCCTTACTTTTTCAAAGTCACTGTGCATTTGGAATATGTTTCAATGGGCAGGTACCATCACAAATTTGTCATGCTCAAAAAATTTTAGATGTATTTTTTTTGTTTCCTTACTTTTTCAAAGTCACTGTGCATTTGGAATATGTTTTAATGGGCAGGTACCATCACGAATTTGTTTATCGAATTTGTTTATGTTTCCTTACTTTTTCAAAGTCACTGTGCATTTGCAATATGTTTCAATGGGCAGGTACCATCACGAATTTGTCATGCTCAAAATTTTTTAGATGTATTTTTTTTTGTTTCCTTACTTTTTCAAAGTCACTGTGCATTTGGAATATGTTTTAATGGGCAGGTACCATCACGAATTTGTTTATCGAATTTGTTTATGTTTCCTTACTTTTTCAAAGTCACTGTGCATTTGCAATATGTTTCAATGGGCAGGTACCATCACGAATTTGTTTATCGAATTTGTTTATGTTTCCTTACTTTTTCAAAGTCACTGTGCATTTGCAATATGTTTCAATGGGCAGGTACCATCACGAATTTGTCATGCTCAAAATTTTTTAGATGTATTTTTTTTTGTTTCTTACTTTTTCAAAGTCACTGTGCATTTGGAATATGTTTTAATGGGCAGGTACCATCACGAATTTGTTTATCGAATTTGTTTATGTTTCCTTACTTTTTCAAAGTCACTGTGCATTTGCAATATGTTTCAATGGGCAGGTACCATCACGAATTTGTCATGCTCAAAAAATTTTAGATGTATTTTTTTTTGTTTCTTACTTTTTCAAAGTCACTGTGCATTTGGAATATGTTTTAATGGGCAGGTACCATCACGAATTTGTTTATCGAATTTGTTTATGTTTCCTTACTTTTTCAAAGTCACTGTGCATTTGCAATATGTTTCAATGGGCAGGTACCATCACGAATTTGTTTATCGAATTTGTTTATGTTTCCTTACTTTTTCAAAGTCACTGTGCATTTGCAATATGTTTCAATGGGCAGGTACCATCACGAATTTGTTTATCGAATTTTTTTATGTTTCCTTACTTTTTCAAAGTCACTGTGCATTTGCAATATGTTTCAATGGGCAGGTACCATCACGAATTTGTCATGCTCAAAATTTTTTAGATGTATTTTTTTTTGTTTCTTACTTTTTCAAAGTCACTGTGCATTTGGAATATGTTTTAATGGGCAGGTACCATCACGAATTTGTTTATCGAATTTGTTTATGTTTCCTTACTTTTTCAAAGTCACTGTGCATTTGCAATATGTTTCAATGGGCAGGTACCATCACGAATTTGTTTATCGAATTTGTTTATGTTTCCTTACTTTTTCAAAGTCACTGTGCATTTGCAATATGTTTCAATGGGCAAGTACCATCACGAATTTGTCATGCTCAAAATTTTTTAGATGTATTTTTTTTTGTTTCCTTACTTTTTCAAAGTCACTGTGCATTTGGAATATGTTTTAATGGGCAGGTACCATCACGAATTTGTTTATCGAATTTGTTTATGTTTCCTTACTTTTTCAAAGTCACTGTGCATTTGCAATATGTTTCAATGGGCAGGTACCATCACGAATTTGTTTATCGAATTTGTTTATGTTTCCTTACTTTTTCAAAGTCACTGTGCATTTGCAATATGTTTCAATGGGCAGGTACCATCACGAATTTGTCATGCTCAAAATTTTTTAGATGTATTTTTTTTTGTTTCTTACTTTTTCAAAGTCACTGTGCATTTGGAATATGTTTTAATGGGCAGGTACCATCACGAATTTGTTTATCGAATTTGTTTATGTTTCCTTACTTTTTCAAAGTCACTGTGCATTTGCAATATGTTTCAATGGGCAGGTACCATCACGAATTTGTCATGCTCAAAATTTTTTAGATGTATTTTTTTTTGTTTCTTACTTTTTCAAAGTCACTGTGCATTTGGAATATGTTTTAATGGGCAGGTACCATCACGAATTTGTTTATCGAATTTGTTTATGTTTCCTTACTTTTTCAAAGTCACTGTGCATTTGCAATATGTTTCAATGGGCAGGTACCATCACGAATTTGTCATGCTCAAAATTTTTTAGATGTATTTTTTTTTGTTTCCTTACTTTTTCAAAGTCACTGTGCATTTGGAATATGTTTTAATGGGCAGGTACCATCACGAATTTGTTTATCGAATTTGTTTATGTTTCCTTACTTTTTCAAAGTCACTGTGCATTTGCAATATGTTTCAATGGGCAGGTACCATCACGAATTTGTTTATCGAATTTGTTTATGTTTCCTTACTTTTTCAAAGTCACTGTGCATTTGCAATATGTTTCAATGGGCAGGTACCATCACGAATTTGTCATGCTCAAAATTTTTTAGATGTATTTTTTTTTGTTTCTTACTTTTTCAAAGTCACTGTGCATTTGGAATATGTTTTAATGGGCAGGTACCATCACGAATTTGTTTATCGAATTTGTTTATGTTTCCTTACTTTTTCAAAGTCACTGTGCATTTGCAATATGTTTCAATGGGCAGGTACCATCACGAATTTGTTTATCGAATTTGTTTATGTTTCCTTACTTTTTCAAAGTCACTGTGCATTTGGAATATGTTTTAATGGGCAGGTACCATCACGAATTTGTTTATCGAATTTGTTTATGTTTCCTTACTTTTTCAAAGTCACTGTGCATTTGCAATATGTTTCAATGGGCAGGTACCATCACGAATTTGTCATGCTCAAAAAATTTTAGATGTATTTTTTTTTGTTTCTTACTTTTTCAAAGTCACTGTGCATTTGGAATATGTTTTAATGGGCAGGTACCATCACGAATTTGTCATGCTCAAAAAATTTTAGATGTATTTTTTTTTGTTTCTTACTTTTTCAAAGTCACTGTGCATTTGCAATATGTTTTAATGGGCAGGTACCATCACGAATTTGTCATGCTATAAAAATCCTGCAGGAATGTGAAATTGACTGGCCCGATGAACTCGGGATGGCTTTGCAGTGATTCTGGGTCATCTCAATCGCTCGTTTGGGTTGATTTCAGAATGTCGCTTTTGGTGATGTTTTTTCACTATAGAATCATATTGCAAATGTACAAGAGTCAAGTGGACAAGAGTCCATCAGTCAATTAGATATCATTCTGACCACCAAACTGATACAAACTGACACCAAACCCACTTTTTCCAACTCGTTTAGTAGCCAACTATTACATACTTCAGAGCTGGCCCAAAATTCACAACGCCTTCGGTACAAACCATAAAAAAACCATAAAACACGTAGTTACGTTCTAGCTGCGGGTCCATTTCTTATGTTATGTGTTGGCCTAGCTGAGGCGACCCCGAATCCCAAGTTTCGGCTCGATAGGTCATTTGGTGTCCGAGAAAAACCCTAATTGGTGCTGAAAATCCACTATTTTCCATGACTTGCTACGGGGTCCTTGAATGAGATATCGGACAGAAACGTTGGGGTCTGTCTATATGGGCCGAGACGTTCGCAATGCACCTAGTCTTGCGACTCTGGGACATTTCTAAATGTCGTCATTTTCGTGATGCAAAAATGAATTGAAGTTATTTCAAATGTACGAGGCTGTTTCTCGGTCCGAGAACCGTCTAGAGCCACGTAACTCGCCACGCACCATGGCCCGGAGGTCTAGAACAGGTTTCTAAAGTTTCGGAACTCTAGGTCCGACCGTTCTTTTTTAGCTCCAACAAAGCTAACTATTGCGGCCACTGTCTGTCTCTACGCACCCCAATACGTCCCTCCATCCAAGTTGTGTTTTAGTGCAATTTTTTTTTCCTTTGATTTTTTTTGGGAAAAATGACTGATTTACAGTTCATGGGGGTTGCCTAATCACATATATGAAGTTTTGGACAGATCTGACTTTTTTAACCCTTCGAAACAGCCCCTGAGACACCAATTATGGCACTTCCGGTTGGCACAGGAAGCTATAAATCACCACATGTCTTGATTGACATGGCCACTTACAGAATCCCGAGTTTTAAGTCTTTACGTTAAGAATTGACTGATCTACACAGGGTTGAATGCACTATGTCTATCAAACTGCATGCAATGTATGGGTAAACACTTTTAGGGTGATTTGAACCACTTCCGGTTGGTCCAGGAAGCTTAGAATCAACACAGGTAGACCTCATAGTGGCCTGATGGACTGGTACCGAAGACAGGTTCATACGGCATTCATAACCCACATAGGCCTCAGGTTGAATTTTGTGGTGCAGGCAATGTATTCCTATGGGGAGAGATGACACTGTAATCTGTGAGATCAAAAAACACTGTTTTACTGTGAAGGGTTAATGCCACACGGTCAAGGTTAGGCTTGTTCAGATCGGGAGGACCTTAGAAACATTCCTATGGTGGAATTTTTCTTCTCACCCTAACGGTTCTCTCACTGTCACTCAAAAGCAAATGACATTGTGGGGCAGGCTTCATTTTGGGCCTAATATTCTAATGGTTGCTGCGCCTAGACCGAGCGAGCTACGGTCAAGCGGGATAGCTCGTTGAACTCAGCACAGTCTGGAGACTATGGTGATGCCATTTTTTGTGTTGATTTCAGAATGCCATTTTGGTGATGGTCCCTCTCTGTTTAAACATATTGCAAATGTACAAAAGTCAACTAGCAAGTCAGTGTCCATCAGTCAATTAGATGTCATTATGACACCAAACCCACTGTTTCCTACTCATTTAGATGCCAACTATCATATATGTCAGAGCAGTCCCATAATTCACAGCGCCTCTAGTTTAAAACATAATAAAAAGGTAAAACACATAGTTACGTTCTAGCTGCGGGTCCAGTTCGGACATTATGTGAAGTCCTATGTGAGGCGACCCCGAATCCCGAGTTTCGGCTCGATAGGTCATTTGGTGTCCGAGAAAAACCCTAATTGGTGCTGAAAATCCACTTATTTCCATGCCTTGCTACGGGGTCCTTGAATGAGCTATCGGACAGAAACTTTGGGGTCCGTCTCTATGGGCCGAGCCGGTTTCAACGCACCTAGCCTTGCGTCTCTGAGACTTTTCTAAACGTCGTCATTTTCGTGATGCAAAAATGAATTGAAGTTATTGCGAATGTACGAGGCTGTTTCTCGGTCCGAGAACCATCTAGAGCCACGTAACTCGCCACGCACCATGGCCCGGAGGTCTAGAACAGGTTTCTAAAGTTTCGGAACTCTAGGTCCGACCGTTCTTTTTTAGCTCGAACAAAGCTAACTATTGCGGCCACTGTCTGTCTCTACGCACCCCAATACGTCCCTCCATCCAAGTTGTGTTTTAGTGCAATTTTTTTTTCCTTTGATTTTTTTTGGGAAAAATGACTGATTTACAGTTCATGGGGGTTGCCTAATCACATATATGAAGTTTTGGACAGATCTGAATTTTTTAACCCTTCGAAACAGCCTCTGAGACACCAATTATGGCACTTCCGGTTGGCACAGGAAGCTATAAGTCACCACATATCCTCATTGGGGTATGCTGTTACAGAATCCTGAGTTTTAAGTCCTTACGTTAAGAATTGACTGATCTACACAGGGTTGAATGCACTATGTCTATCAAACTGCATGCAGTGTATGGGTAAACACTTTTAGGGGCATTTGAACAACTTCCGGTTGGTCCAGGAAGCTTAGAATCGACACAGGTAGACACAGGTAGAGCCTGATGGACTGGTACCGAAGACAGGTTCATACGGCATTCATAACCCACATAGGCCTCAGGTTGAAATTAGGGGTGCAGGCAATGTATTCCTATGGGGAGAGATGACACTGTAATCTGTGAGATCAAAAAACACTGTTTTACTGTGAAGGGTTAATGCCACACGGTCAAGGTTAGGCTTGTTGAGATCGGGAGGACCTTAGGAACATTCATGTGGTGGAATTTTTCTTCTCACCCTAACGGTTCTCTCACTGTCACTCAAAAGCAAATGACATTGTGGGGCAGGCTTCATTTTGGGCCTACTATTCTAATGGTCGGTTATTGTGTTATTTCAGAAAATCATAGAAAATCACAGAAATGTCGCAGAGCTCCGCAGCACACTTTAAAAAGATTCGTATGAACACCCTGCAACTGGATCTGTAACCGTTGAAAAAAAAAAAACGCCTATTTGTGACCATCACCAATTTGTCATTGTTCCGTTTCTCTTAAATGACGATAGATAAATGGCTGGTTCTTTTTTTATTGACACCGGAGGCTCCTTGGCTTTGACCCGAAGTGGAAAAATAATTTCTCTACTTCCATTTTAAGCCTTTAATCCCAGAAAAATGGCCGTAGCAAAAAAACCGTCGAGGCCTAGACGCCATCCCGTTCGGGGCCAACTGCCCCTTGAGCCAAACCTACGCTCGCCAAGTTTCGGCTTCGAAATATTTTCAGTTTTTGAGATAAGGCCCCGTCGCGATTCGTGATGTTTTGCCAAATTGCCATATGATTCCGTATGCCATCTGGTGGGAGTGTCCGGGACGGCGGAAAAACGGTCCGAAACTTGTTTTTTTTTTTAAACGGGAACCGAAAGTCCGACAAAGTTCATTCGATGACTTCCCGGTAGGTCTGGCCCTACCGCACGGCCCGACGCCGACCGCGAATTTTACAAACGATTTCGGACGTCGGGTAAGGGACCGTACATTTGCAATATGGACTTTCTCACTGATCATACACGAAATGCCGAAATGTTCCCTTAAGGTATGCAGAGCTTCTCAAAGTCAGGAGGCGTGGTCGACAGTGTGCACCTCATCTTTCCGATCAGATCCAACCTGGATCGTTATTTGTTTTTAATGCAGACGAGAGCACTAAAATCAAATAGAATCATACAACAGGTGTAGTTGTTAACCAACAACGCAGTTTTAATAAATAAATCCATAAAAATTTCAAAGAATTAAATAGCAGCAGTAAAATAACAATATCGAGGCTATACTACAGGAGATATCAGTACAGAGTCAGTGTGCGGGGGCACTGGTTAGTCAAGGTAATTGAGGTAATATGTACATGTAGGTAGAGTTATTCAAGTGACTATGCATAGATAATAACAGAGAAAAGCAGCAGTATAAAATAAGGGGGGGGGGGAGTCAATGCAAATAGTCGTAGCCCTTTGATTAGATGTTCAGGAGTCTTAAGGCTTTGAGGTAGAAGCTGTTTAGAGGCCTCTTGGTCCTAGACTTGGCGCTCCGGTACTGCTTGCCGTGCGGTAGCAGAGAGAACAGTCTATGACTAGGGTGGCTGGAGTCGTCGACAATTTTTAGGGTCTTCATCTGACATCGCCTGGTATAGAGGTCCTGGATAGCAGGAAGCTTGGCCCCAGATGTACTGGGCCGTACGCACTACCCTCTGTAGTGCATTGAGGTCGGAGGCCGAGCAGTTGCCATACCAGACAGTGATGCAACCCATCAGGATGCTCTCGATTGTGCAGCTGTAGAACCTTTGGAGGATCTGAGGACCCATGCCAAATATTTTCAGTCTCCTGAAGGGGAATAGGTTTTGTCGTGCCCTCTTCATGATTGTCTTGGTGTGTTTGAACCATGTCAGTTAGTTTGTGATGTGGACACCAAGGAACTCTCAACCTGCTCCACTACAGCCCTGTTGATGAGAATGGGGAAGTGCTCAGCCCTCCTTTTCTTGTAGTCCACAATCATCTCCTTTGTCTTGATCACATTGAGGGAGAGGTTGCTGTCCTGGCACCACACGGCAGGTCTGTGACCTCCCTATAGGCTGTCTCGTTGTTGTCGGTGATCAGGCCTACCACTGATGTGTCATTGGCAAACTTAATGATGGTGTTGGATTCATGACTGGCTGGGCAGCCATGAGTGAACAGGGAGTGCAGGCGGGGACTGAGCACGCACCCCTGAGGGGCCCCTGTATTGAGGATCAGCATGGTGGATGTGTTATTGCCTTCCCTCAACACCTGGGGGCGGCCCGTCTGGAAGTCCAGGATCCAGTTGCAGAGGGAGGTGTTTAGTCTCAGAGTCCTTAGCTTAGTGATAAGCTTTGAGGGCACTGTGGTTTTGAACTCTGAGCTGTAGTCAATTAATAGCATTCTCACATAGGTGTTCCTTTTGTCCAGGTCTGAAAGGGCAGTGTGGTGTGCAACAGAGATTGCATCATCTGTGGATCTGTTGATGTGGTGCGCAAATTGGAGTGGGTGTAGGGTTTCTGGGAAAATTCTGTTGATGTGAGCCATGACCATCCTTTCAAAGCAGTTCATGGCTACAGACGTGAGTTCTACGACTAGGGTAGTAGTCATTTAGGCAGGTTATCTTAGTGTTCGTGGGCACAGGGACTATTGTGGTCTGCGTCGGAGCCGGTGTAGTACGATTCAATCTTTGCCTGTTTGATGGTTCGTCGGAGGGCATAGCTGGATTTCTTATAAGCTTCCAGGTTAGAGTCCCGCTCCTTGAAAGCGGCACCTCTACCCTTTAGCTCAGTGCAGATGTTGCCTGTAATCCATGGCTTCTGGTTGGGGTATGTACATACGGTCACTGTGGGGATAACGTCATCGATTCACTTATTGATGAAGCCAGTGACTGATGTGGTGTACTCCTCAATGCAATTGGAAGAATCTCGGAACATATTCCAATCTGTGCTAGCAGTCCTGTAGCTTAGCATCTGCTTCATCTGACCACTTTTTTAGTGGCCTTATCACTGGTGCTTCCTGCAATAATTTTTGCTTGTAAGCAGGAATCAGGAGGATAGAAATGTGGTCAGATTTACCAAATGGAGTGTGAGGGAGAGCTTTTTACGTGTCTCTGTGTGTGGAGTAAAGGTGGTTTAGAGTTTTTCCCCTCTGGTTGCACATTTAACATGCTGGTAGAAATTAGGTAAAGCAGATGTAAGTTTCCCTGCATTAAAGTCCCCTGCAATAGGAGTGCTGCCTCTGTATGATCGTTTTCCTGTTAGCTTATGACCTTTTACAGCTCATTGAGTGTGGTCTTAGTGCCAGCATCTGTTTGTGGTGGTAAATAGACAGCTACGAAGAATATACATAAACACTCTCTTGGTAGATAGTGTGGATTACAGTTTATAATGAGATACTCTACCTCAGGTGAGCAAAGCCTTGAGACTTCCTCAGATATCGTGCACCAGCTGTTGTTTACCGATATACATAAACCTTCACCCTTGTCTTACCAGAGGCTGCTGTTTTATCCTGCCAATACAGAGTATGACCTGCCAGCAGTATGTTATTGAAGTCAACGTTCAGCCATGACTAGGTGAAACATAAGACATCACTGTACCAAGAGTTATAATGCTCAGAAGGAGAAAACACAGTATTCCCTTTCAGCCAGGAACCAAAACTCCTCCATAGTAAAATGTGAATGTGTTTTCTGCAGTATTCAGTCACAGGACAGCTCGATCAGCTCTTCAATTTCACTTACCATCATATCAACTTAGCCAGGACACAGTCAAACAGATTTAGCTGATTTGGTAGATCTGCAAGCTTGCCTTCAGTTTGTTCGGTTTCCCAAGTATCTTAGTTACATAGACAAGAAGACACATTTTCTTTTCATTACACAGAATGTCAATAAAGCCTTTTTTTTACATCCATTGCGAATGACAACAGTTCCTCTCTCAATTCAGAAAATCTTTCCAACACTCCCCCTCGATAACCACCGAGCCTCTGTGTGAAATAGAACACTGTCATGCTCTGATCCCGTATCTCCACATAGTTTTGCATGATGTAGTTCATGATGTAGTTTACAATCAAAGTTACCTGTTGCATGTCTCATAGTTCTGAGACCAGGTTTTTTGCCGCCAGTTGCTCTCGGTGTATCCATTATAGCTCAGTGGGAGTATCATACAATGCATCCATATGGCAAAGGGAGACATAGTCATATCCGGAGTGAAGAGGCCTGCCCGTCGTCCCGTGAATAATGGAGCCCCATCTGTGTAACAGCCCACCATTTGATGCCATGGAATCTGTTTTTTGTCAATATAGTCAAGCAGTAGAATGAACATGAACAATGAACATCCCCCTTGCCGTTTCATACCCGGGAATCGTGAGACAGAGCAATATGTCCTAGTGAACAGCATCCTCCGACATTTATAGCGAATGAAAGTCAATGCATCTCGGCCCTCACAGCTAACGTCCATTTGGAGAGCATAAGGTAAGGAGTTTGAGTCATTTAGTCAGTTTCCTCTTGATTGCAAGCTATAGCATCAATTCTTAGTTTCACAGTGTTAACTGACAAATGTATCGATGTAAGTTTCTGATACTCTGCCTCCCCACACATTGTTTTCACCATATCAATTGCAGCCGGTAATATCAAAGTCTCTACAATAATGTGTGGTTTAATAGTGTAGAAGGCTTAGCCATTCACTGTGGGAATGAATCCAGTGCAACGGTCAAGTGTGGCATTTTCCCCTAGTTTTAGAAGCCATAAGTATTAATTTCTTGGGGATAGGGGGCCTTATTTTCACTTTTGGATAAATAGCGTGCCCAATTTCAACTTCCTGCTACTCATGCCAAGAATATAAGATATGCACATTATTCATAGATTTGGATGGAACACACCCCGTTTCTAAAACTGTTTGAATCATGTCTGTGAGTATAACAGAACTTATGTTGACAACATTGTCTTTGCCATTGGATATTTAATAGGAACCCATGTTCAGTTCCTACCGCTTCCACACGATGTCGCCAGTCTTCGGAATATGGTTGAGGTTATTCCTTTGTGCATTGAATAAGTAGGCCAACTCAGAACTGGGGACACATTTGTGAGTTGAGCAAGACATGAACAGCAGTGCTGGTTTGGTTTCGTTCCTGTATTGATTGCCCTGTCTACAATTTGATCGATTAGTAGCGTTTAAAAACACCTAACTTTTTATTACAAAAGTAGCTTGAAATATTTTGCCAAAGTTTATAGGCAACTTTTGAAATATTTTGTAGTGACGTTGTGTTTTGGTAAGCTGTTTTATTCTGGATCAAACGCGCTTTATAAATGGACATTTTCGATATATATGGGTGGAATTAATCAAACAAAATAACCAATTGTGATGTTAATGGGACATATTGGAGTGCCAACAAAAGAAGCTCGTCAAAGGTAATGCATATTTTATATTTTATTTCAACGTATTGTGTTGCGCCTGCTACGCTAGCTCATTTGTTTACTGCTGGTGCAGATGGGTGCATGCTATCAGATAATAGCTTCTTATGCTTTAACTGAAAAGCATTTTTTAAATCTGACATGTTGGCTGGATTCACAACGAGTGTAGCTTTAATTGAGTATCTTACATGTGTGATTTAATGAAAGTTTGAATTTTATAGGACTTTATTTGAATCTGAAACACTGCATTTCCCCTGGAAATTGGCCAGTTGAGACGCTAGCGTCTCCCCTATCCATACAAGGTTTTAAGGTAGTGAAGGGATGTCTGATCACCATAGACATTAAGGTAGTGAAGGGATGTCTGATCACCATAGACATTAAGGTAGTGAAGGCATGTCTGATCACCATAGACATTAAGGTAGTGAAGGGATGTCTGATCACCATAGACATTAAGGTAGTGAAGGGATGTCTGATCACCATAGACATTAAGGTAGTGAAGGCATGTCTGATCACCATAGACATTAAGGTAGTGAAGGCATGTCTGATCACCATAGACATTAAGGTAGTGAAGGGATGTCTGATCACCATAGAACTATTATAATTAGAACTATAAGAACTATTACAACTAATATAATTACAACTATTAGAACTAGAACTATTACAACTATTACAACTATTATAAATATTAGAATTAGAACTATTAGAACTATTATAAATATTAGAATTGGAACAATTATAACTATTTGAACTATCAGAACTATTAGAAATATACATATTAGAACTATTAGAAATAGACATATAAAACCTATCGGAACTATTATAACTACAACAATTTGAACAGTTTGAACTATTAGGACTATTATAATTAGAACTATTGTAACAATTAGAACTATTCAACTATTCAACTATTAGAACTGTTAGAATGAGAACAATTGGAACAATTAGAACTATTATAACTATTAGAATTATAACTATTAGAACCATTAGAACTACAACTATTAGAACTATTAGAAATATAACTATTAGAACCATTAGAACTACAACTACTAAAACTATTAGAATTAGAACAATTAGAACTATTAGAACTAGTGGAACTACTATAAAAATGAGAAATACAAGAAATATTAGAACTAGAATAAACTATTATAAAAATAAAACCTAATTAACCATTTGAACAAGAACAAATAGAACTATTAGAAATATTACAACTACTATAACTATTACAACTATTACAACTACTAGAACCATTAAAACAAGAACAATTAGAACAATTAGAACTATTACAACTACCCGAACTATTAGAACTATTACAACTACTAATACTATTAGAACTATTACAACTACTAGAACTATTACAACTATTACAACTACTAGAACTATTAGAACAACTAGAACTATAAGAACTTGGAGAACTACAAAAACAATTAGAATTATTAGAAACACTAGAATTATTAGAACTACTAGAACTATGAGAAACACCAGAACTAAGAGAACTATTAGAACTACTAGAACTATTAGAACATCTAGAACTATAAGAACTTGGAGAACTACAATAACAATTAGAACTATTAGAAACACTAGAACTATTAGAACTACTAGAACTATGAGAAACACCAGAACTAAGAGAACTATTAGAACTACTAGAAGTAAAATAACTATGAGATCTATTATAAATATTATAACTATGAGAACTATTAGAACTATGAGAACTATTAGAACTATGATAATTATGAGAACTGTTAGAACTATTAGAAGCACAACAACTACTAGAACTATTAGAACTATTAAAACTGCTAGAACTATTAGAATAAGAATAAGAGCACCTCCTCCCAGCTGCCCACTGCTCTGAGGCTAGGAAACACTGTCACCACTGATAAATCCACAATAATTGAGAATTTCAAGAAGCATTTCTCTACGGCTGGCCATTCTTTCCACCTGGCTACCCTACCCCGGTCAACTGCCCGGCACCCTCCACAGCAACCCGCCTTTACCCAAATCCAGATAGCTGATGTTCTGAAAGAGCTGCAAAATCTGGACTCCTACAAATCAGCCGGGCTAGACAATCTGGACCCCCTCTTTCTAAACCGATTGTTGCCGAAATTGTTGTCACCCCTATTACTAGCCTGTTCAATCTCTCTTTCGTATCGTCGACACTAATCAATCCATAGAACATGGTCCTTCTGACAGGACACTAATCAATCCATAGAACATGGTCCTTCTGACAGGATACTAATGAACCCATAGAGCGTCAATGTACAGTAGCCCAACATGGACAAAATGTCATCATAGACCATTTAAAAACATTGTTTAATTTTTACACATACAGGCCAGTTTAATTTTTTAAGCCTGTAAACAGTTCATTCATTGACAGATATCCCTAAGCTGACATCCAGCCAGACAGACAGCCAGACAGACAGCCAGACAGACAGACAGCTGGTGTTGTCTACACTACAGAGAATAAAAAAAGCTTGGGCCTTTTCCAATATCCACACCAAGACCATTCTGTCTTCCATCTGAACCTGCGGCCATCATACATATTGATCGACAGGAACGAGAACTAAACAAATGTCAAGTTCACAGTATAAAGACTGGCATTTCCTAATAGACAACATTGATAAAACATTCATTTGTTGGTGTAGAGGGGTAAAGTCACCAGGATCACCATGCCAATGACAGCAATCAGGCCCAAATTAGTTAAGAGACCGGGTCTGCCTCCCAAATGGCACCCTATACCACTATGGGCCCTGGTCAAAAGTAGTGCACTACATAGGGAATAGGGTATCATTTGGGATGCATGCGGGGAGAGCAGGTCAAGGTCTACTGCAGTCTGTTTGCTGAGCTCCTGTATAAGTTTTAATAGAATAAAGTCAAGCAGAGGAGATGGGAGAGTAAGCATGCAGTCAGGGTAATGTCTATAGGCTTTGGTAATTACTTATTATTCTAATGTAGATCATTCATTGTAAATGACTGACTCAGACAGCAACCCCTTGAAAACATTGTAAATAATTACTAGGTCCTTCAGTGGTAGCTTCAGATTAGAGGCTGTTTGCACTCTAGTTGGGAATCGGTTATGCATTATTCAACACAAATAATCATTATAAACAACATAAGAAGTAGGAATGAAACAGGATTATGTTTGGATAGGAACAATTATCTTGTTATGCAAAACAATCCTTTTAAGCTCTGCCTTGGGAGATCAACAAGAGGGTGTAAACATCTTTAACCAACTCTGTCGTTGGTGTGATCGCCTGTCTCTGTCTGTCTGATGCTCTACAGATTTATTCAATTACATGTTCATTTGATATTTGTATTTATTTTCAAAGTGCTGCCTGTTCTACATCCAGAATCCATTAGGGCTACATCAAGCTTTTACAGAATGATCATTATTATCACACAGTATACAGCAGCAGTTAAAACTCCACCCTTCATGTCACGCTGCTTTGAAAACCAAGAAACCAGGCACCGTAGGTGACACTCAGCAGCATAGACAAGTGGTCCTGGTCTCTGTGATATTGGCCTGTACCGTGCTGACAAATGTGAGTGTGTTTTTCCCTCTTGGGCAGTCCGCTGGTGGTGGCTCTATCTTTCACAGCCTTAACCTTGGCTTCCACGCTACACAACAGACATTAAAAAACACCCTGCAAACACTGGCTGGCATTACTTTCCATTATCACAACACATGGCTCCCCAGGGCTCAGTTTCCTCTCCACTCCTGCTTCCACCAGCACTAACAAGCCATCTAGCCGGCCAAGATGGCTCAAACTGGTAATACAGTGGCTCAACATCCAGCCTGGAGTGAATGTTAATATAGGAAAGGTTTTTGGCTCTTATAGACGTTTACAATAGTGAGTGGATGTGTAGCCGAGTCATAGCCTACACAACAGTGTTCTGTACATGGTCATTAGTCTTATAGCCTTCTCCATGTTTGTATACGGCTCTGAACTGTAGTGTGTTGCTGTTTAGGGTTTGGTTAACCCACTTTACAAGAAACATAGCAATTAGTATAAGTAGTGTATGGGAATGATTTCATCTGGAAAATGTTTTAATACAACCATTATGAAAATGTATTTAACCAAGCATATTATTACACTGAATAAGGTATTATTGTAAATTAATATAGTGGTGGTTGTTGATAGTGTTGAATAAGGGATTATAGTAAATTAATCTAGTGGTGGTTGTTGATAGTGTTGAATAAGGGATGGTAACAACAGGATCAACTGGTGGTTGTTGATAGTGTTGAATAAGGGATGGTAACAACAGGATCTACTGGTGGTTGTTGATAGCGTTGAATAAGGGATTATAGTAAATTAATCTACCGGTGGTTGTTGATAGTGTTGAATGAGGGATTATAGTAAATTAATCTATCGGTGGTTGTTGATAGTGTTGAATAAGGGATTATAGTAAATTAATCTAGTGGTGGTTGTTGATAGTGTTGAATAAGGGATGGTAACAACAGGATCTACTGGTGGTTGTTGATAGTGTTGAATAAGGGATGGTAACAACAGGATCTACTGGTGGTTGTTGATAGTGTTGAATGAGGGATTATAGTAAATGAATCTACCGGTGGTTGTTGATAGTGTTGAATGAGGGATTATAGTAAATGAATCTACCGGTGGTTGTTGATAGTGTTGAATAAGGGATTATAGTAAATTAATCTACCGGTGGTTGTTGATAGTGTTGAATAAGGGATTATAGTAAATTAATCTAGTGGTGGTTGTTGATAGTGTTGAATAAGGGATTATAGTAAATTAATCTACCGGTGGTTGTTGATAGTGTTGAATAAGGGATTATAGTAAATTAATCTACCGGTGGTTGTTGATAGTGTTGAATAAGGGATTATAGTAAATTAATCTACCGGTGGTTGTTGATAGTGTTGAATAAGGGATTATAGTGAATTAATCTAGTGGTGGTTGTTGATAGTGTTGAATAAGGGATTATAGTAAATTAATCTAGTGGTGGTTGTTGATAGTGTTGAATAAGGGATTATAGTAAATTAATCTAGTGGTGGTTGTTGATAGTGTTGAATGAGGGATTATAGTAAATTAATCTACCGGTGGTTGTTGATAGTGTTGATTGAGGGATTATTGTAAATTAATCTACCGGTGGTTGTTGATAGTGTTGAATAAGGGATTATAGTAAATTAATCTACCGGTGGTTGTTGATAGTGTTGAATAAGGGATTATAGTAAATTAATCTAGTGGTGGTTGTTGATAGTGTTGAATAAGGGATTATAGTAAATTAATCTAGTGGTGGTCGTTGATAGTGTTGAATAAGGGATTTTAGTAAATTAATCTAGAGGTGGTTGTTGATAGTGTTGAATAAGGGATTATAGTAAATTAATCTACCGGTGGTTGTTGACAGTGTTGAATAAGGGATTATAGTAAATTAATCTACCGGTGGTTGTTGATAGTGTTGAATAAGGGATTATAGTAAATTAATCTACCGGTGGTTGTTGATAGTGTTGAATAAGGGATGGTAACAACAGGATCCTTCCTGTTTGGCCCTGTCCGGGGGTGTCCTCGGATGGGGCCACAGTGTCTCCTGACACCTCTTGTCTCAGCCTCCAGTATTTATGCTGCAGTAGTTTATGTGTCGGTGGGCTAGGGTCAGTTTGTTATATCCGGAGTACTTCTCCTGTCCTATTCGGTGTCCTGTGTGAATCTAAGTGTGCGTTCTCTAATTCTCTTCTTCTCTCTTTCTTTCTCTCTCTCGGAGGACCTGAGCCCTAGGACCAAGGGATTATGGTAAATTAATCTACCGGTGGTTGTTGATAGTGTTGAATAAGGGATTATAGTGAATTAATCTACCGGTGGTTGTTGATAGTGTTGAATAAGGGATTATAGTAAATTAATCTAGTGGTGGTTGTTGATAGTGTTGAATAAGGGATGGTAACAACAGGATCTACTGGTGGTTGTTGATAGCGTTGAATAAGGGATTATAGTAAATTAATCTACCGGTGGTTGTTGATAGTGTTGAATGAGGGATTATAGTAAATTAATCTATCGGTGGTTGTTGATAGTGTTGAATAAGGGATTATAGTAAATTAATCTAGTGGTGGTTGTTGATAGTGTTGAATAAGGGATGGTAACAACAGGATCTACTGGTGGTTGTTGATAGTGTTGAATAAGGGATGGTAACAACAGGATCTACTGGTGGTTGTTGATAGTGTTGAATGAGGGATTATAGTAAATGAATCTACCGGTGGTTGTTGATAGTGTTGAATGAGGGATTATAGTAAATGAATCTACCGGTGGTTGTTGATAGTGTTGAATAAGGGATTATAGTAAATTAATCTACCGGTGGTTGTTGATAGTGTTGAATAAGGGATTATAGTAAATTAATCTAGTGGTGGTTGTTGATAGTGTTGAATAAGGGATTATAGTAAATTAATCTACCGGTGGTTGTTGATAGTGTTGAATAAGGGATTATAGTAAATTAATCTACCGGTGGTTGTTGATAGTGTTGAATAAGGGATTATAGTAAATTAATCTACCGGTGGTTGTTGATAGTGTTGAATAAGGGATTATAGTGAATTAATCTAGTGGTGGTTGTTGATAGTGTTGAATAAGGGATTATAGTAAATTAATCTAGTGGTGGTTGTTGATAGTGTTGAATAAGGGATTATAGTAAATTAATCTAGTGGTGGTTGTTGATAGTGTTGAATGAGGGATTATAGTAAATTAATCTACCGGTGGTTGTTGATAGTGTTGATTGAGGGATTATTGTAAATTAATCTACCGGTGGTTGTTGATAGTGTTGAATAAGGGATTATAGTAAATTAATCTACCGGTGGTTGTTGATAGTGTTGAATAAGGGATTATAGTAAATTAATCTAGTGGTGGTTGTTGATAGTGTTGAATAAGGGATTATAGTAAATTAATCTAGTGGTGGTCGTTGATAGTGTTGAATAAGGGATTTTAGTAAATTAATCTAGAGGTGGTTGTTGATAGTGTTGAATAAGGGATTATAGTAAATTAATCTACCGGTGGTTGTTGACAGTGTTGAATAAGGGATTATAGTAAATTAATCTACCGGTGGTTGTTGATAGTGTTGAATAAGGGATTATAGTAAATTAATCTACCGGTGGTTGTTGATAGTGTTGAATAAGGGATGGTAACAACAGGATCCTTCCTGTTTGGCCCTGTCCGGGGGTGTCCTCGGATGGGGCCACAGTGTCTCCTGACACCTCTTGTCTCAGCCTCCAGTATTTATGCTGCAGTAGTTTATGTGTCGGTGGGCTAGGGTCAGTTTGTTATATCCGGAGTACTTCTCCTGTCCTATTCGGTGTCCTGTGTGAATCTAAGTGTGCGTTCTCTAATTCTCTTCTTCTCTCTTTCTTTCTCTCTCTCGGAGGACCTGAGCCCTAGGACCAAGGGATTATGGTAAATTAATCTACCGGTGGTTGTTGATAGTGTTGAATAAGGGATTATAGTGAATTAATCTACCGGTGGTTGTTGATAGTGTTGAATAAGGGATTATAGTAAATTAATCTAGTGGTGGTTGTTGATAGTGTTGAATAAGGGATGGTAACAACAGGATCTACCGGTGGTTGTTGATAGTGTTGAATAAGGGATTATAGTAAATTAATCTACCGGTGGTTGTTGATCGTGTTGAATAAGGGATTATAGTAAATTAATCTACCAGTGGTTGTTGATAGTGTTGAATGAGGGATGGTAACAACAGGATCTACCGGAGGTTGTTAGAGTGTTGAATGAGGGAGGATGGGGAATGGTTCTACTGGTGGTTGTTGCGAGTGTTGAAAGAGATATGATAGTCAGTGAATCTACTGGGGGTTCTTGTTAGCATTTTACTTAGAATTCCAGTAATGTTCCCAATTTTTCCCAGTTATTCCCACAATGCCTGTTGGAGAGTTCCTGGATTTCCTTTTAATTCCTTCCCATTCCAGGAATCTTCCAGCTGGGATTTCTGGAAAACTGGGGAATTTTAGGAAAGTAAAATGAACTCTGTAACACTAAATTCCACCATAACGGAGATATGTGGATGTTCAGGGGATCAAACAGCTTGGATGTTTCTGTACTTACTTCCCCAGGGCGAAACACTCCAGACTCACGGTGACTCCTCTGGCAGCCAGGACAGACTGGGGGAAATGCACCTCGATTTTAGGCTCATATTCTCCCATTGTACCTGAAAATGAAAAGATGACAGAAGAGAGAAGTGATATCAAGTTTAGTGATCAGCAGGACATGAAACACCATCCATTCCCCAGCCATGCCATCTCCCCTAGCTAGAAGTTACACAGACAGCGGCTGAAGAAAGACTGTCTGGGAAATGTGAGATAAAAATTGTATGTTAACCACACACACAACCACAACCACACAACCACACAACCACACACACACACACACACACACACACACACACACACACACACACACACACACACACACACACACACACACACACACACACACACACACACACACATACACACACACCTTCCCTCATCTGGAATCACACACCCCATTACCACTCTGTGTTGAATCTGTAGTGCAGATGTTAAGATGACAAAGACGCAGAAGTGCATTGGGTAGAAATGTACTGATGATGCTTGGCGCCTGGGGTATCCTAGTGTGTGTGCATGTCTGTGTGTGTATTTGTATTTGTGTCTGCCGAGGCAGCAGCTTCTCGTAGGAGGGTTAACAGGCCTGCTTGGGTCTCGTTACTCATGCGGAACACTAAATAATACAGTTCACAAGCCTATGGATTTCTCTTCTGCTGCTAGCATCCATTACTAAAACCTTCTACTGCTAGCATCATTACTAACACCTTCTGCTGCTAGCATCATTACTAACACCTTCTGCTGCTAGCATCATTACTAACACCTTCTGCTAGCAGGCATCCATTACATACATCTTCTGCTGCTAGCATCCATTACTAACACATTCTGCTGCTAGCATCCATTACTAACACTTTGTGCTGCTAGCATCATTACTAACACCTTCTGCTGCTAGCATCATTACTAACACCTTCTGCTGCTAGCATCCATTACTAACACCTTTTGCTGCTAGCATCCATCACTAACACCTAGCATCCATTACTAACACCTAGTATCCATTACTAACACCTAGCATCCATTACTAACACCTTCCACTGCTAGCATCCATTGCTAACACCTTCTGCTGCTAGCATCCATATCTAACACATTCTGCTGCTAGCATCCATTACTAACACCTAGTATCCATTACTAACACCTAGCATCCATTAATTACAACTTCTGCTGTTAGCATCCATTACTAACCTGCTAGCATCCATTACTAACCTAGCATCCATTACTAGCCTTCTGCTGCTAGCGTCCATTACTAACACCAAGCATCCATTACTAACACCTAGCATCCATTACTAACACCTTCTGCTGCTAGCATCCATGACTAACACCTAGCATCCATTACTAACACCTAGCATCCATTACTAAAACCTAGCATCCATTACTAACACCTAGCATCCATTACTAAAACCTTCTGCTGCTAGCATCCATTATTAACACCTTCTGCTGCTAGCATCCATTACTAACACCTTCAGCTGCTAGCATCCATTACTAACACATAGCATCCATTACTAACACCTAGCTTCCATTACTAATACCTAGCATCCATTACTAAAATCTTCTGCTGCTAGCATCCATTACTAAAACATTTTGCCGATAGCATCCATTACTAACACATTCTGCGCTAGCATTCATTATGAACACCTTCTGCTGCTAGCATCCATTACTAACACTTTCTGCTGTTAGCATCCATTACTAACACCTAGAATCTATTACTAACATCTAGCATCCATTACTAACACCTATCATCCATTACTAACACCTATCATCCATTACTAACACCTTCTGCTGCTAGCATCCATTACTAACACCTATCATCCATTGCTAACACTTTCTGCTGCTAGCATCCATTACTAACACTTTCTGCTGCTAGCATCCATTACTAACACCTAGCATCCATTACTAACACCTAGTGTCATTACTAACACCTAGCATCCATTACTAACACCTAGCATCCATTACTAACACCTAGCATCCATTACTAAAACCTAGCATCCATTACTAACACCTTCTGCTGCTAGCATCCATTACTAACACTTTCTGCTGCTAGCATCCATTACTAACACCTAGCATCCATTACTAACACCTTCTACTGCTAGCATCCATTACTAACACCTTCTACTGCTAGCATCCATTACTAACACCTTCTGCTGCTAGCATCCATTACTAACACCTAGCATCCATTACTGCAACCAACATCACACATGTTTAGCCACAAAGCTTCAACATGCCTTCATCTGCAGACATTTTCATGAGTTCATACACAGACATACAAACAGTTTAAATGATTACACTCCCCACAGATATAGCAAGTGACCATCTGTTGCACCATATTTCAGGAAGTACATACTGCCGGTACCAGACAGACACATACACACTCACTGACGGAAGGACAGATGGATGACCCCATGCTGACGTACATATGCAAGCGAGCATGCACACATGCACGCACACGCACACCCTCACTTTTCACACACAGCCTACCCCCACAGGGAATAGGATTATATTGAGATGTGGGCTACTGACTGTACATGTTGAGATGTGGGGGACTGACTGTACATGTTGAGATGTGGGGTACTGACTGTACATGTTGAGATATATGGGACTGACTGTACATGTTGAGATATAGGGGACTGACTATACATGTTGAGATATAGGGGACTGACTATACATGTTGAGATGTGGGGGATTGACTGTACATGTTGAGATGTAGGGGACTGACTGTACACGTTGAGATATAGGGGACTGACTGTGCATGTTGAGATGTAGGGGATTGACTGTACATGTTGAGATGTAGGGGACTGACGGTACATGTTGAGATGTGGGGGACTGACTGTACATGTTGAGATATAGGGGACTGACTATACATGTTGAGATGTGGGGGACTGACTGTACATGTTAAGATGTGGGGGACTGACTGTACATGTTGAGATATAGGGGACTGACTGTACATGTTGAGATGTAGGGGATTGACTGTACATGTTGAGATATAGGGGACTGACTGTACATGTTGAGATGTAGGGGACTGACGGTACATGTTGAGATGTGGGAGACTGACTGTACATGTTGAGATGTAGGGGACTGACTGTACATGTTGAGATGTGTGGGACTGACTGTACATGTTGAGATATAGGGGACTGACTGTACATGTTGAGATGTAGGGGATTGACTGTACATGTTGAGATATAGGGGACTGACTGTACATGTTGAGATGTAGGGGACTGACGGTACATGTTGAGATGTGGGAGACTGACTGTACATGTTGAGATGTAGGGGACTGACTACACATGTTGAGATGTAGGGGACTGACTGTACATGTTGCCTACAAGACATTTTACAATGCTTGTCCCAAACCACTCTTCTATTTCAATCTCATTCCACTCACTTATACGGCTCCAAAGAAGCCCTCTTCATTTAATGAATGTGCAATATTTCACCTGGTTTATTTCACAATATATTCAATATCAAAAATCAGGCTATCTGCAGAGCCAGAGCATTTAAATAATGGAATGCTTTCTGGGTTTTGTGTACTCTGAAAAACACAAATTGTGACTGACTGTTTTATGTCCCAATTGATTTATTAAGCCTAAATGTATTTTTTCTTGTTTATGATGCTTTCCTCTTTCTGGCAAGCCGTGGCAACCAATTACATGATACAATCTGTGTGAGCCAGTCAAAGCCCCTTTAAATCCCAGTCTTGATCAAAGTAGACCTTAGTATTCCTTTGGAACCATTGGAGAAAATCTAAAATGAACACCATGAAACGCTTACTGACCCAAATAACATTGTATAGTAAGACAACTAACTAGTGTGGAGATTTTCAACCACCATCAACATTTTCAACCACTATTCAATTATTTGGTTTAAACATGTGCCATTCAACCACTATAAACATTTTCAAACACTATTCAATTATTTGGTTTAAACATGTGACATTCAGCCACTATTAACATTTTCAACCACTATTAAAATATATAGTTTAAACATGTGATATTCAACCACTATTAATACAATTTTGTTAATAACAAAAACGTATATTTTCCAAACAAACACAATAAATAGACTGAACAACAATATAAACGCATGTGAAGTGTTGGTGCCATGTTTCATGAGATGAAATAAAAAATCCCAGAAATGTTCCATACGAACAACAATCTTATATCTGTTTGGGTACACATTTGTTTACATCCCTGTTAATAAGCATTTCTCATTTGCCAAGGTAATCCATCCCCCTTACAGGTGTGGCATATCAAAAATCTGATTAAACAGGAGGATCAATACACAGGTGCACTTTGCGTTGGGGACAATATAAGGCCACTCTATTAAATGTGCAGTTTTGTTACACAACACAATGCCATAGATATCTCAAGTTTTGAGGGAGCATGCATTTGCCATGCTGTCCACAGGAATGTCCGCCAGAGCTGTTGCAAGATAATTGAATGTTGATTTGTTTATTATAAGTTGCCTCCAACGTCGTTTCAGAAAATTTGGCAGTACGACCAACTGGCCTCACAACCGCACACCACGTGCAACCACGCCTGCCCAGGACCTCCACATTTGGCTTCTTCACCTGCAAGATCGTGTGACCAGCCATCCCGACAGCTGATGAAACTGTGGGTTTGCACAATAGCAGAATTTCTGCTCAAACTGTCAGAAACCATCTAAGGGAAGCTGATCTGTGTGCTCGTGTCCTCAAAAGGGTCTTGACCTGACTGTAGTTTGGCAACGTAACCGACTTCAGTGGGCAAAAGCTCACCTTCGATGGCCCCTGTAACGCTGGCGAAGTGTGCTCTCCATGGATGAATCCCCATTTCAACTGTACCTGACAGATGGAAGACAGCGTGTAAGGCGTTGTGTGGCCGAGGGATTTGCTGATGTCAACGTTGTGAACAGAGTGCCCGGTGGTGGCGGTGAGGTTATGGTATGGAAAGGCAGGCATATGCTACGGACAACGAACAAAATTGTATTTTATCAATGGTAGTTACCGTGACGAGATCCTGAGGCCCATTGTCGTGCCATTCATCCGCCGCCATCACCTCATGTTTCACCATGATAATGCACGGCCCCCCTAAGCTTGTCTACTTTATTGTCCAAGGACTGAACATTAGCGAGTAAAATACTTGGAAGCGGTGGATGGTGTGCACGCCTCCTGAGTCGGACTAGAAGTCCACTCTGAATACCTCTTCTCCACCTCTTCTTTGTCTCATGTGCCGAATACAACCTTACAGTGAAATTATTCTAGGAGCTAGAAGCAGAGCATTCACGTCTGTCAGTGCCATCTTGGAACAGTGGCTCAGAACAGGAGAGTGCGGCTGGCCCTTAAATGTACAGTACATGGAGAGCTAATATTAATAATATGCATATAAATCTCTCATGGCTCTAAGTGGAGGAGAGATTGACTTCATCACTACTTGATCTTGTAAGAAGTGTTGACATCCTGAATGCATCGAGGTGTCTGTTTCAACTACTAGCACACAGCTCAGACACCATTGCATACCCCACAAGACATGCCACCAGAGGTCTCTTCACAGTCCCCAAGTCCAGAACAGACCATGGGAGTACTACATAGAGCCAAGGCTACATGGAACTCAATTCCACATCAGGTAATCAGATTTAAAAAACATATAAATACACCAAATGGACACACATATACATGATAAGACAGACACTCTACACACACTACACATGATAAGACAGACACTCTACACACACTACACATGATAAGACAGACACTCTACACACACTACACATGATAAGACAGACACTCTACACACACTACACATGATAAGACAGACACTCTACACACACTACACATGATAAGACAGACACTCTACACAAACTACACATGATAAGACAGACACTACACATGATAAGACAGACACTCTACACACACTACACATGATAAGACAGACACTCTACACACACTACACATGATAAGACAGACACTACACACACTACACATGATAAGACAGACACGCTACACACTACACATGATAAGACAGACACGCTACACACACTACACATGATAAGACAGACACTCTACACACACTACACATGATAAGACAGACACTCTACACACACTACACATGATAAGACAGACACTCTACACACACTACACATGATAAGACAGACACTCTACACACACTACACATGATAAGACAGACACTCTACACACACTACACATGATAAGACAGACACTACACACACTACACATGATAAGACAGACACTCTACACACACTACACATGATAAGACAGACACTCTACACACACTACACATGATAAGACAGACACTCTACACACACTACACATGATAAGACAGACACTCTACACACACTACACATGATAAGACAGACACTCTACACACACTACACATGATAAGACAGACACTCTACACACACTACACATGATAAGACAGACACTACACACACTACACATGATAAGACAGACACGCTACACACTACACATGATAAGACAGACACGCTACACACACTACACATGATAAGACAGACACTCTACACACACTACACATGATAAGACAGACACTCTACACACACTACACATGATAAGACAGACACTCTACACACACTACACATGATAAGACAGACACTCTACACACACTACACATGATAAGACAGACACTCTACACACACTACACATGATAAGACAGACACTACACACACTACACATGATAAGACAGACACTCTACACACACTACACATGATAAGACAGACACTCTACACACACTACACATGATAAGACAGACACTCTACACACACTACACATGATAAGACAGACACTCTACACACACTACACATGATAAGACAGACACTCTACACACACTACACATGATAAGACAGACACTACACACACTACACATGATAAGACAGACACTCTACACACACTACACATGATAAGACAGACACTATACACACATTACACATGATAAGACAGACACTCTACACACACTACACATGATAAGACAGACACTCTACACACACTACACATGATAAGACAGACACTCTACACACACTACACATGATAAGACAGACACTCTACACACACTACAGATGATAAGACAGACACTCTACACACACTACACATGATAAGACAGACACTACACACACTACACATGATAAGACAGACACTACACACACTACACATGATAAGACAGACACTACACACACTACACATGACAAGACAGACACTCTACACACATTACACACAATAAGACAGACACTCTACACACACTACACATGATAAGACAGACACTACACACACTACACATGATAAGACAGACACTACACACACTACACATGACAAGACAGACACTCTACACACATTACACACAATAAGACAGACACTCTACACACACTACACATGATAAGACAGACACTACACACACTACACATGATAAGACAGACACTACACACACTACACATGATAAGACAGACACTGCATCAGGGATCGCGTTCACAGAAGTTTCGGTATTTGACATCCATGTCATCCATGCCATCCATGTCTGAGGATGATGGGAGAGGACGTGGACACCGGCCACTAGGGGAAACAGTGAGCTCTGTTACCTTCAAGTAGGTTTCGGTTGTGCTAGGGCGTTGTGGACGGCGGATGGGCGTTAGCATCTGGTTCTGGTGCCAATGTTTGAATCCACAGATTGTTGTTTTAAGCCTATCCCAAACCTTATCCCTTACCTTAACCATTCAGTGTTAATGCTTGAACATAACCCTAACCTTAAAACAACTTCAAAATTTGACTTTTGAGAAACATGGATGAAGGTTTAATTCTGATATGCGACTGTGAGACCTTGTTGCATAGATTTGGAAGACATTTTTAGAATGGCAATTTTTTCTCAGACCTGCAAATGCAACGATAGATTCATGCAATGCTTTTACTATAAAGGAAATGTTTCCACCCCTGCTCTTGTCCACAGTGGTCTGCGAACCCACAGCATTCTGGCCCGCAGTCCCTTGTGCTAATCATAATTCCTGCTTTGCCTTGTAACGCTTAGAGGATGAAGAACAGTTTCTAAAACTGTCTCAGAAAACTGTTTCTAAATCTCCAAGAAGTGAACTAAAACGGTAGTTCTCTGCAATCCACTTTGTTTTCATGGTTATTTTGGATGTAAGGGATGGTCACTTGTATTTCTTCAAACATTTGGGGAGGTTTTCATTAAAATATATTTAGCTAAAATGAGGGCGATCCATTTCGGTAGAATAAATTTAGCTAAAGTGAGGGCCATTTCGGTAGAATATATTTAGCTGAAGTGAGGGCCATCCATTTCGGTAGAATATATTTAGCTGAAGTGAGGGCCATTTCAGTAGAATATATTTAGCTGAAGTGAGGGCCATTTCAGTAGAATATATTTAGCTGAAGTGGGGGCCATTTCAGTAGAATATATTTAGCTGAAGTGGGGGCCATTTCAGTAGAATATATTTAGCTGAAGTGAGGGCCATTTCAGTAGAATATATTTAGCTGAAGTGGGGGCCATTTCAGTAGAATATATTTAGCTGAAGTGGGGGCCATTTCAGTAGAATATATTTAGCTGAAGTGAGGGCCATTTCAGTAGAATATATTTAGCTGAAGTGAGGGCCATTTCAGTAGAATACATTTAGCTGAAGTGGGGGCCATTTCAGTAGAATATATTTAGCTGAAGTGAGGGCAGAGAGGTCAGATTATCTCCTTGTAGCCCTTTTATTTTTTTAAATACAACCCACTAGAAGCACAGACTGGAGTATAGATTACAATCAAAACAGTATCAAAATGGATGAGCCATTTATATTAAGCAGTGCATTGCATAAGTTCCCAACCCCCTTGGTATCTGCACTACATTATCTGCAACACTTTTACAACTCCAATGTCTCCAAACAAATTAATCTCCCAGTGGGAGCTGTGTGCTCCCACTCTGACACTCTGTCCCTAACACAGGAACTCATCAATCCTATCTGTCTGTCTGTCTGTCTAACTGCCCATCTCTTCCATTCTCCTAATTTCTTCCTGTTGCGTTGTGAAGGGAAGATCCATGACTTTACCGCAGGGGTGTAACAGAGCCCAGATGCAGTGAGGCAGGTTTGATTAAGAGTGTTAGAACCAGGACAGGACAGAGGTGAGGCAACACACAGATCCAGCTTGAGCTTCTAAACCTCCAAGGTAATTACCATCCACTTGCTCTGGGGCACAGATACCAGCATCTCATTGGTCAGCGGCATAGATTGCACGCTCCAATTGGTCAGATTCCAGCAGCTGTGGGCAGACACAGCTTGCAGGCCCCGAGGGGTTCAGAGTAAGGTGTGCCAATGTCATTTTCAGCCTTTTAGACACAGATTCTCAGTACATAAGGCCGAGGCTGAATAAGTGGGAGGCTTACCAAAAACTGTGGCTGTCAAGAAAATGTTTGGTGTAATGGGCTGTACAGCCTTGAATTAGACACGTTTTTGTTCCGGATGAGAGATGCTACCCTTAGTACCCACACTACCCCGAGCAGACCCTGTACTCAAGTACCCCTCCTCAAGAACCTCACCAGACCATGATATGATATCTAAACAGGACTGCCAGCCTGTTTACGTGAGCAGGTCCCCTTCTCATTTTCCATCTTTGTAAATGAGAGGAACAATCCAATTTACTATGGTAACGAGTTTAGAATTCTGTACATCTCTAAGGAGCATTTCACAACAACAAGATTATGCAAATCCAGTCAGAAAGAGAGAGGAGCTGTAGCTGGAAGGGACGTTGTATCTCATAAATACATCCTGCCACATCAACCACTTCCGCCAACCTGCTTTCCGGGCATGAAAGTCATTTTCATCAAAACGCATTGGGAACCTGGGAACACATTCTCAATGGTCCTCTGAAACCTTGACAATGACAAGCTCCTGTGATGTGCTAGGTGCTGATGGACGGCCCTCTGTTTAGTCAAACGTATTAAAACCCTGAGATGACATGTTAACCTTAATCGAACACCTTAATCGAACACCTCTCCTCTCTCTAGGACCACCGTCCCAGCCTAGACCCCTGAGAGGCTTTTATAAAAGACCTAGGATCCCATTCACCACTGACGACCATTGATTCAGTTTATTTTATGCAGGAGAGATGATTTCCCTGATGGCTGGTTTCATCAAAGCACATTGTGTGTGTGTGTGTGTGTGTGTGTGTGTGTGTGTGTGTGTGTGTGTGTGCAGAAAGCAGTCTACTACACTAATGATACAGCTTCCCTGACTATCTATTTAGAGTTTCTATATTGTTCCTGTGCTATTGCCATTGTGTCCCTCTCTACGGCATGCAGAGCTGCGGTCCTCAGCAAAAGAAGAGGAACATCCCCACATCCTTTCAAATGAATATCTGATTTCATGTTTATGTACACATAAGTGTGTGAAATATTAGATCATTTGCAGGTGGCGTACCTGAGTGCTCATGCACTACAGATCTCAATCTGCCATTAGGTTTCCACCTGGGAATCACGTCATGATGACAGTCAATCTGCCATTAGGTTTCCACCTGGGAATCACGTCATGATGACAGTCAATCTGCCATTAGGTTTCCACCTGGGAATAACGTCATGATGACAGTCAATCTGCCATTAGGTTTCCACCTGGGAATCACGTCATGATGACAGTCAATCTGCCATTAGGTTTCCACCTGGGAATCACGTCATGATGACAGTCAATCTGCAATTAGGTTTCCACCTGAGAATCACGTCATGATGACAGTCAATCTGCCATTAGGTTTCCACCTGGGAATCACGTCATGATGACGTCATGATGACAGTCAATCTGCCATTAGGTTTCCACCTGGGAATAACGTCATGATGACAGTCAATCTGCCATTAGGTTTCCACCTGGGAATCACGTCATGATGACAGTCAATCTGCCATTAGGTTTCCACCTGGGAATCACGTCATGATGACAGTCAATCTGCCATTAGGTTTCCACCTGGGAATCACGTCATGATGACAGTCAATCTGCCATTAGGTTTCCACCTGGGAATCACGTCATGATGACAGTCAATCTGCCATTAGGTTTCCACCTGGGAATCACGTCATGATGACAGTCTATCTGCCATTAGGTTTCCACCTGGGAATCACGTCATGATGACAGTCAATCTGCCGTTAGGTTTCCACCTGGGAATCACGTCATGATGACAGTCAATCTGCCATTAGGTTTCCACCTGGGAATCATGTCACGATGACAGTCAATCTGCCATTAGGTTTCCACCTGGGAATCACGTCATGATGACAGTCAATCTGCCGTTAGGTTTCCACCTGGGAATCACGTCATGATGACAGTCAATCTGCCATTACGTTTCCACCTGGCAATCACGTCATGATGACGTTATGATGACAGTCAATCTGCCATTAAGTTTCCACCTGGGAATCACGTCATGATGACAGTCAATCTGCCATTAGGTTTCCACCTGGGAATCACGTCATGATGACAGTAAATCTGCCCATTAGGTTTCCACCTGGGAATCACGTCATGATGACAGTCAATCTGCCGTTAGGTTTCCACCTGGGAATCACGTCATGATGACAGTCAATCTGCCATTAGGTTTCCACCTGGGAATCACGTCATGATGACAGTCAATCTGCCATTAGGTTTCCACCTGGGAATCACGTCATGATGACAGTAAATCTGCCCATTAGGTTTCCACCTGGGAATCACGTCATGATGACAGTCAATCTGCCGTTAGGTTTCCACCTGGGAATCACGTCATGATGACAGTCAATCTGCCATTACGTTTCCACCTGGCAATCACGTCATGATGACGTTATGATGACAGTCAATCTGCCATTAAGTTTCCACCTGGGAATCACGTCATGATGACAGTCAATCTGCCATTAGGTTTCCACCTGGGAATCACGTCATGATGACAGTAAATCTGCCCATTAGGTTTCCACCTGGGAATCACGTCATGATGACAGTCAATCTGCCGTTAGGTTTCCACCTGGGAATCACGTCATGATGACAGTCAATCTGCCATTAGGTTTCCACCTGGGAATCACGTCATGATGACAGTCAATCTGCCATTAGGTTTCCACCTGGGAATCACGTCATGATGACAGTCAATCTGCCATTAGGTTTCCACCTGGGAATCATGTCATCATGACAGTCAGTCTGCCATTAGGTTTCCACCTGGGAATCACGTCATGATGACAGTAAATCTGCCCATTAGGTTTCCACCTGGGAATCACGTCATGATGACAGTCAATCTGCCGTTAGGTTTCCACCTGGGAATCACGTCATGATGACAGTCAATCTGCCATTAGGTTTCCACCTGGGAATCACGTCATGATGACAGTCAATCTGCCATTAGGTTTCCACCTGGGAATCACGTCATGATGACAGTCAATCTGCCATTACGTTTCCACCTGGGAATCACGTCATGATGACAGTAAATCTGCCATTAGGTTTCCACCTGGGAATCACGTCATGATGACAGTCAATCTGCCATTACGTTTCCACCTGGCAATCACGTCATGATGACGTTATGATGACAGTCAATCTGCCATTAAGTTTCCACCTGGGAATCACGTCATGATGACAGTCAATCTGCCATTAGGTTTCCACCTGGGAATCACGTCATGATGACAGTAAATCTGCCCATTAGGTTTCCACCTGGGAATCACGTCATGATGACAGTCAATCTGCCGTTAGGTTTCCACCTGGGAATCACGTCATGATGACAGTCAATCTGCCATTAGGTTTCCACCTGGGAATCACGTCATGATGACAGTCAATCTGCCATTAGGTTTCCACCTGGGAATCACGTCATGATGACAGTCAATCTGCCATTAGGTTTCCACCTGGGAATCATGTCATCATGACAGTCAGTCTGCCATTAGGTTTCCACCTGGGAATCACGTCATGATGACAGTCATTCTGCCCATTAGGTTTCCACCTGGGAATCACGTCATGATGACAGTCAATCTGCCATTAGGTTTCCACCTGGGAATCACGTCATGATGACAGTCAATCTGCCATTAGGTTTCCACCTGGGAATCACGTCATGATGACAGTCAATCTGCCATTAGGTTTCCACCTGGGAATCACGTCATGATGACAGTCAATCTGCCATTACGTTTCCACCTGGGAATCATGTCACGATGACAGTCAATCTGCCATTAGGTTTCCACCTGGGAATCACGTCATGATGACAGTAAATCTGCCATTAGGTTTCCACCTGGGAATCACGTCATGATGACAGTCAATCTGCCATTAGGTTTCCACCTGGGAATCACGTCATGATGACGTCATGATGACAGTCAATCTGCCATTAGGTTTCCACCTGGGAATCACGTCATGATGACAGTCAATCTGCCATTAGATTTCCACCTGGGAATCACGTCATGATGACAGTCAATCTGCCATTAGGTTTCCACCTGGGAATCACGTCATGATGACAGTAAATCTGCCCATTAGGTTTCCACCTGGGAATCACGTCATGATGACAGTCAATCTGCCATTAGGTTTCCACCTGGGAATCACGTCATGATGACAGTCAATCTGCCATTAGGTTTCCACCTGGGAATCACGTCATGATGACGTCATTATGACAGGGAGAGAGAAGACCTGCTCTTTCATTGAGAGGAGGAAGTCAATGTTAAAATGAATGAAAGAGTTTAGAGGTGAAGGAAATCAATCTGAAATCTTTCAGTTTCAAAGCTTTTCCTAGGGTCCATCATTAAATCACACCTGGTTTATATAAGGGCATGATAAAGGTTACAGTCTAACAACACTATTGATCCATACATAGCACTCACACAAACACATGGTTCATGTTCTGGAAATGTCAGGGCTGAGAAGGGTGCAGTGTGTGAAACCAAACACTTGGTAGTGTCACTTCAAACTGGGTAAAGTTAAAGAGTTGTCTGGGGCTGATGGGAGTATTGTGTCTGTCTAAAGATGTGAGACCTAGGTTTCCACCTGGGAATCACATCACTATGACAGTAAATCTGTCATAGGGCTGATGGGAGTCATGTGTCTGTCTCAAGCTGTAGTCTATAGGGCTGATGGAAGGAATGTGTCTGTCTCAAGCTGTAGTCTATAGGGCTGATGGAAGGAATGTGTCTGTCTCAAGCTGTAGTCTATAGGGCTGATGGGAGGAATGTGTCTGTCTCAAGCTGTAGTCTATAGGGCTGATGGGTGGAATGTGTCTGTCTCAAGCTGTAGTCTATAGGGCTGATGGGAGGAATGTGTCTGTCTCAAGCTGTAGTCTATAGGGCTGATGGGTGGAATGTGTCTGTCTCAAGCTGTAGTCTATAGGGCTGATTGGAGGAATGTGTCTGTCGAAAGCTGTATTCTATAGGGCTGATGGAAATAAGATGTTTGTCTAAAGCTGTAGTCCATAGGGCTCGTTTAATGCAGGGAAACTTACATCCATCCGCTTTACTAAATGTTTATCAGCATGGTGAATGTGATTCCAGAGGAAAAGGAACTCTGGACCACCTTTACTCCACACAGTACCGCGTACAAATCTCTCCCTCACCCTCCATTTGGCAAATCTGACCATAATTCTATCCTCATGATTCATGCTTACAAGCAAAAATTGAAGCAGGAAGCACCAGTGACTCAGTCAATTAAAACGTTTTCAGAGGAAGCAGATGTTAAGCTACATGACTGTTTTGCTAGCACAGACTGGAATACGTTCTGGGGAGGACACCACATCAGTCATTGGCTTCATCAATAAGTGCATCGATGACATCGTGCATACCCCAACCAGAAGCCTTGGATTACAGGCAGCATCCACACTGAGCCAAAGAGTAGAGCTGCCGCTTTAAAGAAGCAGGACTCTAACCTGGAAGCTTTTAAGAAATCCCTATACCCTCCGACGGACCATCAAACAGGCAAGGCATCAATACAGGACTAAGATCTAATCAAACTATATCGGATCTGACGCTCATCGGATGTGGCAGGGCTTGCAAACCATTGCAGACGACAAAGGGAATCACAGCCAAGAGCTGCCCAGTGACACAAGCCTACCAGATGAGCTAAACTACTTCTATGCTCGCTAGTAGTCCCTGTGCCCAAGAACACTGAGGTAAGATGCCTAAATTACAACCAACCCATAGAACTCACATCTGTAGCCATGAAGTGCTTTGAAAGGCTGGTCATGGCTCACATCAACACCATCCTCCCAGAAACCCTAGACCCACTCCAATTGGCATACTGCCCCAACAGATCCACAGATGATGCAATGTCTTTTGCACTCCACACTGCCCTTTCACACCCGGACAAAAGGAACACCTATGTGAGAATGCTATTCATTGACTATAGCTCAGCGTTCAACATCACAGTGCCCTAAAAGCTCATCAATAGGCTAAGGACTCTGATACTAAACACCTCCCTTTGCAACTGAATCCTTCCTAATGGGCCGCCCCCAGGTGGTAAAGGTAGGTAACAACACATCCGCCACGCTGATCCTCAACACAGGGGCCCCTCAGGTGTGCATACTCAGTCCCCTCCTGTACTCCCTGTTCACTCATGACTGCACGGCCCGGTACGACTCCAACACCGTCATTACATTTGACGATGACACAACAGTGGTAGGCCTGATCACCGACAACAATGAGACAGACTATAGGGAGGAGGTCAGAGACCTGGCCATGTGGTGCCAGAACAACAACTTCTCCCTCAACTTCTCCCAGGGAGAGGGGTGAGGAGTGTCCAGGGAGACGGGTGAGGAGGGTCCAGGGAGAGAGGTGAGGAGGGTCCAGGGAGAGGGGTGAGGAGGGTCCAGGGAGAGGGGTGAGGAGGTTCCAGGGAGAGAGGGGAGGAGGGTTCATGGGGAGTAGGGAGGATGGTCCATTTTGCTGCGCAAAACTTCAACGCCCAAAACTTCAACATCAAACAATGAACACTGGGACAATACATTTCAACATCCGAATTTTGGGAATGATGAGAGATGGAATATGGAAAGTTCATTTGTATTTTGTGATCTCATTAAAACTTGTATAAAGACTTTTTAATGACAACATTGTAACTTGAAGAGCTTTTGCACGGTGTATATCAGGTTTACATCCTATACGTTGTATAGAAAATATCAAGGAAAAAGATCATGTTTTTGTGATGATAGGATTGTGATTTTAGATCTCTAATGAGATCATTGTAATTAAGATACTTTGCCTCGTAACCCAGTGCCCAGGGAGCAAAGGGAGTGTGTCAGCATGACGAAAACACCCCCTTTCTTACCCGAGGGTATATACCCGAGGGTATAAAAGATTGAGTTAAGAATGAACATATCAGACTAAACGGACCACAAGCTGCAGCTAGGTCCACATTAGCCATGACCCTGAGAATCAACACAGGGTTGAAGAAGACAAAGGAACCTCTAACAATCACTGTTACGGTTGAGTAGCAGTTCTAAGTACTGTATCTTAGAAGGTGAATTTAAGTAGGACCATCCGGTTATTCTCTCCGAATCATCGTCGCCTACACTGCTCTCATCACCACTCTGGGGATCATCAACACGGATGACTAGCCGTCTTCAGGAGACCACTCTTCCAGAACGAGTCCAAGTAAACAGACAACTAAGAAGGACTTTGTAACTTCTTGTGGACAATCAGAGACTTAGACCAGAGAACTAAGGAAAAAGCCATCTGAAGAAGAAGGGCCAAGCATCCCGGAGTCGCCTCTTCAATGTTGACGTGGAGACTGGTGTTTTGTGGGTACTATTTAATGAAGCAGCCAGTTGGGGACTTGTGATGCGTCTGTTTCTCAAACTAGACACTCTAATGTACTTGATCGTTTGCTCAGTTGTGCACCAGGTCCTCCCACTCCTCTTACCTTTCTTGTTAGAGCCCGTATGCGCTGTTCTGTGAAGGGAGTAGTACAAAGCGTTGTACGAGATCCTCAATTTCTTGCCAATTTCTCGCATGGAATAGCCTTCATTTCTCAGAACAAGAATAGACTGACGAGTTTCAGAACAAAGTCCTTTGTTTCTGGCCATTTTGAGGCTGTAATCCAACCCACAATTGTAAATGCTCCAAATACTCAACTAGTCTAAAGAAGGCCAGTTGTATTGCTTCTTTAATCAGACAAACAGTTTTCAGCTGTGAAAACATAATTGCAAAAGGGTTTGCTAATGATCAATTAGCCTTTTAAAATTATAAACTTAGGTTAACTAACACAACTTGCCATTGGAACACAGGTTTGATGGTTACTGATAATGGGCCTCTGTACACCTATGTAGATATTCCATTAAAAATAATATGCAGTTTCCAGCTACACCAGTCATTCACAATATTAACAATGTCTACACTGTATTTCTGATCAATTTGATGTTATTTTAATGGACAAAAATGTGATTTTCGTTCAAAAACAAGGACATTTATAAGTGACCCCAAACTTTTGAACAGTAGTGTAAATTCATGAGTTAATTCGGGAGACTGTAACTCGTTAAACAACTTCTCCCATGGTGCCCCAAATTCCTAATGAGATAATTGCTACATTATTTAATCGGGTAACAATTAAACATAGTAGGTAATTATTCGATAAATAACACATTTATGAGAGTCACAACAGGGGTGTGAATGGTGTGAATGGTATGAGTCTCACCATCTGTTCTGAGTGTGAGTGGAGTGGGCGGGCTGAGGACCCTGGCGTTGGTCACCGTGTTCTTCACCAGACAGATGTAGCTGCCCACGTCGCTAGGCTGCACCTTGGAGACATACAGGTTGCCCGTTACCTGTGAGATAAACCGCCGGCTGTCCTCGGCAACAAATGACGGGAACTCGTTGAAAACCCAGGTGTAGATAATCTCTAGGGAAGAGAGGACAAGATGAGTTAGAAACACACACACACAGTGTGTACTATAGCAAATTCCCAAGCTGGCATGAAACAAAACTATGTGTTTCTATCCTTGTGTGTGTGTGTGTGTGTGTGTGTGTGTGTGTGTGTGTGTGTGTGTGTGTGTGTGTGTGTGTGTGTGTGTGTGTGTGTGTGTGTGTGTGTGTGTGTGTGTGTGTGTGTGTGTGTGTGTGTGTGTGTGTGTGTGTGTGTGTGTGTGTGTGTGTGTGTGTGTGTGTGTGTGTGTGTGTGTGTGCGTGTGTGCGTGCGTGCGTGCGTGCGTGCGTGCGTGTGTCCATCATAGGACAGATAAAGACTGTCATCTGCACGGACACAATCATTTGTTCATCACCGATTCATCTACAATATAATTTTTGCATGAATTTCATAGCCCATTGATTTCAGTGTTTAAAATGTGTACATACTTCAGGTTGTGTGAGCCAGACTGATACACCACTGAAGAAACTGTAGGTGTACATCCCAAATGGCACCCTATTCCTTTTATAGTGCACTACTTTAGACCAGGGCCTATATGGTGCCATTAGCGATCTGGGCATAAGTAGTGCACTGTATTGGGAATAGGGTGCCATTTGGGATTCACTATGCAACTCTTTAAATGCGTCACCAATAACTGTTGTGTTAATGAAGCTGTGACTCCTCCAAGGCAAAGCATGTCTGTTATTCTATAGAATGTATTGTATGTTATCCAATAGAATGTATGTTATTCTATAGAATGTCTGTTATTCTATATAATGTATTGTATGTTATCCAATAGAATGTATGTTATCCAATAGAATGTCTGTTATTCTATAGAATGTCTGTGATTCTATAGAATGTCTGTTATCCAATACAATGTATGTGATTCTATAGACAGAACAAATAGCTGTAGATTACATTAGTGTGTTTAGGCTTGAACATTCCTGGAAAAGATTTCCAGTTAACTAATGGGGTGAAAGATCCAATGTGTATTCACTAGTGTTATTGTGTGATATATCCAAGATGGATTCATTTTTGACGCAATGTTCAGATGAAAACAAATCACTAAATTCACTTGAATGTTGAATTATAAGGAATACATTTCCAATTAAGTACAAGCAAAGGACTGATTGGCACAACTGAAGCAAACTGCTGCAACTAATATACACAAAGGTTATCTAGTAGTTAATAACTTCACAGAAGCATCTTCTCGTTGATCAAAAACAAAACAGAACAACTCCCCATACAGAGCCAAAGCCATAAAATTGAAAATAATAACCTTTTTTCACATTCCACTGCGTCCAAATTATTTTCAATTACCTCACTGTTCTAATTTCCCTTTCATCTCCACGTGTTAATAGCTATAATCCTCCAACACAATCCAAATAATGAAATATAAATCAACCTCTACATTTGCTTCATTTTCCCTTTATAAAGTGTATAATTATCCTCACTTTCATAACACCTCTAAATAGTATTACTCATTAAACTCCCAAATATTTAAAAGGGGCAAACTACATTTCAAACAACAACAAAGTTACCATCCCACCACTGTTTTGGCACATTTCTGAGGGATGGAGAAATGTAACCACTCTCAAATTCATAGACAGAGCTACGGATGCAAGGACTGACCATCCATGATATCAACATTATAGTTAAAAACATGTTTTGAGGCTATACATTTTAAAAAAAATTTTTTTTACAATTAGATGGTTTACAAAAAATAAGCTTATAAAACAAGTTTATAGTTTAAGTTATGATGGGGTACTAGTTAGTTGTTTAATAGTTATATTCTTCCAGAATCTATGACTATATATTATTAATATATACCAACAAAGATATACATGTACACACATATTGCCCCTTTAAGCAAGATTGCAAATATGAAATGGATACTATTCATGACTACGTCAGTCCATCCTCAACCTTCACAAGGCTATGCAGTATCCACAGGATCAAACATCCGTTTTGATAACTTGACATACAAGCCCAGTGTTATGTAGTCAACTTGACATGAAATGCTAAGTATTCATTTATTCAATGTATACCATATTGATCGAGTCAATCAAACGATTCCTGCTACATTCTCTGTACCAATCAATCAATCAAGCAAATGTATTTATAAAGCGCTTTTTACATCAGCCAATGTCACAAATTGCTATAAGGAAACCCAACCGAAAACCTAAACAGCAGAAACCCAGCCTAAAACCCCAAAGAGCAGAAACCCAGCCTAAAACCCCAAACAGCAGAAACCCAGCCTAAAACCCCAAACAGCAGAAACCCAGACTAAAACCCCAAACAGCAGAAACCCAGCCTAAAACCCCAAACAGCAGAAACCCAGCCTAAAACCCCAAACAGCAGAAACCCAGCCTAAAACCTAAACAGCAGAAACCCAGCCTAAAACCCCAAACAGCAGAAACCCAGCCTAAAACCCCAAACAGCTGAAACCCAGCATAAAACCTAAACAGCAGAAACCCAGCATAAAACCCCAAACAGCAGAAACACAGCCTAAAACCACAAACAGCAGAAACACAGCCTAAAACCCCAAACAGCTGAAACACAGCCTAAAACCCCAAACAGCATAAACACAGCCTAAAACCGCAAACAGCAGAAACCCAGCCTAAAACCCCAAACAGCAGAAACCCAGGCTAAAACCCCAAACAGCAGAAACACAGCCTAAAACCACAAACAGCAGAAACCCAGCCTAAAACCCCAAACAGCAGAAACCCAGCCTAAAACCTAAACAGCAGAAACCCAGCCTAAAACCACAAACAGCAGAAACACAGCCTAAAACCCCAAACAGCTGAAACACAGCCTAAAACCCCAAACAGCATAAACACAGCCTAAAACCGCAAACAGCATAAACACAGCCTAAAACCGCAAACAGCAGAAATCCAGCCTAAAACCCCAAACAGCAGAAACCCAGGCTAAAACCCCAAACAGCAGAAACCCAGCCTAAAACCCCAAACAGCAGAAACCCAGCCTAAAACCCCAAACAGCAGAAACACAGCCTAAAACCCCAAACAGCAGAAACACAGCCTAAAACCCCAAACAGCAGAAACCCAGCCTAAAACCTAAACAGCAGAAACCCAGCCTAAAACCCCAAACAGCAGAAACCCAGCCTAAAACCCCAAACAGCTGAAACCCAGCATAAAACCTAAACAGCAGAAACCCAGCCTAAAACCCCAAACAGCAGAAACACAGCCTAAAACCACAAACAGCAGAAACACAGCCTAAAACCCCAAACAGCTGAAACACAGCCTACAACCCCAAACAGCATAAACACAGCCTAAAACCGCAAACAGCAGAAACCCAGCCTAAAACCCCAAACAGGAGAAACCCAGGCTAAAACCCCAAACAGCAGAAACACAGCCTAAAACCCCAAACAGCAGAAACCCAGCCTAAAACCCCAAACAGCAGAAACACAGCCTAAAACCCCAAACAGCAGAAATACAGCCTAAAACACCAAACAGCAGAAACCCAGCCTAAAACCCTAAACAGCAGAAACACAGCCTAAAACCTTAAACAGCAGAAACACAGCCTAAAACCCCAAACAGCAGAAACACAGGCTAAAACCCCAAACAGCAGAAACCCAGCCTAAAACCCTAAACAGCAGAAACACAGCCTAAAACCCTAAACAGCAGAAACACAGCCTAAAACCTTAAACAGCAGAAACACAGGCTGAAACACCAAACAGCAAGCAATGCAGATGTAGAAGCACTCATACCTGTTTGCCATTCCGACAATCCTACTCCATTTTTAGACTCCTGTTCTGTGTTTCAAATGGCACCATATTCCCTATATACAGTAGTACACTACTTTTGAAAAGAGCCTTATGGGCCATAGTCAAAAGTCACACACTATGAAGGGAATATGATGCCATTTGGAACACACCCCTTTTCTGAGTGAGTAAATAGGCTCTAACGGACATGACATAATAGAAAATAATTTAGCTGATCTCATTTCACAACCTGGCAGGCCAAAGCATTGTTTAGCACAGATATATATATATACTGTACATATACATATACATTGGACAACAAACTGAAGTGGAAAACATATGATACCTGCTGAACAATCAGTTCCATCAAGGAGAGTGCCGCTGAACACTCAGAGCCATGAAGGAGAAGTCCTGCTGAACACTCAGAGCCATCAAGGAGAAGTACTGCTGAACACTCAGAGCCATCAAGGAGAAGTCCTGCTGAACACTCAGAGCCATGAAGGAAAAGTCCTGCTGAACACTCAGAGCCATGAAGGAGAGGTCCTGCTGAACACTCAGAACCATGAAGGAGAAGTTCTGCTGAACACTCAGAGCCATGAAGGAGAATTCCCACTGAACACTCAGAGCCATCAAGGAGAAGTCTTGCTGAACACTCAGAGCCATCAAGGAGAAGTCCTGCTGAACACTCAGAGCCATGAAGGAGAAGTCCTACTGAACACTCAGAGCCATGAAGGAGAGGTCCTGCTGAACACTCAGAGCCATGAAGGAGAAGTCCTGCTGAACACTCAGAGCCATGAAGGAGAAGTCCTGCTGAACACTCAGAGCCATGAAGGAGAGGTCCTGCTGTACACTCAGAGCCATCAAGGAGAAGTCCTGCTGAACACTCAGAGCCATCAAGGAGAAGTCCTGCTGAACACTCAGAGCCATCAAGGAGAAGTCCTGCTGAACACTCAGAGCCATCAAGGAGAAGTCCTGCTGAACACTCAGAGCCATGAAGGAGAAGTCCTGCTGAACACTCAGAGCCATCAAGGAGAAGTCCTGCTGAACACTCAGAGCCACGAAGGAGAAGTCCTGCTGAACACTCAGAGCCAAGAAGGAGAAGTCCTGCTGAACACTCAGAGCCATCAAGGAGAAGTACTGCTGAACACTCAGAGCCATCAAGGAGAAGTCCTGCTGAACACTCAGAGCCATGAAGGAGAAGTCCTGCTGAACACTCAGAGCCATGAAGGAGAAGTCCTGCTGAACACTCAGAGCCAAGAAGGAGAAGTCCTGCTGAACACTCAGAGCCATCAAGGAGAAGTCCTGCTGAACACTCAGAGGCATCAAGAAGAAGTCTTGCATTCTCCTGCAAAATGTCTTGATAAAGTTGGGAAGTCATTTTTTCCGTTGATGATCACAAGCTGTCCAGGCCCTGAGGCAGCAAAACAGCCCCAAACCATGATGCTCCCTCCACCATACTTTACAGTTGGGATGAGGTTTAGATGTTGGTGTGATGTGCCTTTTTTTCTCCACACAGTGTTGTGTGTTCCTTCCTTCCAAACAATTCAACTTTTGTTTCATTTGTCCACAGAATATTTTGCCAGTAGCTCTGTGGAACATTCAGGTGCTCTTTTGCAAACTTCAGACAGTAATGTTTTTTTTGGACAGCAGTGGATTTTTCCGTGGTGTCCTCCCATGAACACTATTCTTACTTAGTGTTTTACCTATCGTAGTTCCGTCAACAGAGATGTTAGCATGTTCCAGAAATTTGTGTGTCTTTAGCTGACACTCTAGGATTCTTCTTAACCTCATTGAGCATTCTGCGCTGTGCTCTTGCAGTCATCTTTGCAGGACGGCCACTCCTAGGGAGTTTAGCAACCGTACTGAACTTTCTTCATTTACAGTGAGGGAAAAAAGTATTTGATCCCCTGCTGATTTTGTACGTTTGCCCACTGACAAAGAAAGTATCAGTCTATAATTTTAATGGTAGGTTTATTTGAACAGTGAGAGACAGAATAACAACAAAAAATCCAGAAAAATGCATGTCAAAATGTTATAAATTGATTTGTATTTAATGAGGGAAATACGTATTTGACCCCTCTGCAAAACATGACTTAGTACTTGGTGGCAAAACCCTTGTTGGCGATCACAGAGGTCAGACGTTTCTTGTAGTTGGCCACCAGGTTTGCACACATCTCAGGAGGGATTTTGTCCCACTCCTCTTTGCAGATCTTCTCCCTAAGTCATTAAGGTTTCGAGGCTGACATTTGGCAACTCGAATCTTCAGCTCCCTCCACAGATTTTCTATGGGATTAAGGTCTGGAGACTGGCTAGGCCACTCCGGGACCTTAATGTGCTTCTTGTCGAGCCACTCCTTTGTTGACTTGGCCGTGTGTTTTGAGTCATTGTCATGCTGGAATACCCATCCACGACCCATTATCAATGCCTTGATTTGACCGTACATGGCCCCGTCCATTGTCCCTTTGATGCGGTGAAGTTGTCCTGTCCCCTTAGCAGAAAAATACACCCAAAGCATAATGTATCCACCTCCATGTTTGGCGATGGGGATGGTTTTCTGGGGTCATAGGCAGCATTCCTCCTCCTCCAAACACGGCGAGTTGAGTTGATGTCAAAGAGCTCCATTTTGGTCTCATCTGACCACAACACTTTCACCCAGTTGTCCTCTGAATCATTCAGATGTTCATTGGCAAACTTCAGACGGGCATGTATATGTGCTTTCTTTAGCAGGGGGACCTTGCGGGCGCTGCAGGATTTCAGTCCTTCACGGCGTAGTGTGTTACCAATTGTTTTCTTGGTGACTAGGGTCCCAGCTGCCTTGAGATCATTGACAAGATCCTCCCGCGTAGTTCTGGGCTGATTCCTCACCGTTCGCATGATCATTGCAACTCCACGAGGTGAGATCTTGCATGGAGCCCCAGGCAGAAGGAGATTGACAGTTATTTTGTGTTTCTTCCATTTGCGAATAATTGCACCAACTGTTGTCACTTTCTCACCAAGCTGCTTGGCGATGGTCTTGTAGCCCATTCCAGCCTTGTGTAGGTCTACAATCTTGTCCCTGACATCCTTGGAGAGCTCTTAGGTCTTTGCTATGGTGGAGAGTTTGGAATCAGATTGATTGATTGCTTCTGTGGACTGGTGTCTTTTATACATGGTAACAAGCTGAGATTAGAAGCACTCCCTTTAAGAGCGTGCTTCCCCCTAATCTCAGCTCGTTACCTGTATAAAATACACATGGGAGCCAGAAATCTTTGATTGAGAGGGGGTCAAATACTTATTTCCCTCATTAAAATGCAAATCAATTCATAACATTTTTGACATGCGTTTTATCTGGATTTTGTTGTTGTTGTTCTGTCTCTCACTGTTAAAATAAACCTACCATTACAATTATAGACTGATCATTTCTTTGTCAGTGGGCAAAAATCAGCAGGGGTTCAAATACTTTTTTCCCTCACTGTATAGACCATTTGTCCTACTGTGGACTGATGGACATCATGGCATTTAGATATACTTTTGTAAGCCTTTCCATATTTATGCAAGTCATCCATTCTAAATCTGAGATCTTCTGAGATCTCTTTTGGAGAAGTCGTTAGCCTAAGGGTTCACATACTTTTTTCAGCCTACCCTGTGAATGTTTAAATTATGTATTCAATATAGACAAGAAACATATAATACTGTGTGTGTTATTAGTTTAAGAACACTGTGTTTGTCTATTGTTTTGACTTTGATCAAATTTTATGACCAATTTATGCAGAAATCCAGGTAATTCCAAGGGGCTAACATACTTTTTCTTGCCACTGTATATAGTGTTAATTCATTCCTACTTATATTTGTGTGTATTTTGTATATGTTGTGTAATCTGTTAGATATTACTTGTTAAAACTAACACTAAAAGTGTATGACAGAGTCATAGACCATCATGAAAGTTAGGAGGATGGATTTGGCATTTCTCTATAAGTACGATGTCAACATTTTGTTTTCTACTTGCTCTCACAGACACACACATAAATCAGCCCCTTGGACAGCCACACCATTTGATTGGACTAAATCATTTTTGGTATATTTAAGTTGTCACTCTATTCAACTAAGCATAAGTGATTTGATGATGTTGAAATGTTGAAGTTGAAATGGTGCTGGCAGCTCCTGTTTTCTTTTTGATTTACAGTTCCAAATCAATAGTTGTTTAGTAAAACCATACTGTAGGTCATGTAACTGTTTGTTACATACAATATGCTTTGTGGACTCCACCAGACAGATGTTGCTCTCCGGTTTTATGACGAAATAAAGGCGTGGTTGAATTTATTCTGTAACCGTGTTTTCTTACTGTCTGCATTTAGGCCTATATATCACTGTGTCAAGGCATATGAACTAACTGGTTATAATATGGCTTTTTCCCTGGCTTAGCTTCCCCAGTGATTTTCCCCACACACTGCTACTGGAGGAGGAAAAGGAGAGGAGAGGAAAGGAAGAATAGAGGAAGAGAAGAGGAACAGACAGGAAAGGATGGGAAAGAAAGAGCGGAGGAAGAGAAGTGGAGAGGAAGAGGGAGAGGGAGAGGGAGAGGAGATGAAGAGGGAGAAGAGAGGAAAAGGGAGAGGAAAGGAAAAGGTGAGGAAGAGGGAGAAGAGAGGAGATGAAGAGAAGAGGAAAATAGAGGAGAGGAAGAGAAGAGGGAGAGGAGAGGAAGAGGGAGATGAAGAATGATAGGAGAGGAAGAGGAAGAGAAGAGGAAGCCGAAGAGGAAGAGGAGAGGAGGAGAAGAGAGGAAGAGGGAGAGTAAGAGGAGAGTAGAGGAAGAGGAAGAGGGAGAGGAGAGCAGAGGAAGAGGAAGAGGACAGGAGAGCAGAGGAAGAGGAAGAGTGAGAGGAGAAGAGAGGAAGAGGAAGATGTGGAAAGGAGAGGAGAGGAGAGGAGAGGAGAGGAGAGGAGAGGAGAGGAGAGGGAGCGGAGAGTAGAGGATGAGGGAGATGAGAGGAAGAGGGAGATGAGAGGAAGAGGAGTGGAGAGGAAGAGAAGAGGAAAATGAGAGGAGAGGAAGAGGAGAGGAACAGGAGAGGGAGAGGAAGAGGGAGAGGAAAAGGAGTGGAGAGGAAGAGGGAGTGACCTGGCTGTCCATAAACAGATGAAAGATCTTAATTTGATCTCTATTTTGTTGCTGGGAATTTAATGTAAAGCAGGAAATGCAAACTTGTAGTGTATTTGAGTTTCAAAAAGGCTTCTAAAGTTAATAATTTCCTCTTTTTGACCTGATTTTTCCTAACAAAAAATGGATCAACCCTTAAAAAAATGTTTATTAATTATAATCCACATGATCATTCACCTTTCCTGTTTCTGCAGGATTATTTTCCTATTGTACCAAACTGGCTCAAATAAAGATCCTACATCGGTATATGGCTGATTAAAGCTTTATGTGATGATGAAGAAATTTTGTAACAATACACATGAGGGGGTGAAGTATACATGAGCAGGGTTAGGGGTCAGGGTCTTACCTCGTGAATGAGGGGGTGAAGTATACATGAGAAGGGTTAGGGGTTAGGGGTCGGTCAAGGTCTTACCTTGTGAAAGAGGGGGTGGAGTATACATGAGAAGGGTTAGGGGTTAGGGGTCAGTGGTCAGGGTCTTACCTGGTGAATGAGGGGGTGGAGTATACATGAGAAGGGTTAGGGGTCAGTGGTCAGGGTTCAGGGTCTTACCTGGTGAATGAGGGGGTGGAGTATACATGAGAAGGGTTAGGGGTTAGGGGTCAGGGTTCAGGGTCTTACCTGGTGAATGAGGGGGTGGAGTATACATGAGAAGGGTTAGGGGTTAGGGGTCAGGGTTCAGGGTCTTACCTGGTGAATGAGGGGGTGGAGTACACATGAGCACCACTCCTTGTCCTTCCCTTACAGACACGCCTCCTCTCGTCCTCCCACTGAAGGACCCCAGATCTGCAACATACAGCATTTACAGTTGCCAGACTATTCTGTACACACAGTTACCAGACTATTCTGTACACACAGTTACAAGACTATTCTGTACACACAGTTACCAGACTATAATGTACACACAGTTACCAGACTATTCTGTACACACAGTTACAAGACTATTCTGTACACACAGTTACCAGACTATAATGTACACACAGTTACCAGACTATTCTGTACACACAGTTACCAGACTATTCTGTACACACAGTTACCAGACTATAATGTACACACAGTTACAAAACTATTCTGTACACACAGTTACCAGACTATTCTGTACACACAGTTGCCAGACTATTCTGTACACACAGTTACCAGACTATAATGTACAAACAGTTACCAGACTATTCTGTACACACAGTTACCAGACTATTCTGTACATACAGTTACCAGACTATAATGTACACACAGTTACCAGACTATTCTGTACACACAATTACCAGACTATTCTGTACACACAGTTACCAGACTATAATGTACACACAGTTACCAGACTATTCTGTACACACAGTTACCAGACTATAATGAATACACAGTTACCAGACTATAATGTACACACAGTTACCAGACTATAATGTACACGCAGTTACAAAACTATTCTGTACACACAGTTACCAGACTATAATGTACACACAGTTACCAGACTATTCTGTACACACAGTTACCAGACTATTCTGTACACACAGTTACCAGACTATTCTGTACACACAGTTAACAGACTATTATTTACACACAGTTACCAAACTATGATGTACACACAGTTACAATACCATTCTGTACACACAGTTACCAGACTATTATTTACACACAGTTACCAGACTATTCTGTACACACAGTTACCAGACTATTCTGTACACACAGTTACCAGACTATTATTTACACACAGTTACCAGACTATGATGTACACACAATTACCAGAATATTATTTACACACAGTAACCAGACTATTCTGTACACACAGTTACCAGACTATAATGTACACACAGTTACCAGACTATAATGTACACACAGTTACAAAACTATTCTGTACACAAAGTTACCAGACTATAATGTACACACAGTTACCAGACTATAATGTACACACAGTTACCAGACTATAATGTACACACAGTTACCAGACTATTCTGTACACACAGTTACCAGACTATTATTTACACACAGTTACCAGACTATAATGTACACAGTTACCAGAATATTATTTACAAACAGTTACCAGACAATTCTGTACACACAGTTACCAGACTATAATGTACACACAGTTACAATACTATTCTGTACACACAGTTACTAGACTATAATGTACACACAGTTACAATACTATTCTGTACACACAGTTACTAGACTATAATGTACACACAGTTACCAGACTATAATGTACACACAGTCACCAGACTATTCTGTACACACAGTTACCAGACTTTTCTGTACACACAGTTACCAGACTATAATGTACTCACAGTTACCAGACTATAATGTACACACAGTTACCAGACTATAATGTACACACAGTTACCAGACTATAATGTACTCACAGTTACCAGACTATAATGTACTCACAGTTACCAGACTATTCTGTACACACAGTTACCAGACTATTCTGTACACACAGTTACCAGACTATTCTGTACACACAGTTACCAGACTATTCTGTACACACAGTTACCAGACTTTTCTGTACACACAGTTACCAGACTATTCTGTACACACAGTTACCAGACTATTCTGTACACACAGTTACCAGACTATAATGTACTCACAGTTACCAGACTATTCTGTACACACAGTTACCAGACTATAATGTACTCACAGTTACCAGACTATTCTGTACACACAGTTACCAGACTATTCTGTACACACAGTTACCAGACTATAATGTACACACAGTTACCAGACTATTCTGTACTCACAGTTACCAGACTATTCTGTACACACAGTTACCAGACTATAATGTACACACAGTTACCAGACTATAATGTACACACAGTTACCAGACTATTCTGTACTCACAGTTACCAGACTATAATGTACACACAGTTACCAGACTATAATGTACACACAGTTACCAGACTATTCTGTACTCACAGTTACCAGACTATTCTGTACACACAGTTACCAGACTATAATGTACACACAGTTACCAGACTATAATGTACACACAGTTACCAGACTATAATGTACACACAGTTACCAGACAATTCTGTACACACAGTTACCAGACTATAATGTACACACAGTTACAATAGAGCTTGGTTCAACCATAGATAGTGTGATCTATAGAGACTGGCTCAGCTATTCTGAGACTGGGCCAGCTATAGAGACTGGTTCAGCTATACATTATGTGATCTATAGAGACTGGTTCAGCTATACATAGTGTGATCTATAGAGACTGGTTCAACCATAGTAAGTGTGATCTATGGAGACCGGTTCAGCTATACATAGTGTGATCTATAGAGACTGGTTCAGCTATGCATAGTGTGATCTATAGAGAATGGCTCAGCTATACACAGTGTGATCTATAGAGACTGGTTCAGCTATACATAGTGTGATCTATAGAGACTGGCTCAGCTCTACATAGTGTGATCTATAGAGACTGGCTCAGCTCTACATAGTGAAGAGGAGAGATCAAAGTCAAAGCTTTCCTTAAAAATATAAAATGGCTCCTGCAGTGAGAAGAAAAGCTAGTATACCTGGAGCCCTGGAAAGTTAGAGGCAATATTAATATTAGACACACATTTTGTAGCTACATTTTATTTAACAATTCATGAAGGTTGGCATATCCATTTTGAAGCATTATGAAGAGTACTGGGTCCCCACCGACAAAAGCAATATTAAAATGTTTTTCATTTTGATTGAATCATTCTCAAGAGGCTTAACAGTGAACAAGAATGTCAGCGTTTATGCTATCATCAGTGTACTTTGAAGCTAACCCATCTTCCGCAGCAGCTCACTATGTGAAACCTAAGAAATGTTGAGTAGGGTTGAAAAATGTTTTACTACAATGTGCTCTGTTAAACATGACACAGGCTTCAGTTCCCTCCCTAATAAGCTGCCACCAGAGTGAAGGAATGGAAAGCCTTAGTCTGAATAGCACTGTCACTGTGGTGGCCATGAACTGATCAGCTTCTGGCTGTGTTTTAAATGGCACACTGTTCACTCTATAGTTCTCTACTAATGACCAGAGCCCTATGAGGTTAATGCACTATATCAGGAATAGGGTGCATTTGGGACACCAGTGACTCACTTAAATAAATAAGGTATCACCATGAGGATTGGGTGTTGAGGAGAGGCTGTACTGAAGGGTTGAGGAGAGGCTGTTCCGAAGGGTTGAGGAGAGGCTGTACCGAAGGGTTGAGCAGAGATTGTACCGAAGGGTTGAGCAGAGACTGTACCGAAGGGTTGAGCAGAGGCTGTACCGAAGGGTTGAGGAGAGGCTGTACCGAAGGGTTGAGGAGAGGCTGTACCGAAGGGTTGAGCAGAGACTGTACCGAAGGGTTGAGCAGAGGTTGTACTGAAGGGTTGAGGAGAGGCTGTACTGAAGAGTTGAGAAGAGGCTGTACTGAAGGGTTGAGGAGAGGCTGTACTGAAGGGTTGAGGAGAGGCTGTACTGAAGGGTTGAGTAGAGGCTGTACCGAAGGGTTGAGGAGAGGCTGTACCGAAGGGTTGAGGAGAGGCTGTACCGAAGAGTTGAGAAGAGGCTGTACTGAAGGGTTGAGGAGAGGCTGTACTGAAGGGTTGAGGAGAGGCTGTACTGAAGGGTTGAGGAGAGGCTGTACTGAATGGTTGAGAAGAGGCTGTACCGAAGGGTGGAGAAGAGGCTGTACTGAAGGGTTGAGAAGAGGCTGTACCGAAGGGTTTAGCTTTTTACTACTTTGCTATACATTCCAGTGGCAGGTGATAGCAGTACAACAATCTCCAGGTGTCAGCGATCAAGCTGAGACTTTGGTTCTGCTATAACGATCTATAGAGACAGTAAAACATCATCTCCAGGTGTCAGAACCTTGTTATCAAAGACATAAAGACAACACAGTTGTCAGATCATACTGGCTGCCTCTGAAATGGCACCCTATTCCCTATATAGTTCACTACTTTTAACCAGGGCCCATAGACCTCTGGTCAAAAGAAGAGTATAATTTGAGACATAGCCGGTGTCAAGAGGAGAAGAGAGTAAAATGTGTTGAGCGGCTGACTACAGCTTTATTTCCTTTCTTTTTATTGCAATACCCTCTCATGTTTCTCTGGACCAATCAGATATCTTTTTATTGCAATAACCTCTCATGTTTCTCTGGACCAATCAGATCTCTTTTTATTGCAATAACCTCTCATGTTTCTCTGGACCAATCAGATATCTTTTTATTGCAATAACCTCTCATGTTTCTCTGGACCAATCAGATCTCTTTTTATTACAATACCCGCTCATGTTTCTCTGGACCAATCGGATCTCTTTGCAATGTAAAGTGATGTTTCTCTGGATCTATCGGATATATCTGTAATGGGAAAGTCAAGTCAGGAGATAAATATGAATGTGTTAACAATGCAACAACCATGGATGTGTTATTAGATAAGAATGGAAGAGAATAATTATGCCATTTGAATAAGTATCTGTCAATCTACTGACTGGTTCTCTGAAGACTAGTCCATAGCCTGAACAGTGCTCAAAGCATAACCTCATTATTGTATTTTAATCATTCAGTTAAAATAGGTTTGTAATTCAATATGGACAATCAATATGAAAAAGGTAAAGGCATAAAAGACAGTATGCATCTCTGTTAAACCCATTGTTCAGTTGTGGTTCATTTTCCTTGAGATCATGTGATCTTACCTGTGTCTGCGGTCACAGCATCACTTCCATCTAGATCTTAATGGACGATAGACTGGTGGAGATAGAACCTGACATTGCTCTGATGTCAATGGAGCTCACTAGACCTATTTCTACTGTAGTTCTAGAGCCCACAGTAACAAAATACCTGACTCTTATCATCATAGAGGCCGTGGAATGGGGGAGACAGAGAGAGAGCGAGAGAGAGGGGGAGGGAGAGAGATAGAGGGAGACAGAGAGACAGAGAGAGAGAGAGAGAGAGAGAGAGAGAGAGAGAGAGAGAGAGAGAGAGAGAAAGAGAGAGAGAGAGGGTAGGATCTCAATAGGGAGTCAGATCACATGTCTCCCCTCCCTCTCCTCTCCATCTCTCCCCTCACCTCCCTACCCTCCCTCTCCACTCCATCTCCTCCCTCCCTCCCATCCCTCTTCTCCCCCCCTCCTTCTCCTCCCTCTCCTCACTCCCCCCCATCTCCCCCCCCCCCCCCCTCCCCTCCATATCCTCCCTCCCCTCCATCTCTCCCCTGCATCTCCTCCATCCATCTCCTCCCTCCCCTCGGGCTGCTACTGCTGCTTTTGATGCAATCAGGAAGTTTGACAGCCTGCCACCCCAGCCTCCTCCAACCTCCAATCTAGATCCCTGGAAGTGCTAAAGAAATGCTTCTAGCTACAGTACAAATCAAATTGTATTTGTAACATGCGCCGAATACAAATGCTTACTTACAAGCCCTTAACCAATAATGTTAGTTTTAAGAAAATAAGTACTAAATAAACTAAAGTCAATGTAAATAGTCTGGTGGCTGTTTGGGGGTGGAAGCTGTTAAGGAGCCTTTTGGACCTAGACTTGGCGCTCTGGTAAGACTTGCCTTGTGGAAGCAGAGAGAACTGTCTATGACTAGGGTGGCTGGAGTCTTTGACAATTTTTTCTTCTGATGGCAGGAAGCTTGGCTCATTGACGTACTAGGCTGTACAAACTACTCTCTGTAGTGCCTTGCAGTCGGAGGCCTAGCAGTTGACATACCAGTGATGCAACCAGTCAGAACGGTCTCGATGCTGCAGCTGTAGAACTACAGTATTTGAGGATCTGAGAACCCATGCCAAACATTTCCAGTCTCCTGAGGGGAAATAGGCATTGTCAAGCCCTCTTCACAACTATCTTGGTGAGTTTGGACCATGATAGTTTGTTGGTAATGTGGACACCAAGGAAGCTCTCGACCTGCTCCACTACAGCCCTGTTGATGTGAATGGGGGTCGGCCCTCCTTTATCTGTAGCCCACTATCATGTCCTTTGTCTTGCTCACATTGAGGGAGAGGTTGTTGCCAGGTCTCTGACTTCCTCCCTGTAGGCTGTTGAGGATCAGCGTGGTAGATGTGTTGATGCCTACCCTTACCACCTGGTGGCAGCCAGTCCAGGATCCAATTGAAGAGGGAGGTGTTCAGTAATAGGGTCCTTAGCTTAGTGATGAGCTTTGAGGGCACTATGGTGTTGAACGATGAGCTGTAGTCAATGAACAGCATTCTCACGTAGGTGTTCGTTTTGATAGGGCAGTGTGGAGTGCAATATAGATCGCATCATCTGTGGGTTTAGGGGCAATATGTTGGGTAATATGCAAATTGAAATGGGTCTAGGGTTTACGGGAGTATGGTGTCGATGTAAGCCACAACCAGCCTTTCAAAGCACTTCATGGCTACAGATGTGAGTGCTACGGGTCTGTAGTCATTTAAGCAGGTTATCTAGGCGTTCTTGGGCACAGTGACTATGGTGGTCTGCTTGAAACACGTAGAAATTACAGACTCGGTCAGGGAGAGGCTGAAAATGTCAGTGAAGACACTGGCCAGTTGGTCAGCGCATGCTCTGAGTACACGTCGTGGTAATTCGTCTGACCTGTTTAAAGGTCTTGCTCACACCGGCTACAGAGAGCATGATCACACAGTCGTCTGGAACATCTGGTGCTCTCATGCATGTTTCAGTGTTGCTTGCCTCGAAGTGCGCATATGAGTAATTTACCTTGTCTGGTAGGCTCGTGGCACTGGGCAGCTCACAGCTGGGCTTCCCTTTGTAGTCCATAATAGTTTGTAAGCCCTGCCACACCTGATGAAAATCAGATCCGGTGTAGTAGGATTCAATGTTAGTCCTGTATTAAAACTTTGCCTGTTTGATGGTTCATCGGAGGGTGAAGCGGGATTTCTTATAAGCGTTCGGGTTAGTGCGGATGTTGCCTGTAATCCATGGCTTCTGGTTGGGGTACGTATGGTCACTGTGAAGATGATGTCATCGATGCACTTATTGATGAAGCCGGTGACTGATGTGGTGTACTCTTCAATGCCATCGGATGAATCCCGGAACATATTCCTGTCTGTGCTGGTAAAACTGTCCTGTATCTTAGCATCTGCGTCATCTGAACAGTTCCGTATTGAGTGAGTCACTGGTACTTCTTGCTTTAGTTTTTGCTTGTAAGCAGGAATCAGGAGGATAGAATTATGGTCACATTTGCCAAATGGAGGGCAAGGGAGAGCTTTGTACGCGTCTATGTGTGTCAAGTAAAGGTGGTCTAGGGTTTTTTTCCCCACATGTGACATGCTGATAGAAATTAGGTAAAACGGATTTCAGTTTGCATTAAAGTCCCCTATACCTCCCTGTACCTCCCTAAACCTCCCTACTCCTCCCCAATCCTCCCTGTACCAACCTATTCCTCCCTATTCCTCCCTATTCCTCCCTGTACCAACCTATTCCTCCCTATACCTCCCTACAACTCCCTATTCCTCCTTATACATCCCTATGCCTCCCTATCCCTCCTTATACCTCCCTATTCCTCCCTATTCCTCCCTATTCCTCCCTATACCTCCCTAATCCTCCCTGTACCTACCGATTCCTCCCTATTCCTCCCTATACCTCCCTATACCTCCCTATTCCTCCCTATACCTCCCTAAACCTCCCTGTACCTCCCTAATCCTCCCTAATCCTCACTTGTCCTCCATAATCCTCCCTATTCCTCCCTATTCCTCCCTATACCTCCCTAATCCTCCCTGTACCTCCCTAATCCTCCCTATACCTCCCTAATCCTCACTAGCCCTCCCTAATCCTCCCTATTCCTCCCTATTCCTCCCTATACCTCCCTAATCCTCCCTGTACCTCCCTAATCCTTCCTAATCCTCACTAGTCCTCCCTAATCCTCCCTATTCATCCCTATTCCTCCCTATACCTCCCTAATCCTCCCTGTACCTCCCTAATCCTCCCTATTCCTCCATAATCCACACTATTGCTACCTATTCCTCCCAATTCCTCCCTACTCCTCCCTATACCTCCCGATTACTCCCTAATCCTCCCTAATCCTCACTAGTCCTCCTTAATCCTCCCTATTCATCCCTATTCCTCCCTATACCTCCCTAATCCTCCCTGTACCTCCCTAATCCTCCCTATTCCTCCCTATTCCACCCTATACCTCCCTATACCTCCCTATACCTCCCTATTCCTCACTATCCCCCCCTTGTACCTCCCTATACCTCCCTATTCCTCCCTGTACATCCCTATCATCCCTGTACCTCCCTACTACTCCCTATAACTACCTATTCCTCCCTATACCTACCCATTCCTCCCTATACCTCCCTATTCCTCCCTATCCCCCCCTTGTACCTCCCTATACCTCCCTATTCCTCCCTGTACCTCCCTATCACCCCTGTACCTCCCTACTCCTCCCTATAGCTCCCTATACCTCCCTATTCCTCCCTATTCCTCCATATTCCTCCCTATCCCCCCCTTGTACCTCCCTATTCCTCCCTATACCACACTACACCTCCCTATTCCTCCCTAATCCTCCCTGTACCTACCTATTCCTCCCTATACCTACCTATTCCTCCATATTCCTCCCAATTCCTCCCTATACTCCCTATACCTCCCTGTACCTCCCTATTCCTCCCTATACCTCCCTATTCCTCCATGTACCTCCCTATACCTCCCTATTACTCCCCAATCCTCCCTGCACCTCCCTATTCCTCCCTATTCCTCCGTATCCCCCACTTGTAACTCCCTATTCCTCCCTATACCTCCCTACTCCTCCCCAGTCCTCCCTGTACCAATCTATTCCTCTCTATTCCTCACTATACCTCCCTACAACTCCCTATACCTCCCTACACCTCCCTGTACCTCCCTATTCCTCCCTATACCTCCCTATTCCTCCAAGTACCTCCCTATTAATCCCCAATCCTCCCTGTACCTCCCTATTCCTTCATATACATCCCTATTCCTCCCTGTACCTCCCTATTCCTCCCTATACCTCCCTATTCATCCCTTACCTCCCTATACCTCCCTATCCTCCCTGTACCTCCCTATTCCTCCCTATCCCCCTCTTGTACCTCCCTATACCTCCCTACTCCTCCCTATACCTCCTTATTCCTACCTATTCCTCCCTATTCCTCCCTATACATCCCTATGCCTCCCTATACCTCCCTATTCCTCCCTGTACCTCCCTATACCACTCAAATCCTCCCTGTACCAACCTATTAATCCCTATTCTTCCCTATTCCTCCCTATACCTACCTATTCCTCCCTTTCCCTCCCTATACCACCCTATATCTCCCTGTACCAACCTATTCCTCCCTATTCCTCCCTATACCTACCTAGTCCACCCTATTCCTCCCCAATCCTCCCTGTACCAACCTATTCCTCCCTTTTCCTCCCTATACCTCCCTGTACCTCCTTATTCCTCCCTATATCTCCCTGCACCTCCCTATTCCTCCCTATTCCTCCGTATCCCCCACTTGTAACTCCCTATTCCTCCCTATACCTCCCTACTCCTCCCCAGTCCTCCCTGTACCAATCTATTCCTCTCTATTCCTCACTATACCTCCCTACAACTCCCTATACCTCCCTACACCTCCCTGTACCTCCCTATTCCTCCCTATACCTCCCTATTCCTCCAAGTACCTCCCTATTAATCCCCAATCCTCCCTGTACCTCCCTATTCCTTCATATACATCCCTATTCCTCCCTGTACCTCCCTATTCCTCCCTATACCTCCCTATTCATCCCTGTACCTCCCTATACCTCCCTATCCTCCCTGTACCTCCCTATTCCTCCCTATCCCCCTCTTGTACCTCCTTATACCTCCCTACTCCTCCCTATACCTCCTTATTCCTACCTATTACTCCCTATTCCTCCCTATTCCCCCTATACCTCCCTTTACCTCCCTAAACCTCCCTACTCCTCCCCAATCCTCCCTGTACCAACCTATTCCTCCCTATTCCTCCCCAATCGTCCCTGTACCAACTTATTCCTCCCTATACCTCCCTACAACTCCCTATTCCTCCTTATACATCCCTATGCCTCCTTATACCTCCCTATTCCTCCCTATTCCTCCCTATACCTCCCTAATCCTCCCTGTACCTACCGATTCCTCCCTATTTCTCCCTATACCTACCCATTCCTCCCTATACCTCCCTATTCCTCCCTATCCCCCCCTTGTACCTCCCTATACCTCCCTATTCCTCCCTGTACCTCCCTATCACCCCTGTACCTCCCTACTCCTCCCTATAACTACCTATTCCTCCATAATCCACCATATTGCTACCTATTCCTCCCTATACCTCCCGATTACTCCTTAATCCTCCCTATTCCTCCCTATCCCCCTCTTGAACCTACCTATAAATCCCTACTCCTCCCTATACCTCCCTATACCTCCCTATTCCGACCTATTCCTCCCTAATCCTCCCTGTACCTCCCTAATCCTCCCTATTCCTCCCTATTCCTCACTATTCCTCCCTAATCCAACATATTGCTACCTATTCCTCCCAATTCCTCCCAATTCCTCCCTATACCTCCCGATAACTCCCTAATCCTAACTACTCCTCCCTATAACTACCTATTCCTCCCTATACCTCCCTATTCCTCCCCATTCCTCCCTATACCTCCCTATTCCTCCCTATCCCCCCCTTGTATCTCCCTATACCTCCATATTCCTTACCTATACCTCCCTATTCCTCCCTGTACATCCCTATCCTCCCTGTACCTCCCTATGCCACCCTATTCCTCCATATCCCCCTCTTGTACCTACCTATACATCCCTACTCCTCCCTATAGCTCCCCAATCCTCCCTGTACCAACCTATTCCTCCCTATTCCTCCCTATACCTCCCTATAACTCCCTATTCCTCCCTATACATCCCTATGCCTCCCTATACCTCCCTATTCCTCCCTGTACCTCCCTATACCACCCTATATCTCCCTGTACCTCCCTACTCCTCCCCAATCCTCCCTGTACCAACCTATTCCTCCCTATTCCTCCCTATACCTACCTAGTCCACCCTATTCCTCCCCAATCATCCATGTACCTCCCTATTCCTCCCTATACCTCCCAATCCCCCCTTATACCTCCCTATTCCTCCATATACCTCCCTATTCCTCCCTGTACCTCCCTATTCCTCCCTATACCTCCCTACTCCTCCTCAATCCTCCCTGTACCAATCTATTCCTCCCTATTCCTCCCTATTCCTCCCTATACCTACCTATTCCTCCCTATTCCTCCCCAATCCACCCTGTACCAACCGATTCCTCCCTATTCCTCCCAATCCCCCCTTATACCTCCCTATTCCTCCATATACCTCCCTATTCCTCCCTATACCTCCCTCCTCCTCCTCAATCCTCCCTGTACCAATCTATTTCTCCCTATTCCTCCCTATACCTCCCCAATTCACCCTGTACCAACCGATTCCTCCCTATTCCTCCCTATACCTCCCTATTCCTCCATGTACCTCCCTATAACTTCCCAATCCTCCCTGTACCTCCCTATTCCTCCATATACTTCCCTATTCCTCCCTATACCTCCCTATTCCTCCCTGTACCTCCCTATACCTCCCTGTACCTCCCTATTCCTCCCTATCCCCCTCTTGTACCTCCCTATACGTCCCTACTCCTCACTATACCTCCCTATACCTCCCTATTCATACCTATTCATCCCTATTCCCCCTATACCTCCCTGTACCTCCCTAAACCTCCCTACTCCTCCCAGATCCTCCCTGTACCAACCTATTCCTCCCTATTCCTCCCTATACCTACCTATTCCTCCCGATTCTTCCCCAATCCTCCCTGTACCAACCTATTCCTCCCTATTCCTCCCTATACCTCCCTACAACTCTCTATTCCTCCCTATACATCCCTATGCCTCCCTATACCTCCCTATTCCTCCCTGTACCTCCCTGTACCTCCCTAAACCTCCCTACTCCTCCCAGATCCTCCCTGTACCAACCTATTCCTCCCTATTCCTCCCTATACCTACCTATTCCTCCCGATTCTTCCCCAATCGTCCCTGTGCCAACCTATTCCTCCCTATTCCTCCCTATACCTCCCTACAACTCCCTATTCCTCCCTATACATCCCTATGCCTCCCTATACCTCCCTATTCCTCCCTGTACCTCCCTATACCTCCCCAATCCTCCCTGTACCAACCTATTCATCCCTATTCCTCCCTATACCTACCTATTCCTCCCTTTTCCTCCCTATACCACCCTATATCTCCCTGTACCTCCCTACTCCTCCCCAATCCTCCCTAATCCTCCCTATTCCTCCCTATTCCTCACTATTCCTCCCTATTCCTCCCTATTCCTCCCTATTCCTCCCTATTCCTCCCTAATCCACCCTATTCCTCCCTATGACTACCTATTCCTCCCTATACCTCCGTATTCCTCCCTATACCTCCCTATTCCTCCCTATCCCCCTTGTACCTCCCTATTCCTCCATATACCTCCCTATTCCTCCCTGTACCTCCCTATTCCCCCTATACCTCCCTACTCCTCCCCAGTCCTCCCTGTACCAATATATTCCTCCCTATTCCTCCCTATACCTACCTATCCTTCACTATTCCTCACTATACCTCCCTACAACTCCCTATACCTCCCTACACCTCCCTGTACCAGCCTATTCCTCCCTATACCTCCCTATTCCTCCCTGTACCTCCCTATACCTCCCTACTACTCCTCAATCCTCCCTGTACCAACCTATTCCTCCCTATTCCTCACTATACCTCCCTACAACTCCCTATACCTCCCTACACCTCCCTGTACTTCCCTATTCCTCCATATACCTCCCTGTACCTCCCTATTCCTCCCTATACCTCCCTATTCCTCCGTGTACCTCCCTATACCTCCCTATTACTCCCCAATCCTCCATGTACCTCCCTATACCTCCCTATTCCTCCCTGTACCTCCCTATTCCTCCCTATACCTCCCTACTCCTCCTCAATCCTCCCTGTACCAATCTATTCCTCCCTATTCCTCCCTATTCCTCCCCAATCCACCCTGTACCAACCGATTCCTCCCTATTCCTCACTATACCTCCCTACAACTCCCTATACCTCCCTACACCTCCCTGTACTTCCGTATTCCTCCCTATACCTCCCTATTCCTCCATGTACCTCCCTATAACTTCCCAATCCTCCCTGTACCTCCCTATTCCTCCATATACTTCCCTATTCCTCCCTATACTTCCCTATTCCTCCCTGTACCTCCCTATACCTCCCTATCCTCCCTGTACCTCCCTATTCCCTCCCTATCCCCCTCTTGTACCTCCCTATACCTCCCTAATCCTCCCTATACCTCCCTATACCTCCCTATTCCTACCTATTCCTCCCTATTCCCCCCATACCTCCCCGTACCTCCCTAAACCTCCCTACTCCTCCCCAATCCTCCCTGTACCAACCTATTCCTCCCTATTCCTCCCTATACCTCCCCAATCCTCCCTGTACCAGCCTATTCCTCCCTATACCTCCCTATTCCTCCATGTACTTCCCTATACCTCCCTATTACTCCCCAATCCTCCCTGTACCTACCTATTCCTCCCTTTTCCTCCCTTTACCACCCTATATCTCCCTGTACCGCCCTACTCCTCCCCAATCCTCCCTGTACCAACCGATTCCTCCCTATTCCTCCCTATACCTACCTAGTCCACCCTATTCCTCCCCAATCCTCCTTGTTCCAACCTATTCCTCCCTATTCCTCACTATACCTCCCTACACCTCCCTGTACCAGCCTATTCCTCCCTATACCTCCCTATTCCTCCATGTACTTCCCTATACCTCCCTATTCCTCCCAATCCCCCCCTTGTACCTCCCTATTCTACCATATACCTCCCTATTCCTCCCTATTCCTCCCTATACCTCCCTACTACTGCTCAATCCTCCCTGTACCAACCTATTCCTCCCTATTCCTCACTATACCTCCCTACAACTCCCTATACCTCCCTACACCTCCCTGTACGTCCCTATTCCTCCCTGTACCTCCCTAAACCTCCCTACTCCTCCCCAATCCTCCCTGTACCAACCTTTTCCTCCCTATTCCTCCCTATACCTACCTATTCCTCCCGATTCCTCCCCAATCCTCCCTGTACCAACCTATTCCTCCCTATTCCTCCCTATACCTACCTAGTCCACCCTATTCCTCCCCAATCCTCCCTGTACCAACCTATTCCTCCCTATTCCTCCCTATACCTCCCTGTACCTCCTTATTCCTCCCTCCACCTCCCTGTACCTCGCAATTCCTACCTATACCTCCCTATTCCTCCCTATCCCCCCTTGTACCTCCCTATACCTCCCTATTCCTCCATATACCTCCCTATTCCTCCCTGTACCTCCCTATTCCCCCTATACCTCCCTACTCCTCCCCAGTCCTCCCTGTACCAATATATTCCTCCCTATTCCTCCCTATACCTACCTATCCTTCACTATTCCTCACTATACCTCCCTACAACTCCCTATACCTCCCAACACCTCCCTGTACCAGCCTATTCCTCCCTATACCTCCCTATTCCTCCATGTACCTCCCTATAACTTCCCAATCCTCCCTGTACCTCCCTATTCCTCCATATACTTCCCTATTCCTCCCTATACTTCCCTATTCCTCCCTGTACCTCCCTATACCTCCCTATCCTCCCTGTACCTCCCTATTCCCTCCCTATCCCCCTCTTGTACCTCCCTATACCTCCCTAATCCTCCCTATACCTCCCTATACCTCCCTATTCCTACCTATTCCTCCCTATTCCCCCCATACCTCCCCGTACCTCCCTAAACCTCCCTACTCCTCCCCTATCCTCCCTGTACCAACCTATTCCTCCCTATTCCTCCCTATACCTCCCCAATCCTCCCTGTATCAGCCTATTCCTCCCTATACCTCCCTATTCCTCCATGTACTTCCCTATACCTCCCTATTACTCCCCAATCCTCCCTGTACCTACCTATTCCTCCCTTTTCCTCCCTTTACCACCCTATATCTCCCTGTACCGCCCTACTCCTCCCCAATCCTCCCTGTACCAACCGATTCCTCCCTATTCCTCCCTATACCTACCTAGTCCACCCTATTCCTCCCCAATCCTCCTTGTTCCAACCTATTCCTCCCTATTCCTCACTATACCTCCCTACACCTCCCTGTACCAGCCTATTCCTCCCTATACCTCCCTATTCCTCCATGTACTTCCCTATACCTCCCTATTCCTCCCAATCCCCCCCTTGTACCTCCCTATTCTACCATATACCTCCCTATTCCTCCCTATACCTCCCTACTACTGCTCAATCCTCCCTGTACCAACCTATTCCTCCCTATTCCTCACTATACCTCCCTACAACTCCCTATACCTCCCTACACCTCCCTGTACGTCCCTATTCCTCCCTATACCTCCCTGTACCTCCCTAAACCTCCCTACTCCTCCCCAATCCTCCCTGTACCAACCTTTTCCTCCCTATTCCTCCCTATACCTACCTATTCCTCCCGATTCCTCCCCAATCCTCCCTGTACCAACCTATTCCTCCCTATTCCTCCCTATACCTACCTTGTCCACCCTATTCCTCCCCAATCCTCCCTGTACCAACCTATTCCTCCCTATTCCTCCCTATACCTCCCTGTACCTCTTTATTCCTCCCTATACCTCCCTGTACCTCGCAATTCCTACCTATACCTCCCTATTCCTCCCTATCCCCCCTTGTACCTCCCTATACCTCCCTATTCCTCCATATACCTCCCTATTCCTCCCTGTACCTCCCTATTCCCCCTATACCTCCCTACTCCTCCCCAGTCCTCCCTGTACCAATATATTCCTCCCTATTCCTCCCTATACCTACCTATCCTTCACTATTCCTCACTATACCTCCCTACAACTCCCTATACCTCCCTACACCTCCCTGTACCAGCCTATTCCTCCCTATACCTCCCTATTCCTCCCTGTACCTCCCTATACCTCCCTACTACTCCTCAATCCTCCCTGTACCAACCTATTCCTCCCTATTCCTCACTATACCTCCCTACAACTCCCTATACCTCCCTACACCTCCCTGTACTTCCCTATTCCTCCATATACCTCCCTGTACCTCCCTATTCCTCCCTATACCTCCCTATTCCTCCGTGTACCTCCCTATACCTCCCTATTACTCCCCAATCCTCCATGTACCTCCCTATACCTCCCTATTCCTCCCTGTACCTCCCTATTCCTCCCTATACCTCCCTACTCCTCCTCAATCCTCCCTGTACCAATCTATTCCTCCCTATTCCTCCCTATTCCTCCCCAATCCACCCTGTACCAACCGATTCCTCCCTATTCCTCACTATACCTCCCTACAACTCCCTATACCTCCCTACACCTCCCTGTACTTCCGTATTCCTCCCTATACCTCCCTATTCCTCCATGTACCTCCCTATAACTTCCCAATCCTCCCTGTACCTCACTATTCCTCCATATACTTCCCTATTCCTCCCTATACTTCCCTATTCCTCCCTGTACCTCCCTATACCTCCCTATCCTCCCTGTACCTCCCTATTCCCTCCCTATCCCCCTCTTGTACCTCCCTATACCTCCCTAATCCTCCCTATACCTCCCTATACCTCCCTATTCCTACCTATTCCTCCCTATTCCCCCCATACCTCCCCGTACCTCCCTAAACCTCCCTACTCCTCCCCAATCCTCCCTGTACCAACCTATTCCTCCCTATTCCTCCCTATACCTACCTATTCCTCCCGATTCCTCCCCAATCCTCCCTGTACCAACCTATTCCTCCCTATTCCTCCCTATACCTCCCTACAACTCCCTATTCCTCCCTATACATCCCTATAACTCCCTATACCTCCCTATTCCTCCCTGTACCTCCCTATACCTCCCCAATCCTCCCTGTACCAGCCTATTCCTCCCTATACCTCCCTATTCCTCCATGTACTTCCCTATACCTCCCTATTACTCCCCAATCCTCCCTGTACCTACCTATTCCTCCCTTTTCCTCCCTATACCACCCTATATCTCCCTGTACCGCCCTACTCCTCCCCAATCCTCCCTGTACCAACCGATTCCTCCCTATTCCTCCCTATACCTACCTAGTCCACCCTATTCCTCCCCAATCCTCCTTGTTCCAACCTATTCCTCCCTATTCCTCACTATACCTCCCTACACCTCCCTGTACCAGCCTATTCCTCCCTATACCTCCCTATTCCTCCATGTACTTCCCTATACCTCCCTATTACTCCCCAATCCTCCCTGTACCTCCCTATTCCTCCCTATACCTCCCTATTCCTCCCAATCCCCCCCTTGTACCTCCCTATTCTACCATATACCCCCCTATTCCTCCCTATACCTCCCTACTACTCCTCAATCCTCCCTGTACCAACCTATTCCTCCCTATTCCTCACTATACCTCCCTACAACTCCCTATACCTCCCTACACCTCCCTGTACGTCCCTATTCCTCCCTATACCTCCCTGTACCTCCCTAAACCTCCCTACTCCTCCCCAATCCTCCCTGTACCAACCTTTTCCTCCCTATTCCTCCCTATACCTACCTATTCCTCCCGATTCCTCCCCAATCCTCCCTGTACCAACCTATTCCTCCCTATTCCTCCCTATACCTACCTAGTCCACCCTATTCCTCCCCAATCCTCCCTGTACCAACCTATTCCTCCCTATTCCTCCCTATAACTCCCTGTACCTCCTTATTCCTCCCTATACCTCCCTGTACCTCCCTATTCCTCCCTATACCTCCCTATTCCTCCCTATCCCCCCCTTGTACCTCCCCATACCACCCTATTCCTCCATATCCCCCTCTTGTACCTACCTATACATCCCTACTCCTCCCTATACCTCCCTATACCTCCGTATTCCTACCTACATATCCTTCACTATTCCTCACTGTACCTCCCTACAACTCCCTATACCTCCCTACACCTCCCTGTACCAGCCAATTCCTCCTTATACCTCCCTATTCCTCCATGTACTTCCCTATACCTCCCTATTACTCCCCAATCCTCCCTGTACCTCCCTATTCCTCCCTATACCTCCCTATTCCCCCCAATCCCCCCCTTGTACCTCCCTATTCTACCATATACCTCCCTATTCCTCACTGTACCTCCCTATTCCTCCCTATACCTCCCTACCACTCCTCAATCCTCCCTGTACCAACCTATTCCTCCCTATTCCTCACTATACCTCCCTACAACTCCCTATACCTCCCTACACTTCCCTATTCCTCCCTATACCTCCCTGTACCTCCCTATTCCTCCCTATACCTCCCTATTCCTCCGTGTACCTCCCTATACCTCCCTATTACTCCCCAATCCTCCATGTACCTCCCTATTCCTCCCTATACCTCCCTATTCCTCCAAAACCCCCCCCTTATACCTCCCTATTCCTCCATATACCTCCCTATTCCTCCCTGTACCTCCCTATTCCTCCCTATACCTCCCTACCCCTCCTCAATCCTCCCTGTACCAATCTATTCCTCCCTATACCTCCCTACACCTCCCTGTACTTCCGTATTCCTCCCTATACCTCCCTATTCCTCCATGTACCTCCCTATAACTTCCCAATCCTCCCTGTACCTCCCTATTCCTCCCTATACGTCCCTACTCCTCCCTATACCTCCCTATACCTCCCTATTCCTACCTATTCCTCCCTATTCCTCCCTATTCCCCCTGTACCTCCCTAAACCTCCCTACTCCTCCCCAATCCTCCCTATACCTACCTATTCCTCCCGATTCCTCCCCAATCCTCCCTGTACCAACCTATTCCTCCCTATTCCTCCTTATACCTCCATACAACTCCCTATTCCTCCCTATACATCCCTATGCCTCCCTATACCTCCCTATTCCTCCCTGTACCTCCCTATACCTCCCCAATCCTCCCTGTACCAACCTATTCATCCCTATTCCCCCTATACCTACCTATTCCTCCATTTTCCTCCCTATACCACCCTATATATCCCTGTACCTCCCTACTCCTCCCCAATCCTCCCTGAACCAACCTATTCCTCCCTATTCCTCCCTATACCTACCTAGTCCACCCTATTCCTCCCCAATCCTCCCTGTACCAACCTATTCCTCCCTATTCCTCCCTATACCTCCATGTACCTCCTTATTCCTCCCTATACCTCCCTGTACCTCCCTATTCCTCCCTATAGCTCCCTATTCCTCCCTATCCCCCCCTTGTACCTCCCTATACCTCCCTATACCTCCCTATTTCTCCCTGTACATCCCTATCCTCCCTGTACCTCCCTATGCCACCCTATTCCTCCATATCCCCCCCTTGTACCTCCTTATTCCTCCCTACTCCTCCCTATACCTCCCTATTCCTCCCTACCCCCCCCCCCTTGTACCTCCCTATTCCTCCCTATACCACACTACACCTCCCTATTCCTCCCTAATCCTCCCTGTACCTACCTATTCCTCCCTATACCTACCTATTCCTCCATATTCCTCCCAATTCCTCCCTATACTCCCTATACCTCCATAGTCCTCCCCATTCCTCCCTATACCTCCCTACTCCTCCCCAATCCTCCATGTACCAATCTATTCCTCCCTATTCCTCCCTATACCTACCTATTCCTCACTATACCTCCCTACAACTCCCTATACCTCCCTATTCCTCCCAATCCCCCCCTTATACCTCCCTATTCCTCCATATACCTCCCTATTCCTCCCTGTACCTCCCTATTCCTCCCTATACCTCCCTACTCCTCCTCAATCCTCCCTGTACCAATCTATTCCTCCCTATTCCTCCCTATACCTACCTATTCCTCCCTATTCCTCCCCAATCCACCCTGTACCAAACGATTCCTCCCTATTCCTCACTATACCTCCCTACAACTCCCTATACCTCCCTACACCTCCCTGTACTTCCGTATTCCTCCCTATACCTCCCTATTCCTCCATGTACCTCCCTATAACTTCCCAATCCTCCCTGTACCTCCCTATTCCTCCATATACTTCCCTATTCCTCCCTATACCTCCCTATTGCTCCCTGTACCTCCCTATACCTCCCTATCCTCCCTGTACCTCCCTATTCCTCCCTATCCCCCTCTTGTACCTCCCTATACGTCCCTACTCCTCCCTATTCCTCCCTATTCCTCCCTATTCCCCCTATACCTCCCTGTACCTCCCTAAACCTCCCTACTCCTCCCCAATCCTCCCTGTACCAACCTATTCCTCCCTATTCCTCCCTATACCTACCTATTCCTCCCGATTCCTCCCCAATCCTCCCTGTACCAACCTATTCCTCCCTATTCCTCCCTATACCTCCCTACAACTCCCTATTCCTCCCTATACATCCCTATGCCTCCCTATACCTCCCTATTCCTCCCTGTACCTCCCTATATCTCCCTGTACCTCCCTACTCCTCCCCAATCCTCCCTGTACCAACCTATTCCTCCCTATTCCTCCCTATACCTACCTAGTCCACCCTATTCCTCCCCAATCCTCCCTGTACCAACCTATTCCTCCCTATTCCTCCCTATACCTCCCTGTACCTCCTTATTCCTCCCTATACCTCCCTGTACCTCCCTATTCCTCCCTATACCTCCCTATTCCTCCCTATCCCCCCCTTGTACCTCCCTATACCTCCCTATTCCTCCCTATACCTCCCTATTTCTCCCTGTACATCCCTATCCTCCCTGTACCTCCCTATGCCACCCTATTCCTCCATATCCCCCCCTTGTACCTTCTTATTCCTCCCTACTCTTCCCTATACCTCCCTATACCTCCCTATTCCTACCTATTCCTCCATATCCCCCCCTTGTACCTTCTTATTCCTCCCTACTCCTCCCTATAGCTCCCTATACCTCCCTATTCCTCCCTATTCCTCCATATTCCTCCCTATCCCCCCCTTGTACCTCCCTATTCCTCCCTATACCACACTACACCTCCCTATTCCTCCCTAATCCTCCCTGTACCTACCTATTCCTCCCTATACCTACCTATTCCTCAATATTCCTCCCAATTCCTCCCTATACTCCCTATACCTCCCTGTACCTCCCTATTCCTCCCTATACCTCCCTATTCCTCCATGTACCTCCCTATACCTCCCTATTACTCCCCAATCCTCCCTGCACCTCCCTATTCCTCCCTATTCCTCCGTATCCCCCACTTGTAACTCCCTATTCCTCCCTATACCTCCCTACTCCTCCCCAGTCCTCCCTGTACCAATCTATTCCTCTCTATTCCTCACTATACCTCCCTACAACTCCCTATACCTCCCTACACCTCCCTGTACCTCCCTATTCCTCCCTATACCTCCCTATTCCTCCAACTACCTCCCTATTAATCCCCAATCCTCCCTGTACCTCCCTATTCCTTCATATACATCCCTATTCCTCCCTGTACCTCCCTATTCCTCCCTATACCTCCCTATTCATCCCTTACCTCCCTATACCTCCCTATCCTCCCTGTACCTCCCTATTCCTCCCTATCCCCCTCTTGTACCTCCCTATACCTCCCTACTCCTCCCTATACCTCCTTATTCCTACCTATTCCTCCCTATTCCTCCCTATACATCCCTATGCCTCCCTATACCTCCCTATTCCTCCCTGTACCTCCCTATACCACTCAAATCCTCCCTGTACCAACCTATTAATCCCTATTCTTCCCTATTCCTCCCTATACCTACCTATTCCTCCCTTTCCCTCCCTATACCACCCTATATCTCCCTGTACCAACCTATTCCTCCCTATTCCTCCCTATACCTACCTAGTCCACCCTATTCCTCCCCAATCCTCCCTGTACCAACCTATTCCTCCCTATTCCTCCCTATACCTCCCTGTACCTCCTTATTCCTCCCTATATCTCCCTGCACCTCCCTATTCCTCCCTATTCCTCCGTATCCCCCACTTGTAACTCCCTATTCCTCCCTATACCTCCCTACTCCTCCCCAGTCCTCCCTGTACCAATCTATTCCTCTCTATTCCTCACTATACCTCCCTACAACTCCCTATACCTCCCTACACCTCCCTGTACCTCCCTATTCCTCCCTATACCTCCCTATTCCTCCAAGTACCTCCCTATTAATCCCCAATCCTCCCTGTACCTCCCTATTCCTTCATATACATCCCTATTCCTCCCTGTACCTCCCTATTCCTCCCTATACCTCCCTATTCATCCCTGTACCTCCCTATACCTCCCTATCCTCCCTGTACCTCCCTATTCCTCCCTATCCCCCTCTTGTACCTCCTTATACCTCCCTACTCCTCCCTATACCTCCTTATTCCTACCTATTACTCCCTATTCCTCCCTATTCCCCCTATACCTCCCTGTACCTCCCTAAACCTCCCTACTCCTCCCCAATCCTCCCTGTACCAACCTATTCCTCCCTATTCCTCCCCAATCGTCCCTGTACCAACTTATTCCTCCCTATACCTCCCTACAACTCCCTATTCCTCCTTATACATCCCTATGCCTCCTTATACCTCCCTATTCCTCCCTATTCCTCCCTATACCTCCCTAATCCTCCCTGTACCTACCGATTCCTCCCTATTTCTCCCTATACCTACCCATTCCTCCCTATACCTCCCTATTCCTCCCTATCCCCCCCTTGTACCTCCCTATACCTCCCTATTCCTCCCTGTACCTCCCTATCACCCCTGTACCTCCCTACTCCTCCCTATAACTACCTATTCCTCCATAATCCACCATATTGCTACCTATTCCTCCCTATACCTCCCGATTACTCCCTAATCCTCCCTATTCCTCCCTATCCCCCTCTTGAACCTACCTATAAATCCCTACTCCTCCCTATACCTCCCTATACCTCCCTATTCCGACCTATTCCTCCCTAATCCTCCCTGTACCTCCCTAATCCTCCCTATTCCTCCCTATTCCTCACTATTCCTCCCTAATCCAACATATTGCTACATATTCCTCCCAATTCCTCCCAATTCCTCCCTATACCTCCCGATAACTCCCTAATCCTAACTACTCCTATCTATAACTACCTATTCCTCCCTATACCTCCCTATTCCTCCCCATTCCTCCCTATACCTCCCTATTCCTCCCTATCCCCCCCTTGTATCTCCCTATACCTCCATATTCCTTACCTATACCTCCCTATTCCTCCCTGTACATCCCTATCCTCCCTGTACCTCCCTATGCCACCCTATTCCTCCATATCCCCCTCTTGTACCTACCTATACATCCCTACTCCTCCCTATAGCTCCCCAATCCTCCCTGTACCAACCTATTCCTCCCTATTCCTCCCTATACCTCCCTATAACTCCCTATTCCTCCCTATACATCCCTATGCCTCCCTATACCTCCCTATTCCTCCCTGTACCTCCCTATACCACCCTATATCTCCCTGTACCTCCCTACTCCTCCCCAATCCTCCCTGTACCAACCTATTCCTCCCTATTCCTCCCTATACCTACCTAGTCCACCCTATTCCTCCCCAATCCTCCCTGTACCAACCTATTCCTCCCTATTCCTCCCTATACCTCCCTGTACCTCCTTATTCCTCCCTATACCTCCCTGTACCTCCCTATTCCTCCCTATACCTCCCTATTCCTCTCTATCCCCCCCTTGTACCTCCCTATACCTCCCTATTCCTCCCTATACCTCCCTATTCCTCCCTGTACATCCCTATCCTCCCTGTACCTCCCTATGCCACCCTATTCCTCCATATCCCCCTCTTGTACCTACCTATACATCCCAACTCCTCCCTATACCTCCCTATACCTCCCTATTCCTACCTACCTATTCTTCACTATTCCTCACTATACCTCCCTACAACTCCCTATACCTCCCTACACCTCCCTGCACCAGCCTATTCCTCCCTATACCTCCCTATTCCTCCCTATTCCTCCTTATACCTCCCTACTACTCCTCAATCCTCCCTGTACCAACCTATTCCTCCCTATTCCTCACTATACCTCCCTAGAACTCCCTATACCTCCCTACACCTCCCTGTACTTCCCTATTACTCCCCAATCATCCATGTACCTCCCTATTCCTCCCTATACCTCCCAATCCCCCCTTATACCTCCCTATTCCTCCATATACCTCCCTATTCCTCCCTGTACCTCCCTATTCCTCCCTATGCCTCCCTACTCCTCCTCAATCCTCCCTGTACCAATCTATTCCTCCCTATTCCTCCCTATTCCTCCCTATACCTACCTATTCCTCCCTATTCCTCCCCAATCCACCCTGTACCAACCGATTCCTCCCTATTCCTCCCAATCCCCCCTTATACCTCCCTATTCCTCCATATACCTCCCTATTCCTCCCTATACCTCCCTCCTCCTCCTCAATCCTCCCTGTACCAATCTATTCCTCCCTATTCCTCCCTATACCTCCCCAATCCACCCTGTACCAACTGATTCCTCCCTATTCCTCACTATACCTCCCTACAACTCCCTATACCTCCCTACACCTCCCTGTACTTCCGTATTCCTCCCTATACCTCCCTATTCCTCCATGTACCTCCCTATAACTTCCCAATCCTCCCTGTACCTCCCTATTCCTCCATATACTTCCCTATTCCTCCCTATACCTCCCTATCCTCCCTGTACCTCCCTATACCTCCCTATCCTCCCTGTACCTCCCTATTCCTCCCTATCCCCCTCTTGTACCTCCCTATACGTCCCTACTCCTCACTATACCTCCCTATACCTCCCTATTCATACCTATTCATCCCTATTCCCCCTATACCTCCCTGTACCTCCCTAAACCTCCCTACTCCTCCCAGATCCTCCCTGTACCAACCTATTCCTCCCTATTCCTCCCTATACCTACCTATTCCTCCCGATTCTTCCCCAATCCTCCCTGTACCAACCTATTCCTCCCTATTCCTCCCTATACCTCCCTACAACTCTCTATTCCTCCCTATACATCCCTATGCCTCCCTATACCTCCCTATTCCTCCCTGTACCTCCCTGTACCTCCCTAAACCTCCCTACTCCTCCCAGATCCTCCCTGTACCAACCTATTCCTCCCTATTCCTCCCTATACCTACCTATTCCTCCCGATTCTTCCCCAATCGTCCCTGTGCCAACCTATTCCTCCCTATTCCTCCCTATACCTCCCTATTCCTCCCTATACATCCCTATGCCTACCTATACCTCCCTATTCCTCCCTGTACCTCCCTATACCTCCCCAATCCTCCCTGTACCAACCTATTCATCCCTATTCTTCCCTATTCCTCCCTATACCTACCTATTCCTCCCTTTTCCTCCCTATACCACCCTATATCTCCCTGTACCTCCCTACTCCTCCCCAATCCTCCCTATTCCTCCCTAATCATCCCTATTCCTCACTATTCCTCCCTATTCCTCCCTATTCCTCCCTAATCCACCCTATTCCTCCCTATGACTACCTATTCCTCCCTATACCTCCCTATTCCTCCCTATACCTCCATATTCCTCCCTATCCCCCTTGTACCTCCCTATTCCTCCATATACCTCCCTATTCCTCCCTGTACCTCCCTATTCCCCCTATACCTCCCTACTCCTCCCCAGTCCTCCCTGTACCAATATATTCCTCCCTATTTCTCCCTATACCTACCTATCCTTCACTATTCCTCACTATACCTCCCTACAACTCCCTATACCTCCCTACACCTCCCTGTACCAGCCTATTCCTCCCTATACCTCCCTATTCCTCCCTGTACCTCCCTATACCTCCCTACTACTCCTCAATCCTCCCTGTACCAACCTATTCCTCCCTATTCCTCACTATACCTCCCTACAACTCCCTATACCTCCCTACACCTCCCTGTACTTCCCTATTCCTCCATATACCTCCCTGTACCTCCCTATTCCTCCCTATACCTCCCTATTCCTCCGTGTACCTCCCTATACCTCCCTATTACTCCCCAATCCTCCATGTACCTCCCTATACCTCCCTATTACTCCCCAATCCTCCATGTACCTCCCTATACCTCCCTATTCCTCCCTGTACCTCCCTATTCCTCCCTATACCTCCCTACTCCTCCTCAATCCTCCCTGTACCAATCTATTCCTACCTAGTCCACCCTATTCCTCCCCAATCCTCCCTGTACCAACCTATTCCTCCCTATTCCTCCCTATACCTCCCTGTACCTCCTTATTCCTCCCTATACCTCCCTGTACCTCCCTATTCCTCCCTATACCTCCCTATTCCTCCCTATCCCCCCTTGTACCTCCCTATACCTCCCTATTCCTCCATATACCTCCCTATTCCTCCCTGTACCTCCCTATTCCCCCTATACCTCCCTACTCCTCCCCAGTCCTCCCTGTACCAATATATTCCTCCCTATTCCTCCCTATACCTACCTATCCTTCACTATTCCTCACTATACCTCCCTACAACTCCCTATACCTCCCTACACCTCCCTGTACCAGCCTATTCCTCCCTATACCTCCCTATTCCTCCCTGTACCTCCCTATACCTCCCTACTACTCCTCAATCCTCCCTGTACCAACCTATTCCTCCCTATTCCTCACTATACCTCCCTACAACTCCCTATACCTCCCTACACCTCCCTGTACTTCCCTATTCCTCCATATACCTCCCTGTACCTCCCTATTCCTCCCTATACCTCCCTATTCCTCCGTGTACCTCCCTATACCTCCCTATTACTCCCCAATCCTCCATGTACCTCCCTATACCTCCCTATTCCTCCCTGTACCTCCCTATTCCTCCCTATACCTCCCTATACCTCCCTACTCCTCCTCAATCCTCCCTGTACCAATCTATTCCTCCCTATTCCTCCCCAATCCACCCTGTACCAACCGATTCCTCCCTATTCCTCACTATACCTCCCTACAACTCCCTATACCTCCCTACACCTCCCTGTACTTCCGTATTCCTCCCTATACCTCCCTATTCCTCCATGTACCTCCCTATAACTTCCCAATCCTCCCTGTACCTCCCTATTCCTCCATATACTTCCCTATTCCTCCCTATACTTCCCTATTCCTCCCTGTACCTCCCTATACCTCCCTATCCTCCCTGTACCTCCCTATTCCCTCCCTATCCCCCTCTTGTACCTCCCTATACCTCCCTAATCCTCCCTATACCTCCCTATACCTCCCTATTCCTACCTATTCCTCCCTATTCCCCCCATACCTCCCCGTACCTCCCTAAACCTCCCTACTCCTCCCCAATCCTCCCTGTACCAACCTATTCCTCCCTATTCCTCCCTATACCTACCTATTCCTCCCGATTCCTCCCCAATCCTCCCTGTACCAACCTATTCCTCCCTATTCCTCCCTATACCTCCCTACAACTCCCTATTCCTCCCTATACATCCCTATAACTCCCTATACCTCCTTATTCCTCCCTGTACCTCCCTATACCTCCCCAATCCTCCCTGTACCAGCCTATTCCTCCCTATACCTCCCTATTCCTCCATGTACTTCCCTATACCTCCCTATTACTCCCCAATCCTCCCTGTACCTACCTATTCCTCCCTTTTCCTCCCTATACCACCCTATATCTCCCTGTACCGCCCTACTCCTCCCCAATCCTCCCTGTACCAACCGATTCCTCCCTATTCCTCCCTATACCTACCTAGTCCACCCTATTCCTCCCCAATCCTCCTTGTTCCAACCTATTCCTCCCTATTCCTCACTATACCTCCCTACACCTCCCTGTACCAGCCTATTCCTCCCTATACCTCCCTATTCCTCCATGTACTTCCCTATACCTCCCTATTACTCCCCAATCCTCCCTGTACCTCCCTATTCCTCCCTATACCTCCCTATTCCTCCCAATCCCCCCCTTGTACCTCCCTATTCTACCATATACCCCCCTATTCCTCCCTATTCCTCCCTATACCTCCCTACTACTCCTCAATCCTCCCTGTACCAACCTATTCCTCCCTATTCCTCACTATACCTCCCTACAACTCCCTATACCTCCCTACACCTCCCTGTACGTCCCTATTCCTCCCTATACCTCCCTGTACCTCCCTAAACCTCCCTACTCCTCCCCAATCCTCCCTGTACCAACCTTTTCCTCCCTATTCCTCCCTATACCTACCTATTCCTCCCGATTCCTCCCCAATCCTCCCTGTACCAACCTATTCCTCCCTATTCCTCCCTATACCTACCTAGTCCACCCTATTCCTCCCCAATCCTCCCTGTACCAACCTATTCCTCCCTATTCCTCCCTATACCTCCCTGTACCTCCTTATTCCTCCCTATACCTCCCTGTACCTCCCTATTCCTCCCTATACCTCCCTATTCCTCCCTATCCCCCCCTTGTACCTCCCTATGCCACCCTATTCCTCCATATCCCCCTCGTGTACCTACCTATACATCCCTACTCCTCCCTATACCTCCCTATACCTCCCTATTCCTACCTACATATCCTTCACTATTCCTCACTGTACCTCCCTACAACTCCCTATACCTCCCTACACCTCCCTGTACCAGCCAATTCCTCCCTATACCTCCCTATTCCTCCATGTACTTCCCTATACCTCCCTATTACTCCCCAATCCTCCATGTACCTCCCTATTCCTCCCTATACCTCCCTATTCCTCCCAAACCCCCCCCCCTTATACCTCCCTATTCCTCCATATACCTCCCTATTCCTCACTGTACCTCCCTATTCCTCCCTATACCTCCCTACGCCTCCTCAATCCTCCCTGTACCAATCTATTCCTCCCTATACCTACCTATTCCTCCCTATTCCTCCCCAATCCACCCTGTACCAACCGATTCCTCCCTATTCCTCACTATACCTCCCTACAACTCCCTATACCTCCCTACACCTCCCTGTACTTCCGTATTCCTCCCTATACCTCCCTATTCCTCCATGTACCTCCCTATAACTTCCCAGTCCTCCCTGTACCTCCCTATTCCTCCCTATACGTCCCTACTCCTCCCTATACCTCCCTTTACCTCCCTATTCCTACCTATTCCTCCCTATTCCTCCCTATTCCCCCTGTACCTCCCTAAACCTCCCTACTCCCTACCCAGAAGAGGACTGGCCATCCCACATATGCTCTCTCTAATTCTCTCTTTCTTTCCCTCTCTCGGAGGACCTGAGCCCTAGGACCATGCCCCAGGAATACCTGACATGATGACTCCTTGCTGTCCCCAGTCCACCTGACTGTGCTGCTGCTCCAGTTTCAACTATTCTGCCTTATTATTATTCGACCATGCTGGTCATTTATGAACATTTGAACATCTTGACCATGTTTTGTTATAATCTCCACCCGGCACAGCCAGAAGAGGACTGGCCACCCCACATAGCCTGGTTCCTCTCTAGGTTTCTTCCTAGGTTTTGGCCTTTCTAGGGAGTTTTTCCGAGCCACCGTGCTTCTTCACCTGCATTGCTTGCTGTTTGGGGTTTTAGGCTGGGTTTCTGTACAGCACTTTGAGATATCAGCTGATGTACGAAGGGCTATATAAAATAAATTTGATTGATTGATGATTGATACTCCTCCCCAATCCTCCCTATACCTACCTATTCCTCCCGATTCCTCCCCAATCCTCCCTGTACCAACCTATTCCTCCCTATTCCTCCTTATACCTCCATACAACTCCCTATTCCTCCCTATACATCCCTATGCCTCCCTATACCTCCCTATTCCTCCCTGTACCTCCCTATACCTCCCCAATCCTCCCTGTACCAACCTATTCATCCCTATTCCCCCTATACCAACCTATTCCTCCATTTTCCTCCCTATACCACCCTATATATCCCTGTACCTCCCTACTCCTCCCCAATCCTCCCTGTACCAACCTATTCCTCCCTATTCCTCCCTATACCTACCTGTACCTCCCTATTCCTCCCTATAGCTCCCTATTCCTCCCTATCCCCCCCTTGTACCTCCCTATACCTCCCTATTTCTCCCTGTACATCCCTATCCTCCCTGTACCTCCCTATGCCACCCTATTCCTCCATATCCCCCCCTTGTACCTCCTTATTCCTCCCTACTCCTCCCTATACCTCCCTATTCCTCCCTACCCCCCCCCCCCCTTGTACCTCCCTATTCCTCCCTATACCACACTACACCTCCCTATTCCTCCCTAATCCTCCCTGTACCTACCTATTCCTCCCTATACCTACCTATTCCTCCATATTCCTCCCAATTCCTCCCTATACTCCCTATACCTCCATAGTCCTCCCCATTCCTCCCTATACCTCCCTACTCCTCCCCAATCCTCCATGTACCAATCTATTCCTCCCTATTCCTCCCTATACCTACCTATTCCTCACTATACCTCCCTACAACTCCCTATACCTCCCTATTCCTCCCAATCCCCCCCTTATACCTCCCTATTACTCCATATACCTCCCTATTCCTCCCTGTACCTCCCTATTCCTCCCTATACCTCCCTACTCCTCCTCAATCCTCCCTGTACCAATCTATTCCTCCCTATTCCTCCCTATACCTACCTATTCCTCCCTATTCCTCCCCAATCCACCCTGTACCAAACGATTCCTCCCTATTCCTCACTATACCTCCCTACAACTCCCTATACCTCCCTACACCTCCCTGTACTTCCGTATTCCTCCCTATACCTCCCTATTCCTCCATGTACCTCCCTATAACTTCCCAATCCTCCCTGTACCTCCCTATTCCTCCATACACTTCCCTATTCCTCCCTATACCTCCCTATTGCTCCCTGTACCTCCCTATACCTCCCTATCCTCCCTGTACCTCCCTATTCCTCCCTATCCCCCTCTTGTACCTCCCTATACGTCCCTACTCCTCCCTATACCTCCCTATTCCTCCCTATACCTTCCTATTCCTCCATGTACCTCCCTATAACTTCCCAATCCTCCCTGTACCTCCCTATTCCTCCATATACTTCCATATTCCTCCCTATACCTCCCTATTGCTCCCTGTACCTCCCTATACCTCCCTATCCTCCCTGTACCTCCCTATTCCTCCCTATCCCCCTCTTGTACCTCCCTATACGTCCCTACTCCTCCCTATTCCTCCCTATTCCTCCCTATTCCCCCTATACCTCCCTGTACCTCCCTAAACCTCCCTACTCCTCCCCAATCCTCCCTGTACCAACCTATTCCTCCCTATTCCTCCCTATACCTACCTATTCCTCCCGATTCCTCCCCAATCCTCCCTGTACCAACCTATTCCTCCCTATTCCTCCCTATACCTCCCTACAACTCCCTATTCCTCCCTATACATCCCTATGCCTCCCTATACCTCCCTATTCCTCCCTGTACCTCCCTATATCTCCCTGTACCTCCCTACTCCTCCCCAATCCTCCCTGTACCAACCTATTCCTCCCTATTCCTCCCTATACCTACCTAGTCCACCCTATTCCTCCCCAATCCTCCCTGTACCAACCTATTCCTCCCTATTCCTCCCTATACCTCCCTGTACCTCCTTATTCCTCCCTATACCTCCCTGTACCTCCCTATTCCTCCCTATACCTCCCTATTCCTCCCTATCCCCCCCTTGTACCTCCCTATACCTCCCTATTCCTCCCTATCCCCCCCTTGTACCTCCCTATACCTCCCTATTCCTCCCTATCCCCCCCTTGTACCTCCCTATACCTCCCTATTCCTCCCTATACCTCCCTATTTCTCCCTGTACATCCCTATCCTCCCTGTACCTCCCTATGCCACCCTATTCCTCCATATCCCCCCCTTGTACCTTCTTATTCCTCCCTACTCTTCCCTATACCTCCCTATACCTCCCTATTCCTACCTATTCCTCCATATCCCCCCCTTGTACCTCCCTATTCCTCCCTATACCACACTACACCTCCCTATTCCTCCCTAATCCTCCCTGTACCTACCTATTCCTCCCTATACCTACCTATTCCTCCATATTCCTCCCAATTCCTCCCTATACGCCCTATACCTCCATAGTCCTCCCTATTCCTCCCTATACCTCCCCAATCCTCCATGTACCAATCTATTCCTCCCTATTCCTCCCTATACCTACCTATTCCTCACTATTCCTCCCCATACCTACCTATTCCTCACTATTCCTCACTATACCTCCCTACAACTCCCTATACCTCCCTGTACCTCCCTATTCCTCCCTATACCTCCCTATTCCTCCATGTACCTCCCTATACCTCCCTATTACTCCCCAATCCTCTCTGCACCTCCCTATTCCTCCCTATACCTCCCTACTCCTCCATATCCCCCACTTGTACCTCCCTATTCCTCCATATACCTCCCTATTCACCCCTATACCTCCCTGTACCTCCCTAAACCTCCCTACTCCTCCCCAATCCTCCCTGTACCAACCTATTCCTCCCTATTCCTCCCTATACCTACCTATTCCTCCCTATTCCTACCAAATCCTCCCTGTACCAACCTATTCCTCCCTATACCTCCCTACAACTCCCTATTCCTCCTTATACATCCCTATGCCTCCCTATACCTCCCTATTCCTCCCTGTACCTCCCTATCCTCCCTGTACCTCCCTATTCCTCCCTATCCCCCTCTTGTACCTACCTATACATCCCTACTCATACCTATACCTCCCTTTTCCTCCCTATACCACACTACACCTCCCTATTCCTCCCTAATCCTCCCTGTACCTACCTATTCCTCCCTATACCTACCTATTCCTCCAGATTCCTCCCAATTCCTCCCTATTCCTCCCTATACCTTCCTATACCTCCCTATTGCTCACTATACATCCCTGTACCTACCTCTCCCTCCCTATTACTCCCTATACCTCCCTATTCCTCCCTATACCTACCTAATCCTCCCTAATCCTCCCTATATCTCACTAGTCCTCCCTAATCATCCCTATTCCTCCCTAATCATCCCTATTCCTCACTATTCCTAACTATTCCTCCCTATTCCTCCCTAATCGCATCTATTCCTACCTATTCCTACCAATTCCTCCCTATACCTCTCGATTACTCCCTAATCCTACCTATTCCTCCCCATAACTACCTATTCCTCCCTATACCTCCCTATACCTCCCTATTCCTCCCTATACCTCCCTATTCCTCCATGTTACTTCCCAATCCTCCCTGTACCTCCCTATTCCTCCCTGTACCTCCCTATTCCTCCCTATCCCCCTCTTGTACCTCCCTATACCTCCCTATTCCTCCCTATTTCCCCTATACCTCCCTAAACCTCCCTACTCCTCCCCAATCCTCCCTGTACCAACCTATTCCTCCCTATTCCTCTCTATACCTACCTATTCCTCCCTATTCCTCCCTATACCTACCTATTCCTCCCTATTCCTCCCCAATCCCCCCTGTACCAACCCATTCATCCCTATACCTCCCTACAACTCCCTATTCCTCCCTATACATCCCTATGCCTCCCTATACCTCCCTATTCCTCCCTATACCTCCCTATACCTCCCCAATCCTCCCTGTACCAACCTATTCATCCCTATTCTCCCCTATTCCTCCCTATACCTACCTATTCCTCCCTATACCACCCTATATCTCCCTGTACCTCCCTACTCCTCCCCAATCCTCCCTGTACCAACCTATTCCTCCCTATTCCTCCCTATACCTACCTAGTCCACCCTATTCCTCCCCAATCCTCCCTGTACCAACCTATTCCTCCCTATTCCTCCCTATACCTCCCTGTACCTCCTTATTCCTCCCTATACCTCCCTATACCTCCCTATTCATCCCTATACCTCCCTATTCCTCCCTGTACCTCCCTATTCCTCCCTACTCCTCCCTATCCCCCCTTGTACCTCCCTACTCCTCCTTTCTCCTCCCTATACCCCCCTATTCCTCCCTAATCCTCCATGTACCTACCTATTCCTCCCTGTACCTCCCTATTCCTCCCTACTCCTCCCTATCCCCCCTTGTACCTCCCTACTCCTCCTTTCTCCTCCCTATACCCCCTATTCCTCCCTAATCCTCCATGTACCTACCTATTCCTCTCTATACCCCCTTGTTCCTCCCTACTCATCCCTATACCTCCTTGTTCCTCCCTATCCCCCCATGTACCTCCCTGTTCCTTCCTATTCCTCACTATATTTCCCTCTTCCTCCCCATATCCCCTGTACCTCCCTGTTCCTCCCTACACCTCCCAATTCCTTCAGGACAGGGACGTTAGCCACTATAGCCACGTGGGAGCAGCTAGCTAGCAGCGATGATCCGATGCAAAAGTCCAGAGCTTACGGCAAGGATCCGGTAGAGTAGTGAAATGTGTTGGGGAAGAGTCTGGGAGGAATCAGCTGTGTAGCCGAGTGATCACTGAGCGGGCTGGGAGGTGGGCCTAACTCGGTGGCAGCTAGCTAGCTGTGATGATCAGGAGTAATGGTCCAGGGCTTACGGCAGGAATCCGGCGTTGTGGTGGAGAAAACAGTCCGATACCGGCAGGCTGGCAAGTGTTTTCCAGGCTAAGAGCAACTGGAGTCTGTGCCGAAGGTAAAGGCTGCTAGCAGTGGCTGACAATGACTAAATAGCTAGTAGCTAATTAGCTGGTTAGATTCTAATGGCTAGCTGCTGATGGAGATTCTGATGGATAGCTTCTGATGGAGGTTCTGATGGCTAGCTTCTGATGGAGGTTCTGATGGCTAGCTTCTGATAGAGGTTATGATGGCTAGCTTCTGATAGAGGTTATGATGGCTAGCTTCTGATGGAGGTTCTGATGGCTAGCTTCTGATGGAGGTTATGATGGCTAGCTTCTGATGGAGGTTCTGATGGCTAGCTTCTGATGGAGGTTCTGATGGCTAGCTTCTGATGGAGGTTCTGATGGCTAGCTTCTGATGGAGGTTCTGATGGCTAGCTTCTGATGGAGGTTCTGATGGATAGCTTCTGATGGAGGTTCTGATGGATAGCTTCTGATGGAGGTTCTGATGGCTAGCTTCTGATGGAGGTTCTGATGGCTAGCTTCTGATGGAGGTTCTGATGGCTAGCTTCTGATGGAGGTTCTGATGGTTAGCTTCTGATGGAGGTTCTGATGGCTAGCTTCTGATGGAGGTTCTGGCTAAAAGGTCTAAAAAATAGCAGATCCGTATCACATTGGGTGAAGCGGGTTACCGGAAGGTATATTTAATTTAAAAATGGAAAAGAGTTTGAAAATAAATTGAAATATATACAAAAATTGACAAAAAATACAAAATGTACAGAAGAGAACGACAAACCACGTCTGCACTGCTTGGATCACATTGGATTAGAAATATATGGAAACATATGCTGACATTGTGTTAGATTGGAGTTGACCATGCAGTGTAGAGGTCATCCTGTAGTTACAGGAGGATAAAGGAGGCCCTGTATCAAATCACCCAATGGCAAGACAGCATTGTCAATTCTAAACCCACACAGACAAGACAAAGTGAACGGTGGAGAACCAGTCACACGTCGTCATGGTTTTAGGCAAATATGAGTGTTCAACTGAGTAGAGGGCAGGAAGGAAGGACAATAACAATCCATGCCCACCAAAACCCTTTTCTTCAGCTCAGTAAAAACACGGACTGCGTAATAGCCAAACAGTTGTTAGTATATGAACCAATGTATCACTTTTCACCTGGATCTATGACCCCTTAAACAACAACATACAGTCTCTCTGGACTAAAACCTAATTATGATAAGTGTACAATATTAACAGTATTGGATCTTTAAAAAATACAACTTTTACATTACCCTGCAGATTACCTACAAAATGGGCTGATGGTGAATTAGACATACTCGGTATTCATATCACAAAATATATAACTGAGCTCTCCACCATGAATTTCAATAGAAAACTTGTAAAAAATAGACAAGATCCTGCAACCATGGAGATGTAAATACCTGTCTTTTTATGTATAAATAGCCCTGAAACTCTTTAGTCATATCTCAGTTTACTCACTTACTTATGGTGATGCCTACTCCTGATGATTCATTTTTCAAATCATATGAGCAAAAAATATTTCTCTCTATCTGGGAAGCTAAACCAGACAAAATAAAGCATGCATATCTGTATAATGAATATGAACTGGATGGGTTGAGATTATTAAATATGAAAGCACTAAACCTCTCTCTAAAAGCTTCACTTATTCAAAAGTTTGACTTGAACCCGAAATGGTTCTCAAGTAGATTACTAAGAAAAGCTCATCCATTGTTTAAATGCCTTTTTGCCTTTGTGCAGATTGCTATGTCTCATTTTCGATTAATTGAAAATTTTACTTTTTTCAAAGTAACTCTCTTTTTCAAACAAGCATTGCAGAGCTGGCTACAATTTCAATTTCATACCCCTGAAAAGATAGAACAAATATTCCCCCTGAAAATATGTAATATAAATGTGCTGGTTGATAAATACCCATATTTAGGGGAAAGGGTATTTTGTTCTTAAATGATATTGTAAATTGGAATGGTAGAGTTATGTCCTTCATGGAGTTATCAGAATTGTACGGGAAGGTCTACTCAATCCAAGAGTACAACCAATTGATTACAGCATTACCCCAAAAATGGAGGAGGCAGGTGGCAGCAGGAGGAGGTAGGGAACTGGTCTGTCTGCCCAATATAAAGGATCAAAACTGGAGGAGGAGGGTGGCAGCGGGAGGAGGTAGGGAATTGGTCTGTCTGACCAATATAAAGGATAAAACCTGGCAGAGGAATAAAAATAGCATAAATATGAAAGTTTAATTTGAGGACCAGGATGTTGACAACTGAGCCATACAGATTGCAAAAGAGTTGGGAAGAGATTTGTAATGTACCGATTCCATGGTTTGAGTTGATATATAAAACGACGCAAGATTCAAGACTTCATGCTTTTCAGCTAAAATGATTATATAGAATTCTTGCCACCAACAAAATGTTGAATATTTGGGACATAAAATCCTCAAAGCTCTGCAAATTTTGTTGGGAGGATACAGAATCAACAGACCATTTATTTTGGTATTGCCCTCAGGTAGCCTGTTTCTGATCTCATTTTCAGGAATGGCTGAAAATGCAGAACACTGATTTAAAATTGACCCTAGAAATAGTACTGTTAGGAGATCTGGAGAGACCGGGTCAGTCAATTACTAATATACTAATACTCTTAGTAAAAGTATTTATCTTCAACTCGCAATCTGTGGACTCAATTTGATTAGATATATTGAAATAGTATGTTAAACAACACAGCATAGTTGAAAGATATATGTTGCAAAGAAATCCGAAGAGGTTGGCCAGCAGAGATAAGTGGGATGGGCTGAGGGAAGCTGAGGGTTGGTATGTGGAATTGGAGACAACTGGGAGTGGAGTCGCTGGGCGGGGGATAGAATGAAGTAAAATAAAAGTATAAAAAGGTACGTTTGTCACCACTTCTGCCGAAGTTGGTCCCTCTCCTTGTTCGGGCGGCGTTCAGCGGTCGTCGTCACCGGCTTTCTTGTCACCACCGATCCATGTTTCATTTTCGTTTTGTTTTGTCTTCATTATACACACCTGGTTTCCATTCCATAATCAATGTTCCTTATTTAACCCTCTGGCTTCACTTTCTGTTTTGTGCGTGATTGTCGTTGTCATGTGGTTTCGTTATTTTGTGCTCTGGATATTTGTGTTTTTCCTTGTCGGAACACTGCTTAATTTTTGAGTAAATTCTCTGATTATTACTCATACCTGTGTCCTGCACCTGACTCCGCCTCCATTCACCTAATCGCTGACAAAGTTTGAATGACCAAGAGGGCAGTGTTTTTATACCGGTTTGCCGGCTGATGCCGTGCAGGTGTTTGTACACAGACTCTCATTCAAATGCACACGGACACGGACACACACACACATGTAAATAGTGCCAGACATGAACTCAAACATGTATAGTTGACCTTGAGGTTATGATTTTAGTTGTCCTTGATGTTCTTTGTTTTTTGCATTGTTGTTTTCTGTTTTCCTTTGCCTTTTTGTTCTGTTTAGTTCATTTTCTTGATTGGGGGGTTATTGGAGGTGGGGAATGGAATTATTATTATTATTTTGGGTGATCATGGAGGGCTGGCGGTTGAAAGCTTGGGCTGGTGGCCGATGGATTGCTGATTTGGCTCCCCGTTTTTGGCCTTGTGGGAAATCTGTCGACATGCCCTTGAGCAGGGCGTTGACCCTGGATGCTTCTGTGTGTCGTTCTGAAAGGCAGTCTGTTGGATAACAGCTGTGTTGTAGTTATTGAGCAGCTTCACTGCAGGTATATTGTATGTTTTGGATATTCAATAAAAAGAAAAAGAAAAGAAAAACAACATACAGTACCACCATCCCTGTAGGCATGGCGATAAGGTTATTATGGCCTGCTCTCCTGCAGAAACTGGAAGCTAAACTAACAATGTGTTTCTCCAGCGAGCAGAGCACAGTTGCTCCTGGGCTCGCGGTCGGTATGCTTCCTTGGCTTGTGAGGATGTTTTGGAGCCTGGCCAGAGAATTACTGAAGAAAGAAATGGTGCCTGCTTCCCAAATGGCACCCTATTCCTACACCCTATCCCCAGCGTGCTCTGGCCAAAAGTAGTGCACTATATAGAGAGTAGGCTGCCGTTTTCTGCTGCTTCCATTCACCCATCACCCCAAGCTAGGGACACTTCACCACCAGTGATAACAGCAGCTACCTACCCAGTGGCAGTGGATCCCAACACAGCACTGCATGTCTGAACATCAGGTATATGTCCCAAATGGCACCCTATTCTCTATATAATGAACACCGTTTGACCAGGGCCCATAGGGATCTGGCCAAGGGGCCCTGGTCAAAAGGGAAGTGGTTGCCATTTGGGACTTAACCTTAGTTTAGCCACTGATTGTGTATTTAGCCCTGAAACCATACAAGGTCTACTTTGAAGTCAAATAGGGAGTAGAGCTTTACGCTAATCACATGCATTTGGAAGTAGAATCATCTCATAGCAGAGAATAACCACAACGTTATTTTTTATCATGCCAGAGGTACTGAGAATATTTTTTTGTATTCACCTCATCATAACTATTCTGAAATCTTTAAGGGTCTGCATTTAGTAATACTCCTCGATAGGCTGAGAGCTACTTTTCAGGATATTTCAGGGACTGATCATTTCAGCATAGGAGATAATACTTTGAGAAGAGGAGATATGGAGCGATCAGAGAGAGAGATCAGAGAGAGAGAGTAATCATAGAGGGATCAGAGAGATCAGAGAGCTATCATGGACAGAGAAAGAGCAGAGATATCATAGACAGATAGAGATCAGAGAAAGAGAGATCAGAGAGATAAGCGAGAGATCAAATAGGGATCAGAGATAGAGATCAAAGAGGGATCACAAAGAGATCAGAGAAAGAGTGATCAGAGAGAGATCAGAGAGAGAGGGAGCAATCAGAGATAGCAAGAGAGATCAGAGATAGAGTGAGACTTGAGCTTAATAAGAGAGAGATCAGAGATATGTCAAAGAAAGAGATAAGAGAGAGACAAGGGAGAGATCAGAGAGAGATCATAGAGGGATCATAGAGGGATGAGAGGTCAGAGAGAGATCATAGAGGGATCAGAGCGAGATCAGAGAGAGATCAGAGAGGTCAGAGAGAGATCAGAGAGAGATCAGAGAGAGATCAGAGAGAGATCATAGAGGGATCAGAGAGGTCAGAGAGAGATCAGAGAGAGAGAGAGAGAGAGATCAGAGATAGTTCTGAGAGGGATCATATAGAGTTTAGAGAGGGATCAGAGAGAGAGCGATAGAGATAGAAAAGAGATACAATTGAATTCGGAAATGTACATACACCTGAGCCAAATATATTTAAACTCAGTTTTTCACAATTCCTGACATTTAATCCTGGTAAAAATCCATCCTCTGTTTTAGGTCAGTTAGGATTACCACTTTATTTTAAGAATGTGAAATGTCAGAATAATAGTAGAGAGAATGATTTATTTCAGCTTCTATTTCTTTCATCACATTCCCAGTGGGTCAGAAGTTTACATACACTCAATTCGTATTTGGGAGCATTGCCGTTAAATGGTTTAACTTGGGTCAAACATTTTTTGGAAGCCTTCCACAAGCTTCCCACAATAAGTTCTGGCCCATTCCTCCTGACAGAGCTGGTGTAACTGAGTCAGGTTTGTAGGCCTCCTTGCTTGCACATACTTTTTCAGTTCTGCCCACACATTTTCTGTAGGATTGAGGTCAGGGCTTTGTGATGTCCACTCCAATACCTTGACTTTTTTGTCCTTAAGGCAATTTTTGCCACAACTTTGGAAGTATGCTTGGGGTCATTGTCCATTTGGAAGACCCATTTGCGACCAAGCTTTAAATTCCTGACTGATGTTTTGAGATGTTGCTTCAATATATCCTCATAATTTCCCACCTCATGATGCCGTCTATTTTGTGAAGTGCACCAGCCCTCTTGCAGCAAAGCACCCCCACAACATGATGCTGCCACCCCTGTACTTCACGGTTGGGATGGAGTTCTTCGGTTTGCAAGTCTCCCCCTTTTTCCTCCAAACTAACGATGGTCATTATGGCCAAAATATTATATTTTTGTTTCATCAGACCAGAGGACATTTCTCCAAAAATTATAATCTTTGTCCCCATGTGCAGTTGCAAACCGTAGTCCGGCTTTTTATGGTGGTTTTGGAGCAGTGGCTTCTTCCTTGCTGACCTTTCAGGTTATGTCAATATAGGACTCGTTTTACTGTGGATATAGATACTTTTGTACCTGTTTCCCCCAGCATCTTCACAAGGTCCTTTGCTGTTGTTCTGGGATTAATTTGCACTTTTCTCACCAATGTACGTTCATCTCTAGGAGAGAGAACGTGTCTCCTTCCTGAGCGGAATGACGTCTGTGTGGTCCCCATGGTGCTTATACTTGCAAACTATTATTTGTACAGATGAACGTGGTACCTTACGGCATTTTGAAATTGCTCCCATAGATGAACCAGACTTGTGGAGGTCTACAATTTTCTTCAGATTTTCCCATGATGTTAAGCAAAGAGGCACTGAGTTTGAAGGTAGGCCTTGAAATACATCCACAGCTACACCTTCAATTGACTCAAATTATGTCAATTAGCCTATCAGAGGCTTCTAAAGCCATGACATAATTTTCTGGAATTTTCCAAGCTGTTAAAAGGCAACAGTCAACTTAGTGTATGTAAACTTCTGGCCTACTGGAATTGTGATATACTGAATTATAAGTGAAATAATCTGTCTGTAAACAATTGTTGGAAAAAGTACTTGTGTCATGCACAAAGTAGATGTCCTAACCGACTTGTCAAAACTATAGTTTGTTAACATGAAATGTGTGGAGTGGTTGAAAAACGAGTTTTAATGACTCCAACCTAAGTGTATGTAAACTTCCAACTTCAACTATAGATTAAATCAAATCAAATCAAATTTTATTTGTCACATACACATGGTTAGCAGATGTTAATGCGAGTGTAGCGAAATGCTTGTGCTTCTAGTTCCGACAATGCAGTAATAACCAACAAGTAATCTAACTAACAATACCAAAACTACTGTCTTATACACAGTGTAAGGGGATAAAGAATATGTACATAAGGATATATGAATGAGTGATGGTACAGAGCAGCATAGGCAGGATACAGTAGATGGTATCGAGTACAGTATATACATGAGGTGAGTATGTAAACAAAGTGGCATAGTTAAAGTGGCTAGTGATACATGTATTACATAAGGATGCAGTCGATGATATACAGTATATACGTATGCATATGCGATGAATAATGTAGGGTAAGTAACATTATATAAGGTAGCATTGTTTAAAGTGGCTAGTGATATATTTACATCATTTCCCATCAATTCCCATTATTAAAGTGGCTGGAGATGAGTCAGTGTCAGTGTCAGTGTGTTGGCAGCAGCCACTCAATGTTAGTGGTGGCTGTTTAACAGTCTGATGGCCTTGAGATAGAAGCTGTTTTTCAGTCTCTCGGTCCCAGCTTTGATGCACCTGTACTGACCTCGCCTTCTGGATGATAGCGGGGTGAACAGGCAGTGGCTCGGATGGTTGATGTCCTTGATGATCTTTATGGCCTTCCTGTAACATCGGGTGGTGTAGGTGTCCTGGAGGGCAGGTAGTTTGCCCCCGGTGATGCGTTGTGCAGACCTCACTACCCTCTGGAGAGCCTTACGGTTGTGGGCGGAGCAGTTGCCGTACCAGGCGGTGATACAGCCCGCCTGGATGCTCTCGATTGTGCATCTGTAGAAGTTTGTGAGTGCTTTTGGTGACAAACCAAATTTCTTCAGCCTCCTGAGGTTGAAGAGGCGCTGCTGCGCCTTCTTCACGATGCTGTCTGTGTGAGTGGACCAATTCAGTTTGTCTGTGATGTGTATGCCGAGGAACTTAAAACTTACTACCCTCTCCACTACTGTTCCATCGATGTGGATAGGGGGGTGTTCCCTCTGCTGTTTCCTGAAGTCCACAATCATCTCCTTAGTTTTGTTGACGTTGAGTGTGAGGTTATTTTCCTGACACCACACTCCGAGGGCCCTCACCTCCTCCCTGTAGGCCGTCTCGTCGTTGTTGGTAATCAAGCCTACCACTGTTGTGTCGTCCGCAAACTTGATGATTGAGTTGGAGGCGTGCGTGGCCACGCAGTCGTGGGTGAACAGGGAGTACAGGAGAGGGCTCAGAACGCACCCTTGTGGGGCCCCAGTGTTGAGGATCAGCGGGGTGGAGATGTTGTTGCCTACCCTCACCACCTGGGGGCGGCCCGTCAGGAAGTCCAGTACCCAGTTGCACAGGGCGGGGTCGAGACCCAGGGTCTCGAGCTTGATGACGAGCTTGGAGGTACTATGGTGTTGAATGCCGAGCTGTAGTCGATGAACAGCATTCTCACATAGGTATTCCTCTTGTCCAGATGGGTTAGGGCAGTGTGCAGTGTGGTTGAGATTGTATCGTCTGTGGACCTATTTGGGCGGTAAGCAAATTGGAGTGGGTCTAGGGTGTCGGGTAGGGTGGAGGTGATATGGTCCTTGACTAGTCTCTCAAAGAACTTCATCATGACAGAAGTGAGTGCTACCGGGCGGTAGTCGTTTAGCTCAGTTACCTTAGCTTTCTTGGGGACAGGAACAATGGTGGCCCTCTTGAAGCATGTGGGAACAGCAGACTGGTATAGGGATTGATTGAATATGTCCGTAAACACACCGGCCAGCTGGTCTGCGCATGCTCTGAGGGCGCGGCTGGGGATGCCATCCGGGCCTGCAGCCTTGCGAGGGTTAACACGTTTAAGTGTCTTACTCACCTCGGCTGCAGTGAAGGAGAGTCCGCATGTTTTCGTTGCAGGCCATGTCAGTGGCACTGTATTGACCTCAAAGCGGGCAACAAAGTTATTTAGTCTGCCTGGGAGCAGGACATCCTGGTCCGTGACTGGGCTGGATTTCTTCTTGTAGTCCGTGATTGACTGTAGACCCTGCCACATGCCTCTTGTGTCTGAGCCGTTGAATTGAGATTCTACTTTGTCTCTGTACTGACGCTTAGCTTGTTTGATAGCCTTGCGGAGGGATTAGCTGCACTGTTTGTATTCGGTCATGTTACCAGTCACCTTGCCCTGATTAAAAGCAGTGGTTCGCGCTTTCAGTTTCACGCGAATGCTGCCATCAATCCACGGTTTCTGGTTAGGGAATGTTTTAATCGTTGCTATGGGAACGACATCTTCAATGCACGTTCTAATGAACTCGCACACCGAATCAGCGTATTCGTCAATATTGTTATCTGACGCAATACGAAACATGTCCCAGTCCATGTGATGGAAGCAGTCTTGGAGTGTGGAGTCAGCTTGGTCGGACCAGCGTTGGACAGACCTCAGCGTGGGAGCCTCTTGTTTTAGTTTCTGTCTGTAGGCAGGGATCAACAAAATAGAGTCGTGGTCAGCTTTTCTGAAAGGAGGGGGGGGGCAGGGCCTTATATGCGTCGCAGAAGTTAGAGTAACAATGATCCAAGGTTTTTCCACCACTGGTTGCGCAATCGATATGCTGATAAAATTTAGGGAGTCTTGTTTTCAGATTAGCTTTGTCAAAATCCCCAGCTACAGTGAATGCAGCCTCCGGATAAATGGATTCCAGTTTGCAAAGAGTCAAATAAAGTTTGTTCAGAGCCATCGATGTGTCTGCTTTGGGGGGGATATATACGGCTGTGATTATAATCGAAGAGAATTCTCTTGGTAGATAATGCGGTCTACATTTGATTGTGAGGAATTCTAAATCAGGTGCACAGAAGGATTTGAGTTTGTGTATGTTTCTTTCATCACACCATGTCTCGTTAGCCATAAGGCATACGCCCCCGCCCCTCTTCTTACCAGAAAGATGTTTGTTTCTGTCGGCGCGATGCGTGGAGAAACCCGCTGTCTGCACCGCCTCCGATAGCGTCTCTCCAGTGAGCCATGTTTCCGTGAAGCAAAGAACGTTACAGTCTCTGATGTCCCTCTGGAATGCTACCCTTGCTCGGATTTCATCAACCTTGTTGTCAAGAGACTGGACATTGGCGAGAAGAATGCTAGGGAGTGGTGCACGATGTGCCCGTCTCCGGAGTCTGACCAGAAGACCGCCTCGTTTCCCTCTTTTTCTCGTTTTTTTGGGTCGCTGCATGGGATCCATTCCGTTGTCCTGGGTGAAAGGCAGAACACAGGATCCGCGTCGTGAAAAACATATTCTTGGTCATACTGACGGTGAGTTGACACTGATCTTATATTCAGTAGTTCTTCTCGACTGTATGTAATGAAACCTAAGATGACCTGGGGTACTAATGTAAGAAATAACACGTAAAAAAACAAAACACTGCATAGTTTCCTAGGAACGCGAAGCGAGGCGGCCATCTCTGTCGGCGCCGGAAGCTAGCTAGATTAGAGAGATATCAGGGATAGAGATCAGAGAGAGAGATCAGATATGAATCAGAGAGAGATTGAAGCGAGAGAGAGGGAGACCAGAGCTACATAAGAGCAAGATCAGAGACAGGGATCAGAGAGATATCAAAGAGAGAGATAAGGGAGAGTTCAGAGAGAGATCAGACAGAGATCAGAGAGATATTGATCAGAGAGGGATCAGAGAGAGATCAGATATGGATTAGAGAGGGATCAGAGAGCGATCAGAAGACTTAGCTTCCACAAAGCTGTGAACGATCTGAGATATAAATCAAAATCAAATCATATCAAATGTATTTATATAGCCCTTCGTACATCAGCTGATATCTCAAAGTGCTGTACAGAAACCCAGCCTAAAACCCCAAACAGCAATTAATGCAGGTGTAGAAGCACGGTGGCTAGGAAAAACTCCCTAGAAAGGCCAAAACCTAGGAAGATACCTAGAGAGGAACCAGGCTATGTGGGGTGGCCAGTCCTCTTCTGGCTGTGCCGGGTGGAGATTATAACAGAACATGGCCAAGATGTTCAAATGTTCATAAATGACCAGCATGGTTGAATAATAATAAGGCAGAACAGTTGAAACTGGAGCAGCAGCACGGCCAGGTGGACTGGGGACAGCAATGAGTCATCATGTCAGGTAGTCCTGGGGCATGGTCCTAGGGCTAATGCCAGAAGGGCCTTCTACAACATCAAAAGGAACATACAATTTGAAATACCAAATAGGATCTGGCTAAAAATACTTGAATCAGTTGTAGAACCCATTGCCCTTTATGGTTGTGAGGTAAAGGGCCCGCTCACCAACCAAAATTCACAAAATGGGGCAAACACCAAATTGAGATGCAGAATTCTGCAAAAATATCCTCTGTGTACAACGTAAAACACCAAATAATGCATGCAGAGCAGAATTAGCCCGATACCAGCTAATTATCAAAATCCAGAAAAGAGCAGTTAAATTCTACAACTCCTAAAAATAAATTATTCCCAAACCTTCCAAAACAAAGCCATCACCTACAGAGAGATGAACCTGAAGAGTCCCCTAAGCAAGCTGGTCCTGGGGCTCTGGACACAAACAGAAACACACCCCACAGAGCCCCAGGACAGAAACACAATTAGACCAAACCAAATCATGAGAAAACTAAAAGATTATTACTTGACCCATTGGAAAGAATTAACAATAAACAGAACAAACTAGAATTCTACTTGGCCCTAAACAGAGAGTACAGAATACAGAATGGCAGAAAACCTGACCACTGTGATGGCACAAAATGAGGTGGAAACTAAGCTGCACTTCCTAACCTCATGCCAAATGTATGACCATATTAGAGACACATATTTCCCTCAGATTACACAGATCCACAAGGAATTTGAAAACAAAACCAATTTTGATAAACTCCCATATCTACTGGGTGAAATACCAGTGTGACATCACAGCAGCAAGATTTGTGAACAGTTTTTTTTTATTTCCCCTTTTGTACTTTCACTATTTGCACATTGTTACAACGCTGTATAACGACATAATATGACATTTCAAATGTCTTTATTATTTTGGAACTTTTGTGAGTTTAATGTTTATTGTACATTTATTTCAGTTTTGTTTATTATCTATTTCACTTGCTTGGCAAATCATGCCAAACATATGTTTTCCATGCCAATAAAGTCCTTCAGTTGAATTGAATTGAATTGAGAGAGAGGAGAGAGAGGGAGAGGGAGAGGGAGGGGGAGAGGGAGAGAGAGAGATTAGATCAACACTTGTCACATATGTTGCATTTTTCTTGTTGTCTATTTCTATAATTTCTCTTTCTTGCTACTGAAGAATGTTTTTAGTTGAAACACACACAGCACAACATGTCCTCTTGTGTTGGTCGTGGTTGTTGCTCTTAGTCTAAGTATTGTGGGGGTTCATCAACCACACACATAATACAACACACCATACTGTATATCCTCAGTCACATCTACTGCAGGAAAACTCACACCCGCACCCCCCCCCACCTCACACACACACCAACCAGTTTCATGAAGTTGTCACCTGGAATACATTTCAATTTACAGGTGTGCCTTGTTAAAAGTTCATTTGTGGAATTTCTTTCCTTCTTAATGTGTAATGTGTTTGAGCCAATCAGTTGTGTTGTGACAAGGTAGGGTTGGTATACAGAAGACAGCCCTATTTGGTAAAAGATAAAGTCCATATTATGGCAAGAACAGCTCAAATAAGCAAAGAGGAACGACAGTCCATCCTTACTTTAAGACATGAAGGTCAATAAGCAACATTTCAAGAACATTGAACATTTCTTCAAGGGCAATCGCAAAAACCAACAAGCGTTACGATGAAACTGGCTCTCATGAGGACCGCTACAGGAATGGAAGACCCAGAGTTACCTCTGCTGCAGAGGAAAAGTTCATTAGAGTTACCAGCCTCAGGAATTGCAGCCCAAATAAATGCTTCACAGAGTTCAACAGACACATCTCAACATCAACTGTTCAGAGGAGACTGCGTGAATCAGGCCTTCATGGTCGAATTGCTAAAAAGAAACCACTACTAAAGGACACCAATAAGAAGAAGAGACTTGTTTGAGCCAAGAAACATGAGCAATGGACATTAGACTGGTGGAAATGTGTCCTTTGGTCTGGAGTCTAAGTTGGAGATTTTTGGTTCCAACTGCCGTGTCTTTGTGAGAAGCGGTGTGGGTGAATGGATGATCTCTGCATGTGTATTTCCCACCGTAAAGCATGGAGAAGGGGGTGTTATTGCGTGGGGGGGGTGCTTTGCTGGTGACACTGTCTGTGATTTACTTAGAATTCAAGGCACACTTAACCAGCACGGCTACCACCGTATTCTGCAGTGAAGCACCATCCATCTGATTTGGGCTTAGAGGGACGATCATTTATTTTCCAACAGGACAATGACCCAACACACCTCCAGGCAGTGTAAGGGCTATTTTTACCAAGAAGGAGAGTGATGGAGTGCTGCATCAGATGACCTGGCCTCCACAATCCACCGACCTCAATCAAATTGAGTTGGTTTGGGATGTTGGACAGCAGAGTCAAGGAAAAGTAGCTAACAAGTGCTCAGCATATGTGACCTGATTCAGGAAACTAGGCATATGTATTCACAAGTCAGAACATTAATCTTTTTTTTGTTGTCTTTTAACATCTAACTTATATGCCATCTGTAAATACAAATACAATTGTTACATTACTAGCCTACAGTGGTTCCTCATTTAAAAGTTGCGTCATACTACGGCACACCTAGCGGGTTGCTGCAGCATTCTGTGGCACGTCATTTAATTGTCAGCTATTTTCTCTGTTACTGCAAGTTATTGCTAGCTCGACCACCAGAGGGCATCTTTGAGAAGCAAGGGAGAGCAGGCCATGTCTGCACTACAGAATGCAGGGCACGCGGGAGTCCGGGATGCAGAGAATGCGGGAAACCGGGATGCAGGGAATGAGGGAGACTGGGATGAAGGGAATGCGGGAGTCTGGGATGCAGGGAATGCGGGACACCGGGATGCAGGTAATGCGGGAGACCGGGATGCAGGGCACATGGGAGACCGGGATGAAGGGAATGCGGGAGTCCGGGATGTAGGGAATTCGGGAGACTGGCATGAAGGGAAAGCAGGAGACTGGGATGCAGGGCACGCGGGAGACCGGGATGCAGGGTACGTGGGAGACCGGGAGGCGGGAGACCAGGATGCAGGGCACGCGGGAGACAGGGATGCAGGGAATGCAGGAGACTGGGATGCAGGGAATGCAGGAGACCGGGATGCAGGGCACGCGGGAGACCGGGATGCAGAGCACGTGGGAGACCGGGAGTCAGGGCACACGGGAGACCGGGATGCAGGGCACGTGGGAGACCGGGATGCAGGGCACGTGGGAGACCGGGATGCAGGGTACGTGGGAGACCGGGATGCAGTGCACGTGGGAGACAGGGATGCAGGGTACGTGGGAGACCGGGATGCAGTGCACGTGGGAGACAGGGATGCAGGGCACGTGGGAGACCGGGATGCAGGGCACACGGGAGACCGGGATGCAGGGCACACGGGAGACCGGGATGCAGGGCACGCAGGAGACCGGGATGCAGGGCACGTGGGAGACCGGGATGCAGGGCAAACGGGAGCCCGGGATGCGGGAGACCGCGATGCGGGAGACCAGAGTTATTTCATAGTTGTGATGTCTTACTATTATTCTACAATGTAGAATGGCACTGTGATAGACTACATCCAGTTTGCTGAGTAGAGTGTTGGAGGCTATTTTGTAAATGACATCGCTGAAGTCAAGGATCGGTAGGATAGTCAGTTTTACGAAGGTATGTTTGGCAGTATGAGTGAAGGAGGCTTTGTTGGGAAATAGGGAGCCAATTCTAGATTTAATTTTGGATTGGAGATGCCTAATGTGAGTCTGGAAGGAGAGTTTACAGTCTAACCAGACACCTAGGTATTTGTAATTGTCCACATATTCTAAGTCAGTCCCGTCCAGAGTAGTGATGCTAGTCGGGCGCGCGGGTGCGGGCAGCAATTGGTTGAAGAGCATACATTCATCTTACTGTGACAATCAGTTTTATGATAATCTCCAAAGAGAGACCAACCAGTTTCAAGCTGAGGGAAATGTGCTTTTGTGTAGAGATTTTAATGCTCTGAAAATGAAATTACATTTTATTTGTCATTTGTGCCGAATGTTTCCTTGCAAGCCCCTAACCAACAATGCAGTTCAGGAAATAGAGATAATAAAATATTTAGTAGATAAACTAAAGTAAAAAAAAAAATGTAATCAATGAAAAAGTAACAAGAAATGTACACAAACATAAGGATATATACAGGGGTACCGGTACTGAGTCAATGTCCACGGGTCAAATCACATTTTATTGATCACATACACATATTTGTGGGTGGGGGGGGGGGGGGGCAATTTGATTAGTTGTTCAGTAGTCTTATGGCTTGGGGGTGGAGCCTGTTATTCCCAGACCTCGACCTCCGGTACCGCTTGCTGTGCGGTAGCAGAGAGGACAGTCTATGACTAGGGTGACTGGTGTCTTTGACTGCAGCACTCCACCAATCGGGCCTTTATGGTAGAGTGGCCAGACAGAAGCCCCTCCTCAGTAAAAGTAACATGACAGCCCGCTTGGAGTTTGCCAAAAGGCACCTAAACGACTCTCTGACCATGAGAAACAAGATTCTCTGGTCTGATGAAACCAAGATTGAATTATTTGGCCTGAATGCCAAGCGCCTGGAGGAAATCTGGCACCATCCCTGCGGTGAAGCATGGTGGTGGCAGCATCATGCTGTGGGGATGTTTTTTAACGGCAGGGACTGGGAGACTAGTCAGGATTGAGAGAAAGATGAACGGAGCAAAGTAAAGAGAGATCATTGATGAAAACCTGTTCCAGAGAGCTCAGGACCTCATACTGGGGCAAAGGTTCACCTTCCAACAGGACAATGACCCAAAGCACACAGCCAAGACGACACAGGAGTGTCTTCGGGACAAGTCTCTGAATGTCCTTAATTGGCCAAGTCAGAGCCCAGACTTCAACCCGATCAAACATCTCTGGAGAGACCTGAAAATAGCTGTGCAGCGACACTCCCCATCCAACCTGACATTGTTTGAGCGGATCTGCAGAGAAGGGAGAAACTCCCCACATACAGGTGTGCCAAGCTTGCAGCATCATACCCAAGAAGACCGAGGCTGTAATCACTGCCAAAGGTGCTTTAACAAAGTACTGTGTAGGGTCTGAATACTTATGTAAAAATTATATTTCTGTTTTTATTTTTAATACATTTGCTAAAATAAAACATAAAAACGTTTTTATTTGTCATTATGGGGTATTATGTGTAGATTGATGAGGACAAAACAATATTTAATCCATTTTAGAATAAGGCTGTAATGTAACAAAATGTGTAAAAAGTCAAGGGGCCTTAATACTTTCCGAATGCACTATATATATATATATATATATTTTAACAAAGGGCTTTCCAAGAGTCCATTTTGTAGAGTGGAGAGATTTTTTTTATTTAAATAAATAAATATATGTATTTATTTATTTTATTTAAAAAAAAAAAAATATATATATATATATATATATATATATGGGGGAATGAAAATAAAGCAGACAATTACATTGATGGGAGCCAATCTATCTGCAATATTAAAGCTGATCTACCCACCCAAAATAAATCAAATCAAATAATAATAGAGATGGCCGCCTGAAGAGGAGCGTCTATGTGGTCACCGCATGACACAGGGAGGTACAATGTGCTTTCTCCTCTACTGTGAGAAATACTACCAACTAAGATTATTTTTCTTCAAGAAAATATCTCAATCAATCCTCAACTTCTGTGCATTTACCAATGACATAAAGCTGGGAATTATTGTGGGAGAGGAAGAAACCGCAAATATTACTGCTAGATATGTATTAGTCAGAGGGACATCCCGTGACCATTAATTCCCTGAAGTATTAACATTGTATATAACTAACAAGTCATACATAGTGGAACCATCATCCATGTATATTTTATTGTTTATTTATTAGCAATTCACAATTTTTTATAAACACATGTTTCATTTAATTAGACCTAAGATTCCACAATACTACAGCAGTAGTGTTGTACCTGTATACATGATTATACACTGCCATTATTATTACTCCTGAAATGAACTGGATTTCATTATCCTCATTGCATTGTACTGTATTTACTGAAATGCTGTACCACTGTACTGCTTTGGCAAAATCTACAAATTGTATTTAATGCCAATAAACCATTCTGAATTTGAATTTGAGATCAGAGAGAGATCAGAGAGAGAGATTAGAGAGAGACCAGAGATGGATAAGAGAGATATCAGAGAGAGATCAGCGAGAGATCAGCGAGAAATCAGAGAGAGAGAGAGAGAAAGAGAGATCAGAGAGAGATAAGAGAGGTCAGAGAGAGATCATAGAGAAGGTCGGAGAGAAAGTCGGAGAGAGAGCCGAGAGCGATCAGAGAGAGATACTCACAGGTAAACTGTAGCAGTGCATCCCGACTCAGGACCGTCCCGTAGCTGTTCTCTGCCTTACACTGGTATCTCCCATAGTCTGCCGTCTCGCTGGCATTGGTTATTATCAAGTTGCCGTCGATCAAGCTGTAACGGTAAACTGCCTCAATATCCACTTCTGTTCCATTGATAAACCAACTGCAGAGACAAAGATCACATAAATGTCTTTACACAAAAAGGTAAACAATCTGATGTTTTGATTTGAATGAATATGAACAAATAGAGACGGAAAAGGGTTTATTGTCACATCCACCAGATAGGTGTTTTACAGGGTCAGTCATATTAGTATGATAGGTGTTGTTTTACAGTGTCAGTTATAGTAGCATGATAAGTGCAGTGTAATGTGTTGTTTTACAGCGTCAGTCATAGTAGTATGATAGGTGTTGTTTTACAGGGTCAGTCACAGTGGTATGATAGGTGTTATTGTACAGGGTCAGCCATAGTAGTATGACAGGTTGTTTACAGGGTCAGCCATAGTAGTATGACAGGTTGTTTACAGGGTCAGCCATAGTAGTATGACAGGTTGTTTACAGGGTCAGCCATAGTAGTATGACAGGTTGTTTACAGGGTCAGCCATAGTAGCATGATATGTGCAGTGTAATGTGTTGTTTTACAGGGTCAGTCATAGTAGTATGACAGGTTGTTTACAGGGTCAGTCATAGTAGCATGATACGTGCAGTGTAATGTGTTGTTTTACAGGGTCAGCCATAGTAGTATGACAGGTTTTTTTTAGGATCAGCCATAGTAGTATGACAGGTTGTTTACAGGGTCAGTCATAGTGGTATGACAGGATGTTTACAGGGTCAGTCATAGTGGTATGATAGGTGTTATTGTACAGGGTCAGTCATAGTGGTATGATAGGTGTTATTGTACAGGGTCAGCCATAGTAGTATGACAGGTTGTTTACAGGGTCAGCCATAGTAGTATGACAGGTTGTTTACAGGGTCAGCCATATAAGTATGACAGGTTGTTTACAGGGTCAGCCATAGTAGTATGACAGGTTGTTTACAGGGTCAGCCATATAAGTATGACAGGTTGTTTACAGGGTCAGCCATATAAGTATGACAGGTTGTTTACAGGGTCAGCCATAGTAGTATGATAGGTTGTGTCATGATGTTGCCCTGTTGGTGGAGGTTTATGACCCCCATAAATACCTTTCCTCCTTTTCTCTCCATAGTACAAATGAACTCTTGGAAAGCCCTTTGTTAAAATAGAGAGAGTATGGTAACATAAAAAGGTTGGGGGTAAAAAACTATATTTCTGTAATCCAACTAGTTGAAAGTGTCCGTTGGTACTTAAAGAATATGATGTCAGATCAGTTGGTGTTTGGGACATTAAATCTGATGATAGGACGACATAAATTGTATATTGGAAAGTCACATTCTAGTTATCACATTCTAGTTATCAGATTCACATTGAATTGTTGTGCAATTTAAATGTTTAAATATGAAACTTCTTGAAAAGAGTAAATGTAATTTTAGCTTCTAAATGAGAGAATTGTTTTCATAAAGTAAACTATGCTCACTCAGTGGCCACACCCAAGTGAACAGACATTGGTTGAGAACTATGAAATACGCCCTAATCTCCCACAATACAAAAACCTGTTGACGGAAGTGAACTTCTTTAGGATAGGGGGCAGCATTTTCACTTTTGGATGAATAGCGTGCCCAGAGTAAACTGCCTCCTACTCAGTTCCAGATGCTAATATATGCATATTATTACTATTGGATAGAAAACACTCGGACGTTTCTAAAACTGTTTGAATGATGTCTGTGAGTATAACAGAACCTATATGGCAGGCAAAAACCTGAGAAAAAATCCAAACAGGATGTGGGAAATCTGATGTTTGTAGATTTTGATCTCAGCCCCTATCGAATACACAGTGGGATATGGGTTATTTTGCCTTCCTAAGGTTTCCACTAAAGATGGATTCTATACTTAGTTTGACAAGTTTCCTCGACCTGTAATATAACTTTTTGAACTTTTAGTCCGACTGGACCTGAATGCGCGTTTGGTTTTGTTTTCCAAATGCGCTAACAAAAGAAGCTATTTTGACATAAATGATGGACATTATCGAACAAAACAAACATATTGTGGAACACCAATTCCTGGGAGTGCATTCTGATGAAGATCATCAAAGGCAAGTGAATATTTATAATGCTATTTTTGACTAATGTTGACTGCGCAACATGGCGGATATTTCTTTTGGCTGGTTTGGGCTCTGAGCGCCGTACTCAGATTATGCTTTTTCCGTAACGTTTTTTGAAATCTGACACAGCGGTTGCATGAAGGAGAAGTGTATCTAAAGTTCTATGCATAACACTGCAATTTTTATCAACATTTATAATGATTATTTCTGTGAATTCATGTGGCTCTCTGCACAGTCACTGCATGTTTTAGAACTACTGAACGAAATGCGCCAATGTAAAATGAGATTTTTTATATAAATATGTATTTTATCGAACAAAACATACCTGTATTGTGTAACATGAAGTCCTATGAGTGTCATCTGATGAACACATCAAAGGTTAGTGATACATTTTATCTCTATTTGTGCTTTTTGTGACTCCTCTCTTTGGCTGGAAAAATGGCTGGGTTTTTCTGTGGCTTTTAGGTAACCTAACATAATCGTTTGTGGAGCTTTCGCTGTAAAGCATTTTTGAAATCAGACACTGTGGCTGGATTAATAACGAGAATTGTATCTTTAAAATGGTGTAAAATACTGAGATTTCTGTTGATTTGTATTTGGCGCCCTGCAATTTCATTAGTTGTTGGTAAGGGGTTCCGCTATCATAGTAGTATGATAGGCTGTTTACTGGGTCAGCCATAGCAGTATGATAGGTGTTATCAATCTTTTTTTTAAGCTGTTGCGCAGCAACTCACTGCCGTCCTGAAGACAAAAAATGTATAGGAAATGCTTCAGTCTGGTTTGAGACCCAATCATAGCACTGAGACTGCACTTGTGAAGGTGGTAAATTACATGTTAATGACGTCAGACCGAGGCTCTGCATCTGTCCTCGTGCTCCTAGAACTTAGAGCTGCGTTTGACACCATCGATCATCACATTCTTTTGGAGAGATTGGAAACCCAAATTGGTCTACACTGACAAGTTCTGGCCTGGTTTAGATCTTATCTGTCGGAAAGATATCAGTTTGTCTCTGTGGATGGTTTGTCAACTGTACATTTCGGTGTTCCTCAAGGTTCCGTTTTAGGACCAATATTGTTTTCACTATATATTTTACCTATTGGTGATGTCATTCGAAAACATAATGTTAACTTTCACTGCTATGCGGATTATACACAACAGTACATTAATGAAACATGGTGAATCACAAACATTTCCCTCCCTGGAAACCTGTGTTTCAGACATAAGGAAGTTGATGGCTGCAAATGTTTTACTTTTAAACTCTGACAAAAAAAGAGATGCTAGTTCTAGGTCCCAAGAAACAAAGAGATCTTCTGTTGGATCTGACAATTAATCTTGATGGTTGTACAGTCGTCTCAAATAAAACTGTGAAGGACCTCAGCGTTACTCTGGACCCTGATCTCTCTTTTGACGAACATATCCATAATGTTTAAAGGACAGCTTTATTGCATGTACGTAACATTGCAAAAATCTGAAACTTTCTGAAACTTTCTGTCCAAAAATGATGCAGAAAAATGTATCCATACTTTAGTCACTTCTAGTTAAGACTACTGCAATGCTCTACTTTCCGGCTACCTAGACAAAGCACTAAATACACATCAGTTAGTGCTAAACACGGATGCTAGGTACAGGGTTAGAGACAGAGACAGAGTCATACCTGTATGCAGGTGCAGGGTTAGAGACAGAGTCATACCTGTATACAGGTACAGGGTTAGAGACAGAGACAGAGTCATACCTGTATACAGGTACAGGGTTAGAGACAAAGTCATACCTGTATACAGGTACAGGGTTAGAGACAGAGTCATACCTGTATGCAGGTGCAGGGTTAGAGACAGAGTCATACCTGTATACAGGTGCAGGGTTAGAGACAGAGTCATACCTGTATACAGGTGCAGGGTTAGAGACAGAGTCATACCTGTATGCAGGTGCAGGGTTGCCTCTGGCTTCACAGCTCATCATGACTTTCTTCTCCTCAGAGTGCAACGGAAAGATGGCGTCATCTGGTTCCTGGACAAACACTGGCCCACACTCTTCCCTCGCTAAAACACGGAGAAGACAGAGAAGAGTTTGAGGGAGATACACATGTTGAAGAAGGTTGAAACGTTAAGAAGGTTGAAGAAGGTTGAAACGTCTGATGGTTTTAGGAGTTACACCAACACTACATAATTCAGTGTTAAATCAGATGATTTTAGAGGGAGTTACAACACTACATAATTCAGTGTTAAATCAGATGATTTTAGAAGGAGTTACAACACTACATAATTCAGTGTTAAATCAAATGATTTTAGAAGGAGTTACAACACTACATAATTCAGTGTTACATCAGATGATTTTAGAGGGAGTTACAAAACTACATAATTCAGTGTTACATCAGATGATTTTAGAGGGAGTTACAACACTACATAATTCAGTGTTACATCAGATGATTTTAGAAGGAGTTACAACACTACATAATTCAGTGTTACATCAGATGATTTTAGAGTTCGAACACTACATAATTCAGTGTTACATCAGATGATTGTAGAGTTCGAACACTACATAATTCAGTGTTACATCAGATGATTTTAGAGTTCGAACACTACATAATTCAGTGTTACATCAGATGATTTTAGAAGGAGTTACAACACTACATAATTCAGTGTTACATCAGATGATTTTAGAAGGAGTTACAACACTACATAATTCAGTGTTACATCAGATGATTTTAGAGTTCGAACACTACATAATTCAGTGTTACATCAGATGATTTTAGAAGGAGTTACAACACTACATAATTCAGTGTTACATCAGATGATTTTAGAGTTCGAACACTACATAATTCAGTGTTACATCAGATGATTTTAGAGTTCGAACACTACATAATTCAGTGTTACATCAGATGATTTTAGAGTTCGAACACTACATAATTCAGTGTTACATCAGATGATTTTAGAAGGAGTTACAACACTACATAATTCAGTGTTACATCAGATGATTTTAGAGTTCGAACACTACATAATTCAGTGTTACATCAGATGATTTTAGAGTTCGAACACTACATAATTCAGTGTTACATCAGATGATTTTAGAAGGAGTTACAACACTACATAATTCAGTGTTACATCAGATGATTTTAGAGTTCGAACACTACATAATTCAGTGTTACATCAGATGATTTTAGAGTTCGAACACTACATAATTCAGTGTTACATCAGATGATTTTAGAAGGAGTTACAACACTACATAATTCAGTGTTACATCAGATGATTTTAGAGTTCGAACACTACATAATTCAGTGTTACATCAGATGATTTTAGAGTTCGAACACTACATAATTCAGTGTTACATCAGATGATTTTAGAGTTCGAACACTACATAATTCAGTGTTACATCAGATGATAGTCATTGACCCCACATCATACAGTCTCTAGTCTCTGGTCATGGATCCCACATCATAGTCTCTAGTCATTGACCCCACATCATACTGTCTCTAGTCTCTAGTCATGGACCCCACATCATACTGTCTCCACTCTCTGGTCATTGACCCCACATCGTCATATCTCTAGTCTCTGGCCATTGACTCCACATCATACTGTCTCTAGTCTCTGGTCATTGACCCCACATAATTCTGTCTCTAGTCATTGACACCAGATCATACTGTCTCTAGTCATTGACCCCACTCATACTGGCTCTAGTCTTTGGTCATTGACCCCACATCATAGTCTCTAGTTATTGACCCCACATCATACTGTCTCTAGTCTCTGGTCATTGACCCAACATCATACTGTCTCAAGTCTCTAGTCATTGACCCCACATCATATTGTCTCTTCTCTGGTAATTGACCCCAAATCATACTGTCTCTAGTCAATAGTCATTGACCCCCCATCTTCCTGTCTCTAGTCATTGACCCCACATCCTCATGTCTCCAGTCTCTGGTCATTGACCCCCCCATTGACCGCATATCATATTGTCTCTAGTCATTGACCCCACATCATACTGGCTCTAGTCTCTGGTCATTGACCCCAAATAATATTGTCTCTTCTCTGGTCATTGACCCCACATCATACTGTCTCTAGTCTCTGGTCATTGACCCCACATCATATTGTCTCTTCTCTGGTCATTGACCCCACATCATACTGTCTCTAGTCAATAGTCATTGACCCCACATCTTCCTGTCTCTAGTCATTGACCCCACATCCTCATGTCTCCAGTCTCTGGTCATTGACCCAAAATCATCCTGTCTCTAGTCTCTGGTCATTGACCCCATATCATACTGTCTCTAGTCATTGACCCCACATGATACTGTCTCTAGTCTCTGGTCATTGACCCCACATCACACTGTCTCTAGTCTCTGGTCATTGACCCCAAATCATCCTGTCTCTAGTCTCTGGTCATTGACCCCACATCATACTGTCTCTAGTCATGGACCACACATTATCCTGATTCTAGTCATTGACCCCACATCACCCTGTATCTAGTCATTGACCCCACATCATACTGTCTCTAGTCATTGACCCCACATCATACTGTCTCTAGTCATTGACCCCACATCATACTGTATCTAGTCTCTGATCATTGACCCCACATCAAACTGTCTCTAGTCTCTGGTCATTGACCCAAAATCATCCTGTCTCTAGTCTCTGGTCATTGACCCCACATCATACTGTCTCTAGTCATTGACCCCAAATCATCATGTCTCTAGTCTCTGGTCATTGACCCCACATCATACTGTCTCTAGTCATTGACCCCACATCATACTGTCTCTAGTCATTGACCCCACATCATACTGTCTCTAGTCATTGACCCCACATCATACTTTCTCTAGGCATTGACCCCACATCATACTGTATCTAGTCTCTGATCATTGACCCCACATCAAACTGTCTCTAGTCTCTGGTCATTGACCCGAAATCATCCTGTCTCTAGTCTCTGGTCATTGACCCCACATCATACTGTCTCTAGTCATTGACCCCACATCATACTGTGTCTAGTCATTGACCCCACATCATACTGTCTCTAGTCATTGACCCCACATCATACTGTCTCTAGTCTCTGATCATTGACCCCACATCATACTGTCTCTTGTCATTGACCCCACATCATACTGTCTCTCGTCTCTTGTCAATGACCCCACATCATACTGTCTCTCGTCTCTTGTCATTGACCCCACATCATATTGTCTCTTCTCTAGTCATTGACCCCACATCATTCTGTCTCTAGTCATTGACCCCACATCATACTGTCTCTAGTCATTGACCCCACACCATACTGTCTCTAGTCTCTAGTCATTGACCCCACATCATACTGTCTCTAGTCTCTAGTCATTGACCCCACATCATATTGTCTCTTTTCTGGTCATTGACCCCACATCATACTGTCTCTAGTCTCTAGTCATTGACCCCACATCATATTGTCTCTTCTCTGGTCATTGACCCCACATCAGACTGTCTCTAGTCTCTAGTCATTGACCCCACATCTTCCTGTCTCTAGTCATTGACCCCACCTCCCCATGTCTCCAGTCTCTGGTCATGGATCCCAAATCATCCTGTCTCTAGTCATTGACCCCACATCATATTGTCTCTAGTCTCTAGTCATGGACACCACATCATACTGTCTCTACTCTCTGGTCATTGACACCACATCATCCTGTCTCTAGTCTCTGGCCATTGACTCCACATCATACTGTCTCTAGTCATTGACCCCACATCATACTGTCTCTAGTCATTGACCCCACATCATCCTGTCTCTAGTCATTGACCCCACATCATCCTGTCTATAGTCATTGACCCAAAATCATCCTGTCTCTAGTCATTGACCCCACATCATACTGTCTCTAGTCATTGACCCCACATCATACTGTCTCTAGTCATTGACCCCACATCATCCTGTCTCTAATCTCTGGCCATTGACTCCACATCATACTGTCTCTAGTCTCTGGTCATTGACCCGACATCATACTGTCTCTTCTCTGGTCATTGACCCCACATCTTCCTGTCTCTAGTCATTGACCCCAAATCCTTATGTCTCCAGTCTCTGGTCATTGACCCCAAATCATCCAATCTCTAGTCTCTGGTCATTGACCCCACATCATACTGTCTCTAGTCATTGACCCCACATCATACTGTCTCTGGTCATTGACCCCACATCATGCTGTCTCTAGTCATTGACCCCACATCATGCTGTCTCTAGTCATTGACCCCACATCATCCTGTCTCTAGTCTCTAGTCATGGACCCCACATCATGCTGTCTCTAGTCATTGACCCCACATCATCCTGTCTATAGTCATTGACCCCACATCATACTGTCTCTAGTCATTGACCCCACATCATACTGTCTCTAGTCATTGACCCCACATCATACAGTCTCTAGTCATTGACCCCACATCATCCTGTCTCTAGTCTCTAGTCATTGACCCCACATCATACTGTCTCTAGTCATTGACCCCACATCATACTGTCTCTAGTCATTGACCCCACATCATACTGTCTCTAGGTATTGACCCCACATCATACAGTCTCTAGTCATTGACCCCACATCATACTGTCTCTAGTCATTGACCCCACATCATACTGTCTATAGTCTCTGATCATTGACCCCACATCATACTGTCTCTAGTCATTGACCCCACACCATACTGTCTCTAGTCTCTTGTCATTGACCCCACATCATCCTGTCTCTAATCTCTGGCCATTGACTCCACATCATACTGTCTCTAGTCTCTGGTCATTGACCCCACATCATACTGTCTCTTCTCTGGTCATTGACCCCACATCTTCCTGTCTCTAGTCATTGACCCCACATCCTTATGTCTCCAGTCTCTGGTCATTGACCCCAAATCATCCAATCTCTAGTCTCTGGTCATTGACCCCACATCATACTGTCTCTAGTCATTGACCCCACATCATACTGTCTCTGGTCATTGAACCCACATCATGCTGTCTCTAGTCATTGACCCCACATCATGCTGTCTCTAGTCATTGACCCCACATCATCCTGTCTTAGTCTCTAGTCATGGACCCCACATCATGCTGTCTCTAGTCATTGACCCCACATCTTCCTGTCTATAGTCATTGACCCCACATCATACTGTCTCTAGTCATTGACCCCACATCATACTGTCTCTAGTCATTGACCCCACATCATACAGTCTCTAGTCATTGACCCCACATCATCCTGTCTCTAGTCTCTAGTCATTGAACCCACATCATACTGTCTCTAGTCATTGACCCCACATCATACTGTCTCTAGTCATTGACCCCACATCATACTGTCTCTAGGTATTGACCCCACATCATACAGTCTCTAGTCATTGACCCCACATCATACTGTCTCTAGTCATTGACCCCACATCATACTGTCTATAGTCTCTGATCATTCACCCCACATCATACTGTCTCTAGTCATTGACCCCACACCATACTGTCTCTAGTCTCTTGTCATTGACCCCACATCATACTGTCTCTGGTCTCTAGTCATTGACCCCACATCATCCTGTCTCTAGTCTCTAGTCATTGACCCCACATCATATTGTCTCTTCTCTGGTCATTGACCCCACATCATACTGTCTCTAGTCTCTAGTCATTGACCCCACATCATACTGTCTCTAGTCTCTAGTCATTGACCCCACATCATATTGTCTCTTCTCTGGTCATTAACCCCACATCATACTGTCTCTAGTCTCTAGTCATTGACCCCACATCTTCCTGTCTCTAGTCATTGACCCCACATCCTCATGTCTCCAGTCTCTGGTCATTGATCCCAAATCATCCTGTCTCTAGTTATTGACCCCACATCATACTGTCTCTAGTCTCTAGTCATGGACCCCACATCATACTGTCTCTACTCTCTGGTCATTGACCCCACATCATCCTGTCTCTAGTCTCTGGTCATTGACTCCACATCATACTGTCTCTAGTCATTGACCCCACATCATTCTGTCTCTAGTCATTGACACCACATCATACTGTCTCTAGTCATTGACCTCACGTTATACTGGTTCTAGTCTCTGGTCATTGACCCCACATCATACCGTCTCTAGTCGCTAGTCGTTGACCCCACATCATACTGTCTCTAGGTATTGACCCCACATCATACAGTCTCTAGTCATTGACCCCACATCATACTGTCTCTAGTCATTGACCCCACATCATACTGTCTATAGTCTCTGATCATTGACCCCACATCATACTGTCTCTAGTCATTGACCCCACACCATACTGTCTCTAGTCTCTTGTCATTGACCCCACATCATACTGTCTCTGGTCTCTAGTCATTGACCCCACATCATCCTGTCTCTAGTCTCTAGTCATTGACCCCACATCATATTGTATCTTCTCTAGTCATTGACCCCACCTCATTCTGTCTCTAGTCATTGACCCCACATCATACTGTCTCTAGTCATTGACCCCACACAATACTGTCTCTAGTCTCTTGTCATTGACCCCACATCATACTGTCTCTAGTCATTGACCCCACATCATATTGTCTCTTCTCTGGTCATTGACCCCACATCATACTGTCTCTAGTCTCTAGTCATTGACCCCACATCATACGGTCTCTAGTCTCTAGTCATTGACCCCACATCATATTGTCTCTTCTCTGGTCATTGACCCCACATCATACTGTCTCTAGTCTCTAGTCATTGACCCCACATCTTCCTGTCTCTAGTCATTGACCCCACATCCTCATGTCTCCAGTCTCTGGTCATTGATCCCAAATCATCCTGTCTCTAGTTATTGACCCCACATCATACTGTCTCTAGTCTCTAGTCATGGACCCCACATCATACTGTCTCTACTCTCTGGTCATTGACCCCACATCATCCTGTCTCTAGTCTCTGGTCATTGACTCCACATCATACTGTCTCTAGTCATTGACCCCACATCATTCTGTCTCTAGTCATTGACACCACATCATACTGTCTCTAGTCATTGACCTCACGTTATACTGGCTCTAGTCTCTGGTCATTGACCCCACATCATACTGTCTCTAGTCGCTAGTCGTTGACCCCACATCATAGTCTCTAGTTATTGACCCCACATCATACTGTCTCTAGTCATTGACCCCACCTCATCCTGTCTCTAATCTCTGGCCATTGACTCCACATCATACTGTCTCTACTCTCTGGTCATTGACCCCACATCATACTGTCTCTAGTCATTGACCCCACATCATATTGTCTCTTCTCTGGTCATTGACCCCACGTCATACTGTCTCTAGTCTCTAGTCATTGACCCCACATCTTCCTGTCTCTAGTCATTGACCCCACATCCTTATGTCTCCAGTCTCTGTTCATCGACCCCAAATCATCCTGTCTCTAGTCTCTGGTCATTGACCCCACATCATCCTGTCTCTAGTCATTGACCCCACAGCATACTGTCTCTAGTCTCTGGTCATTGACCCCACATCATACTGTCTCTGGTCATTGACCCCACATCATGCTGTCTCTAGTCATTGACCCCACATCATCCGGTCTCTAGTCTCTAGTCATTGACCCCACATCATACTGTCTCTAGTCATTGACCCCACATCATCCTCTCTAGTCATTGACCCCACATCATCCTGTCTATAGTCATTGACCCAAAATCATCCTGTCTCTAGTCATTGACCCCACATCATACTGTCTCTGGTCATTGACCCCACATCATACTGTCTCTGGTCATTGACCCCACATCATGCTGTCTCTAGTCATTGACACCACATCATACTGTCTCTAGTCATTGACCTCACGTTATACTGGCTCTAGTCTCTGGTCATTGACCCCACATCATACTGTCTCTAGTCGCTAGTCGTTGACCCCACATCATAGTCTCTAGTTACTGACCCCACATCATACTGTCTCTAGTCATTGACCCCACCTCATCCTGTCTCTAATCTCTGGCCATTGACTCCACATCATACTGTCTCTACTCTCTGGTCATTGACCCCACATCATATTGTCTCTTCTCTGGTCATTGACCCCACATCATACTGTCTCTAGTCATTGACCCCACATCATACTGTCTCTAGTCATTGACCCCACATCATACTGTCTCTAGTCATTGACCCCACATCATCCTCTCTAGTTATTGACCCCACATCATCCTGTCTACAGTGATTGACCCCAAATCATCCTGTCTCTAGTCATTGACCCCACATCATACTGTCTCTAGTCTCTGGTCATTGACCCCACATCATACTGTCTCTGGTCATTGACCCCACATCATGCTGTCTCTAGTCATTGACCCCACATCATCCTGTCTCTAGTCTCTAGTCATGGACCCCACATCATACTGTCTCTAGTCATTGACCCCACATCATACTGTCTCTAGTCATTGACCCCACATCACCCTGTCTCTAGTCATTGACCACACATCATACTGTCTCTAGTCTCTGATCATTGACCCCACATCATACTGTCTCTAGTCATTGACCCCACATCATATAGTCTCTAGTCTCTGGTCAATGACCCCACATCATACAGTCTCTAATCTCTAGTCATTGACCCCATATCATCCTGTCTCTAGTCATTGACCACACATCATCCTGTTTCTAGTCTCTGGTCATTGACCCCACATCATCATGTCTCTAGTCATTGACCCCACATCATACTGTCTCTAGTCTCTAGTCATTGATCCCACATCATGCAGTCTCTAGTCTCTGGTCATGGATCCCACATCATCCTGTCTCTAGTCTCTGGCCATTGACTCCACATAATACTGTCTCTAGTCTCTGGTCATTGACCCCACATCATTCTGTCTCTAGTCATTGACCCCACGTCATACTGGCTCTAGTCTCTGGTCATTGACCCCACATCATACTGTCTCTAGTCTCTGATCATTGACCCCACATCATACTGTTTGTTTGGCAGCATGAGTGAAGGAGGCTTTGATGGGAAATAGGAAGCCGATTCTAGATTACATTTTCGATTGGAGATGCTTAGTGTGAGTCTGGAAGGAGAGTTTACAGTCTAACCAGACACCTAGGTATTTGTAGTTGTCTACATATTCTAAATCAGAACCGTCCAGAGTAGTGATGCTAGTCGGACGGGCAGGAGCGGGCAGCAATCGGTTGAAGAGCATGCATTTAGTTTAACTAGCATTTAAACGAAGTTGGAGGCCACAGAAGGAGTGTTGCATGGCATTGAAACTTGTTTGGAGGTTTGCTAACACAGTGTCCAAAGAAGAGCCAGATGTATACAGAATGGTGTTGTCATGACGTTGCCCTCTTTGGGTACAGCAAGCCCCATCCCCCTCTCCCTGCCTCCACCTTGCCTCCTTCAACTAGGCTGCTGTGGTCAGAGAGAGGTCGTAAATTCCTGAGGAGAGGATCTCCTCATGGCCACACAGTATAGAGGTAGAGTGAAGTTTCATAGAGAACAAAGGAATTTCTTCCACCCCACAGAACTTGAGGTTCGAACAATGTTTACGTTCCGGAGAAGGTATAAAAGATTGGTGAAGAATCCAGCTACGAACTGGTCCGTTTGTTACAACTTGGGGAAGCTCATGGGAGACGGTGTGGCCACATTACCATAACGCTGTTTATATAATAGCCTCAGATATGAGGTTTACATCTAATTGTTGCATAAGATGAATGAAACTCCAATTCCCTTTTGAGTTGAACAAAATCAGAGGACCGCCCATGAGCCCAGTTAGGGTCAGGCATCCTGGCACAGCCCTTTTCTGCAATTCCGAATAAAACCCAACTTTGAGAAATTCTCAGAAGACCAGTACAAAGGTAGCAGACCATTGCTGAATGTTTTAACCATACCACGTGGTTAAACTCTTAGACTAACGATACCGACAGAATAAGAACAAGTCTTTGATATTAATTACTAGTCTGCAGCTAGGAATTCGCTGTCATTGAACGTGAAGAACGACAACCGCCGAAACATCCATTCTATGATGAAACTAATGAATGTCACTCTGAACCACAGAGAGAGAGAGAGAGAGAGAGAGCGAGCGAGAGAGAGGACGAAAACTCTCCAACAGAAAAAAACTTTTCAACAGCGATCAAGACGACAGACTGAGCGTAAATATATGGTGGGGAGAACAAGTATTTGATAGGATTTTGCAGGTTTTCCTACTTACAAAGCATGTAGAGGTCTGTAATTTTTTATCATAGGTACACTTCAACTGTGAGAGACGGAATATAAAACAAAAATCCAGAAAATCACATTGTATGATTTTTAAGTAATTAATTTGCATTAACAGGATTTCTGTTTGAAAAAGCTAGCCTCAGCTTTCCTAACTGGCTGTGTATATTGGTTCCTGACTTCCCTGAAAAGTTGCATATCACGGGGGCTATTCGATGCTAATGCAGAACGCTACAGGATATTTTTGTGCTGGTCAAGGGCAGTCAGGTCTGGGGAGAACCAAAGGCTAGATCTGTTCTTAGTTCTATATTTTTGTAGACCTTGTGCAGGTCTAAGATGGAGAGGAAAGCACTTTTAAAGAGCAACCATCCTCTACTGACGGGATGAGGTCAATATCCTTCCAGAATACCCGGGCCTGTATCCTAGAAGGCAGGAGACAATGACGCAGTGATAGCTGAGATCCTGGTTGAAAACACGCAGGCAAAGAGGCAGTGATCGCTGAGATACTGGTTGAAGACAGCATAGTTGTATTTAGAGGGCAAGTTGGTCAGGATGATATCTAAGATGGTTACGGATTTAGGGTTGTACCTGGTAGGTTCCTTGATAATTTGTGTGAGATTGAGGGCATCTAGTTTGGATTGTAGGATGGCCTGGGTGTTAAGCATAACACCTAACAGTATCAACTCTGAAGATAGATGGGGGCAATCAATTCACATATTGTGTCCAAGGTACAGCTGAAGTCTATAGAAAGTGGCAATGTTGAGAGACTTGTTTCTGGAAAGGTGTATTTTTAAAAGTAGAAGCTCGAATTGTTTGGGCACAGACCTGGATAGTATGACAAAACTCTGCAGACTCTCTCTGCAGTAATTGCAACTCCGCCCCCTTTGGCAGTTCTATCTTGTAGGAAAATGTTAAAATATTAGTAGATTGACATGTCTTTATCTTCTCCAGAAACATGGATATATCTGGGACAGGATGGAGCTGACCAATATAGAAACCGTGTGTTTGTTCCAGCTGTAGTCAGTCACAGACCAATATAGAAACCATGTGTTTGTTCCAGCTATAGTCAGTCACAGACCAATATAGAAACCATGTGTTTGTTCCAGCTATAGTCAGTCACAGACCAATATAGAAACCATGTGTTTGTTCCAGCTGTGGTCAGTCACAGACCAATATAGAAACCATGTGTTTGTTCCAGCTGTAGTCAGTCACAGACCAATATAGAAACCACGTGTTTGTTCCAGCTGTGGTCAGTCACAGACCAATATAGAAACCATGTGTTTGTTCCAGCTGTGGTCAGTCACAGACCAATATAGAAACCATGTGTTTGTTCCAGCTGTGGTCAGTCACAGACCAATATAGAAACCATGTGTTTGTTCCAGCTGTGGTCAGTCACAGACCAATATAGAAACCATGTGTTTGTTCCAGCTATAGTCAGTCACAGACCAATATAGAAACCATGTGTTTGTTCCAGCTATAGTCAGTCACAGACCAATATGGAAACCATGTGTTTGTTCCAGCTGTAGTCAGTCACAGACCAATATAGAAACCATGTGTTTGTTCCAGCTGTAGTCAGTCACAGACCAATATAGAAACCACGTGTTTGTTCCAACTGTGGTCAGTCACAGACCAATATAGAAACCATGTGTTTGTTCCAGCTGTGGTCAGTCACAGACCAATATAGAAACCATGTGTTTGTTCCAGCTGTGGTCAGTCACAGACCAATATAGAAACCATGTGTTTGTTCCAGCTGTAGTCAGTCACAGACCAATGTAGAAACCATGTGTTTGTTCCAACCATGTGTTTGTTCCAGCTGTAGTCAGTCACAGACCAATGTAGAAACCATGTGTTTGTTCCAGCTGTAGTCAGTCACAGACCAATGTAGAAACCATGTGTTTGTTCCAGCTGTGGTCAGTCACAGACCAATGTAGAAACCATGTGTTTGTTCCAGCTGTAGTCAGTCACAGACCAATGTAGAAACCATGTGTTTGTTCCAGCTGTGGTCAGTCACAGTGTGCCTCCCTGGCTCCTAGGCTTCTGGAAATAAATACTTCCCTTTTTGACAAATCCATCTTCTCTCTTCCTACAGTGACAAGAGTCCAGGGAGTCCACGGAGTCCAGGGAGGGGCAGATATTGAAATGATCCCTCAATTTCACAGAGGGCAGGAACCGGGTCACTACATACTATCCACAGCCTATGATGGATAGGTGGGATTCATTTCCGGACTGACCGGGGATGCATCCGAAATGGCACCCTATTCCCCTTTGAGTGTACTCCTTTAGACCAGAGCCCTGGTAAAAAGTAGTGAGCATTTGTCAAATTTGTGCACTATATAGGGAACAGGATGCCATTCGGGATGCATCCCAGGGTCAAACCAAGCATCCATGGCCATGCAGTCTGAAGGTCCAAACCAAGCATCCATGGCCATGCAGTCTGAAGGGTCAAACCAAGCATCCATGGCCATGCAGTCTGAAGGGCCAAACCAAGCATCCATGGCCATGCAGTCTGAAGGGCCAAACCAAGCATCCATGGCCATGCAGTCTGAAGGGCCAAACCAAGCATCCATGGCCATGCAGTCTGAAGGGCCAAACCAAGCATCCATGGCCATGCAGTCTGAAGGGCCAAACCAAGCATCCATGGCCAGGCAGTCTGAAGGGCCAAACCAAGCATCCATGGCCATGCAGTCTGAAGGGCCAAACCAAGCATCCATGGCCATGCAGTCTGAAGGATCAAACCAAGCATCCATGGCCATGCAGTCTGAAGGGCCAAACCAAGCATCCATGGCCATGCAGTCTGAAGGGCCAAACCAAGCATCCATGGCCAAGCAGTCTGAAGGGCCAAACCAAGCATCCATGGCCATGCAGTCTGAAGGGCCAAACCAAGCATCCATGGCCATGCAGTCTGAAGGGTCAAACCAAGCATCCATGGCCATGCAGTCTGGAGGGCCAAACCAAGCATACATGGCCATGCAGTCTGAAGGGCCAAACCAAGCATCCATGGCCATGCAGTCTGAAGGGCAGGCAGAGACAGGGACGGAGCACCCCAATAGAGCTGTAGTAGTAACATCTGACTCTCACCCTGTAGAGGTGAATTTAATTTAAATGAATTGGGTAACAGAAGTATACAACAACATGTACATTGGGGCACCAGACTATAGCGCTTAAATGCATTAATTAAAACACTTGTTTTCAAAGTGGTCCTCGACGGGTTCATGTATTATTTCAAATCATTAAACAACTTTTAGCATTTGATTTAGATTGCCATGGGAAGGGGTTGTATTTCATGGACTTGTAAGCATTTCACTGTTAGTCTACACCTGTTGTTTACCAAGCATGTGACAAATACATTTGATTTGACCAGTCCATTGTTTCCATTGTGACAGGAAAGCTCAATCAAACTATGTTAAAGTTATAGAAATAGATTTGGTGCGGCTAAAGTATAGTATAATACAATGGAACAAATGCAATACTCCAAAGCAAACCCTTACGATCTGGTATCTTTCTGATTTAGAAGATTCCACAACTATTGTATTCCTGCCAGGTCTAACTGATGAAAGCACAGTAACTGCAGTCAACTGTTGTATTTTGGGCACAGTAATAGCAGAATAACTGTAGTGTACTGCAGTTTAACTGCAGTTATACTGCACTGTAACTGCAGTCCACTACAACATTTCTGCAGTAAGAAAAGGCTGTAATTTTGGATGCAGTATTTGAATACTGCAGTTATACTGCACTCTGACTACAATTATATTACAGTGTACTGCAGTTATATTGCACTCTGACCGCAATCTTTTTTCGTAAGGGACTGACTGATGTTGGCTACTGTATTCCTCCTGGGAGTTGAGCAGACTGAGTGTTAGGTCTGTCTGACTGACTGACTGTCTGACCTTGCTAGTGTATTCCTCCTGGGAGCTGAACAGACTGAGGGTTAGGTCTGTCTGACTGTCTGACCTTGCTAGTGTATTCCTCCTGGGAGCTGAACAGACTGAGGGTTAGGGTTGGTCTGACTGACCTTGGCTACTGTATTCCTCCTGGGAGCTGAGCAGACTGAGGGCAGACAGGTGATGGTTGGAGAAGGATGCCGGCCAGTCAGGCGTCAAAATCCCTACACCGTGGTCATGTCTGTGTCGAAGCTGTGGCCGTGAACTTAGCAGTGACGACGAGCTGTCCGGTTTCATTCTCAACACTGCTGCGTATGATACTTGCCTCCATGCTACAGTTTTGGAAAAATCTGCAACACATAGAAGGAGGGAATATGAAGTGAGTTACATTTGAGTGGCTTATTTACCTGACACTGTGCAACATACAGTGTATATTTTTCTAAAAAGTTTTTCTAAATACTGTGCGTTACACGCTGATCAGTTTCACCTGTCCTTGTTATTGTCTCCACCCCCTCCAGGTGTCACTTGTTATCCCTGGTGTATTTATCCCCGGTGTATTTATCCCCGTGTTTCCTGTCTCTCTGTGCCAGTTCGTCTTGTATGTCTTGTATCCAAGTCAACCAGAGTGTTTTTCCCCATGCTCCTGGTTTTCCTATTCCATTTTTCTAGTCCTCCCGGTTTTGACCCTGTTGAGCCTGTTTCTTGGACTTAATCCACCTGCCTGACCATTCTGCCTGCCCTGACCTCAAGCCTGCCCGACTCACTCTACCTCTGAACTGGTTTTGACTTTTTCCCTGTCCATGACCATTCTCTTGCCTACCCCTTTTGGATATATCAAAGATTCAAACCATCTGCCTCCTGTGTCTGCATCTGGGTCTTGATTAAAGATTTCCCAAGCTTTAAACATCCCAAGGAGCACTGTGCAAGCGATAATATTGAAATGGAAGGAGTATCAGACCACTGCAAATCTACCAAGACCTGGCCGTCCCTCTAAACTTTTAGCTCATACAAGGAGAAGACTGATCAGAGATGCAGCCAAGAGGCCCATGATCACTCTGAATGAACTGCAGAGATCTACAGCTGAGGTGGGAGACTCTGTCCATAGGACAACAATCAGTCGTATATTGCACAAATCTGGCCTTTATGGAAGAGTGGCAAGAAGAAAGCCATTTCTTAAAGATATTCATAAAAAGTGTCGTTTAAAGTTTGCCACAAGCCACCTGGGAGACACACCAAACATGTGGAAGAAGGTGCTCTGGTCAGATGAAACCAAAATTGAACTTTTTGGCAACAATGCAAAACGTTATGTTTGGCGTAAAAGCAACACAGCTCATCACCCTGAACACACCATCCCCACTGTCAAACATGGTGGTGGCAGCATCATGGTTTGGGCCTGCTTTTCTTCAGCAGGGACAGGGAAGATGGTTAAAATTGATGGGAAGATGGATGGAGCCAAATACAGGACCATTCTGGAAGAAAACCTGATGGAGTCTGCAAAAGACCTGAGACTGGGACGGAGATTTGTCTTCCAACAAGACAATGATCCAAAACATAAAGCAAAATCTACAATGGAATGGTTCAAAAATAAACATATCCAGGTGTTAGAATGGCCAAGTCAAAGTCCAGACCTGAATCCAATCGAGAATCTGTGGAAAGAACTGAAAACTGCTGTTCACAAATGCTCTCCATCCAACCTCACTGAGCTCGAGCTGTTTTGCAAGGAGGAATGGGAAAAAATTTCAGTCTCTCGATGTGCAAAACTGATAGAGACATACCCCAAGCGACTTACAGCTGTAATCGCAGCAAAAGGTGGCGCTACAAAGTATTAACTTAAGGGGGCTGAATCATTTTGCACGCCCAATTTTTCAGTTTTTGATTTGTTAAAAAAGTTTGAAATATCCAATAAATGTCGTTCCACTTCATGATTGGGTCCCACTTGTTGTTGATTCTTCACAAAAAAATACAGTTTTATATCTCTATGTTTGAAGCCTGAAATGTGGCAAAAGGTCGCAAAGTTCAAGGGGGCCGAATACTTTCGCAAGGCACTGTAAAAGGCCTCCTGTGGGGACTGGGGCTGGGATTAAAAATACAATTGTAAGACAAAACACACATCGTGACAATAGAGACACCACAACACTACATAAAGAGAGACCTAAGACAACAACACAGCATGGTAGAAACACCACATGGTAGAAACACCACATGACAACACAGCATGGTAGAAACACCACATGACAACACAGCATGGTAGAAACACAACATGGTAGAAACACCACATGACAACACAGCATGGTAGAAACACCACATGACAACACAGCATGGTAGAAACACCACATGACAACACAGCATGGTAGAAACACCACATGACAAAACAGCGTAGTAGCAACACAGCATGGTAGAAACACCACATGACAACACAGCGTAGTAGCAACACAGCATGGTAGAAACACAACATGACAACACAGCGTAGTAGCAACACAGCATGGTAGAAACACCACATGACAACACAGCGTAGTAGCAACACAGCATGGTAGAAACACCACATGACAACACAGCATGGTAGCAACACAACATGGTAGAAACACCACATGACAACACAGCATGGTAAAAAACACCACATGACAACACAGCGTAGTAGCAACACAACATGGTAGAAACACCACATGACAACACAGCATGGTAGAAACACAACATGACAACACAGCGTAGTAGCAACACAGCATGGTAGAAACACCACATGACAACACAGCATGGTAGAAACACAACATGACAACACAGCATGGTAGAAACACCACATGACAACACAGCATGGTAGAAACACCACATGACAACACAGCATGGTAGAAACACAACATGGTAGAAACACCACATGACAACACAGCATGGTAGAAACACCACATGACAACACAGCATGGTAGAAACACAACATGGTAGAAACACCACATGACAACACAGCATGGTAGAAACACAACATGACAACACAGCATGGTAGAAACACCACATGACAACACAGCATGGTAGAAACACAACATGGTAGAAACACCACATGACAACACAGCGTAGTAGCAACACAGCATGGTAGAAACACCACATGACAACACAGCATGGTAGAAACACAACATGGTAGAAACACAACATGACAACACAGCGTAGTAGCAACACAGCATGGTAGAAACACCACATGACAACACAGCATGGTAGAAACACAACATGGTAGAAACACAACATGACAACACAGCGTAGTAGCAACACAGCATGGTAGAAACACCACATGACAACACAGCATGGTAGAAACACAACATGGTAGAAACACAACATGACAACACAGCGTAGTAGCAACACAGCATGGTAGCAACACAACATGGTAGAAACACCACATGACAACACAGCATGGTAGAAACACCACAAAACAACACAGCATGGTAGAAACACCACATGACAACACAGCATGGTAGAAACACCACATGACAATACAGCATGGTAGAAACACCACATGAAAACACAGCATGGTAGAAACACAACATGGTAGAAACACCACATGACAACACAGCGTAGTAGCAACACAACATGACAACACAGCATGGTAGAAACACAACATGGTAGAAACACCACATGACAACACAGCATGGTAGAAACACCACATGGTAGAAACACCACATGGTAGAAACACCACATGGTAGGAACACCACATGACAACACAACATGGTAGAAACACAACATGGTAGAAACACCACATGACAACACAGCATGGTAGCAACACCACATGACAACACAGCATGGTAGAAACACAACATGGTAGAAACACCACATGACAACACAGCATGGTAGAAACACAACATGACAACACAGCATGGTAGAAACACCACATGACAACACAGCATGGTAGAAACACAACATGGTAGAAACACCACATGACAACACAGCGTAGTAGCAACACAGCATGGTAGAAACACCACATGACAACACAGCATGGTAGAAACACAACATGGTAGAAACACAACATGACAACACAGCGTAGTAGCAACACAGCATGGTAGAAACACCACATGACAACACAGCATGGTAGAAACACAACATGGTAGAAACACAACATGACAACACAGCGTAGTAGCAACACAGCATGGTAGAAACACCACATGACAACACAGCATGGTAGAAACACAACATGGTAGAAACACAACATGACAACACAGCGTAGTAGCAACACAGCATGGTAGCAACACAACATGGTAGAAACACCACATGACAACACAGCATGGTAGAAACACCACATGACAACACAGCATGGTAGAAACACCACATGACAACGCAGCATGATAGAAACACCACATGACAACACAGCATGGTAGAAACACCACATGACAATACAGCATGGTAGAAACACAACATGGTAGAAACACCACATGACAACACAGCGTAGTAGCAACACAACATGACAACACAGCATGGTAGAAACACAACATGGTAGAAACACCACATGACAACACAGCATGGTAGAAACACCACATGGTAGAAACACCACATGGTAGAAACACCACATGGTAGGAACACCACATGACAACACAGCATGGTAGCAACACAACATGGTAGAAACACCACATGACAACACAGCATGGTAGAAACACAACATGGTAGAAACACCACATGACAACACAGCATGGTAGAAACACAACATGACAACACAGCATGGTAGAAACACAACATGGTAGAAACACCACATGACAACACAGCGTAGTAGCAACACAACATGACAACACAGCATGGTAGAAACACAACATGGTAGAAACACCACATGACAACACAGCATGGTAGAAACACCACATGGTAGAAACACCACATGGTAGGAACACCACATGACAACACAGCATGGTAGCAACACAACATGGTAGAAACACCACATGACAACACAGCATGGTAGAAACACAACATGGTAGAAACACCACATGACAACACAGCATGGTAGAAACACAACATGGTAGAAACACCACATGACAACACAGCATGGTAGAAACACAACATGACAACACAGCATGGTAGAAACACAACATGGTAGAAACACCACATGACAACACAGCGTAGTAGCAACACAACATGACAACACAGCATGGTAGAAACACAACATGGTAGAAACACCACATGACAACACAGCATGGTAGAAACACCACATGGTAGAAACACCACATGGTAGGAACACCACATGACAACACAGCATGGTAGCAACACAACATGGTAGAAACACCACATGACAACACAGCATGGTAGAAACACAACATGGTAGAAACACCACATGACAACACAGCATGGTAGCAACACAACATGGTAGAAACACCACATGACAACACAGCATGGTAGAAACACCACATGACAACACAGTATGGTAGAAACACAACATGGTAGAAACACCACTTGACAACACAGCATGGTAGAAACACCACATGACAACAGAGTAGTAGCAACACAGCATGGTAGAAACACCACATGACAACACAGCATGGTAGAAACACCACATGACAACACAGCATGGTAGCAACACAACATGGTAGAAACACCACATGACAACACAGCATAGTAGCAACACAACATGGTAGAAACACCACATGACAACACAGCATGGTAGCAACACAACATGGTAGAAACACCACATGACAACACAACATGGTAGAAACACCACATGACAACACAGCATGGTAGCAACACAACATGGTAGAAACACCACATGACAACACAGCATGGTAGAAACACCACATGACAACACAGCATGGTAGAAACACAACATGGTAGAAACACCACATGACAACACAGCGTAGTAGCAACACAGCATGGTAGCAACACAGCATCATAGCACAGCAGTATCAGCACACTTCGACTCCCCAACCATACTCCACTTGAACAACACAATGGAATAAATCACGGTTCACCAGAAGAGATTTACAAAAAACCTTAGTAAAAGGTGACCCTTTTAGCTAATTAAGTTAAGGATTGTTTTGATAATTGAATTAATCGAATGTAACATTATTTTTAGATTCAAGTCCATTTGAAAAAGTCAGTTCTGACACATCAATAAAGAAAAACAAAACAAGCCACTATGTTTGTACGAGTGGAAATAATATCATATATAATAAATATATATGCCATTTAGAAAAACACTTTAACCTAAGCATCTATCTTACGTATAGGTAGTCCCAGGAATTGAACCCACTATTCTGGTGTTGAAAACCCCATGCTCCTACCAACTGAGCTACAGAGGATAACAATGAAAGTAAATTAGAAGAAAAAAAATAACGATACTGCATGCAGGGGGGAAAAGACTGCAAAGAATGAGCGGTTGAGAGAATATCTAATCAAACTGACTGAAAGGTTGATCAGATTATCTAATCAAACTGACTGAAAGGTTGATCAGACTGTCTAATCAAACTGACTGAAAGGTTGATCAGACTGTCTAATCAAACTGGCTGAAAGGTTGATCAGACTGTCTAATCAAACTGAATGAAAGGTTGATCAGACTGTCTAATCAAACTGACTGAAAGGTTGATCAGACTGTCTAATCAAACTGACTGAAAGGTTGATCAGATTGTTTACCCAGGGATCATAACGGTGAGCTGCTGTCTGCTCTGGAAAAAAACTACCGCTCTCTGAAAATGTAAAGTAGACCATTACTCTACATCTTCATAATTGCATTAAGGCTTAATCAACATGCAGTGGGTAATTCATATACCAGGAAACTTGAACGAGGAAGGGCGAGCGAGAATCTATTTAAAATTAAAGATGTCTTTGCGTTTGACAGTGGATAAGCAGAGAATTTGTTATTTGAACAGGAGCCAATTAGTTACCTGCTGCACACAGAGCTAACTGACAACTTCATTAAATAGCGCCCGCAAAACACCAGTCTCAATGTCAACAGTGAAGAGGCGACTCCGGGATGCTGGCCTTCTAGACAGAGTTCCTCTGTCCAGTGTTTGTTATTTTTCCCACCTTAATCTTCTATTTTTATTGGCCAGTCTGAGATATGGCTCATTCTTTGCAACTCTGCCTAGAAGGCCAGCATCCTGGAGTCACCTCTTCACTGTTGACGTTGAGACTAGTGTTTTGCGGGTACTATTTAATGAAGCTGCCAGTTGAGGACTTGTGAGGTGTCTGTTTCTCAAACTAGACACTCTAATGAGCATCTCCTCTTTCTCAGTTGTGCACCGGGGCCTCCCACTCCTCTTTCTACTCTGGTTATAGCCAGTTTGCGCTGTTCTGTGAAGGGAGTAGTACAAAGCGTTGTAAGAGATCTTCAGTTTCTTGGCAATTTCTCACATAGAATAGCCTTCATTTCTCAGAACAAGAATAGACTGAAGAGTTTCAGAAGAAAGTTATTTGTTTGTGGCCATTTTGAGGCTGTAATCGAACCCACAAATGCTGATGCTCCAGAAACTCAATTAATCTAAAGGCGGCTAGTTTTACAGTTTTCAGCTGTGCTAACATAATTGCAAAAAGGTTTTTCTAATGATCAATTAGCCTTTGAAAATGATCAACTTGGATTAGCTAAAACAACGTGCCATTGTAACACAGGAGTGATGGTTGCTGATAATGGGCCACTGTACTTGTTTACAACATTAACAATGTCTACACTGTATTTCTGATCCATTTGATGTTATTTTAATGGACACATTTGTTTTGCTTTTCTTTCAAAAACAAGGACATTTCTAAGTGACCCCAAACGTTTGAACGGTAGTACACATCAGAGCTGAGTCCAACAGTAGAGATTCTGTGGATGCATCAGACAGAGTCACAGAGACAATTATTAAACCTTGGCTTACCTGGGCTTCCGAGTGGGGCAGCAGTCTAAGGCACTGCATCTCAGTGCTAGAGGTGCCACTACAGACACCCTGTTTTGAATCCATTCTGTATCACAACCGGATGTGATTGGGCGTCCCATAGGGCGGCACACAATTAGCCCAGTGTCGTCCGGGTTTGGCCAGTGTAGGCCACCATTGTAAATACAATTGTGTTCTTAACTGACTTGCCTAGTTAATAAAAAAAAGTATATAAATAAACAAATAAAAACTCTGCCTAACTTATTGCCTGCCTAACAGCTTGCCTGCCTGCCTAGCAGCCTAACTGCCTAACTAGCAGCCTAACTGCTTGCCTGCCTGCCTAGCAGCCTAACTTCCTGCCTGCCTACCTAGCAGCCCAACTGCTTGCCTAGCAGCATAACTGCCTGCCTAGCAGCCTAACTGCTTGCCTAGCAGCCGAACTGCCTACCTAGCAGCCTAACTGCTTGCCTGACTGCCTACCTAGCAGCCTAACTGCTTGCCTGCCTGCCTACCTAGCAACCTAACTACTTGCCTGCCAGCCTGCCTAACTGCTTGCCTGTCTGCCTGCCTAACTGCTTGCCTGCCTGCCTAGCAGCCTAACTGCAAGCCTAGCAGCCTAACTGCTTGCCTAGTAGCCTAACTGCCTACATAGCAGCATAACTGCCTACCTAGCAGCCTAACTGCTTGTCTGCCAGCCTACCTAGCAGCCTAACTGCTTCCCTGCCTGCCTAACTGCTTGTCTGCCTGCCTGCCTAACTGCTTGTCTGCCTAACTGCTTACCTAGCAGCCTAACTGCTTGCCTGCCTAACTGCCTACCTAGCAGCCTAACTGCTTGCCTGCCTAACTGCTTGCCTAGCAGCCTAACTGCCTGCCTAGCCCTAGCAGCCTAATTGCCTACCTAGCAGCCTAACTGCTCCCCTGCCTGCCTACCTAGCAGCCTAACTGCTTGTCTGCAAGCCAATCTAACTGCTTGCCTGCCTGCCTGCCTGCCTAACTGCTTGTCTGCCTAACTGCTTACCTAGCAGCCTAACTGCTTGCCTGCCTAACTGCCTACCTAGCAGCCTAACTGCTTGCCTGCCTAACTGCTTGCCTAGCAGCCTAACTGCCTGCCTAGCCCTAGCAGCCTAATTGCCTACCTAGCAGCCTAACTGCTCCCCTGCCTGCCTACCTAGCAGCCTAACTGCTTGTCTGCAAGCCAATCTAACTGCTTGCCTGCCTGCCTGCCTGCCTAACTGCTTGCCTGCCTGCCTGCCTAGCAGCCTAACTGCAAGCCCAGCAGCATTCCTAGCAGCCTCGCTGCCTGCCTAGCAGCCTAACTGCCTGGCCTAGCAGCCTAACTGCCTGCCTGGCAGCTAACTGCCTACCTAGCAGCCTAACTGCTTCCCTGCCTGCCTAACTGCTTCCCTGCCTGCCTGCCTAACTGCTTGTCTGCCTAACTGCTTGTCTAGCAGCCTAACTGCTTGCCTGCCTAACTGCCCACCTAGCAGCCTAACTGCCTGCCTGGCAGCCTAACTGCTTCCGTGTCTGCCTAACTGCTTCCCTGCCTGCCTGTCTATCTGCTTGTCTGCTTAACTGCTTGCCTAGCAGCCTAACTGCTTGCCTAGCATCCTAACTGCTTGCCTGCCTAACTGCTTGCCTAGCAGCATAACTGCCTGCCTAGCAGCCTAACTGCCTGCCTAGCAGCCTAACTGCCTACCTACCAGCCTAACTGCTCCCCCGCCTGCCTACCTAGCAACCTAACTGCTTGCCTGCCAGACTGCCTAACTGCTTGCCTGTCTGCCTGCCTGCCTAACTGCTTGCCTGCCTGCCTAGCAGCCTAACTGCTTGCCTAGTAGCCTAACTGTCTGCCTTGCAGCCTAATTGCTTGCCTAGTTGCCTAACTGCTTGCCTGCCAGCCTACCTATCAGCCTAACTGCATGCCTAACTGCTTGCCTAACTGCTTGCCTGCCTTCCTAGCAGCCTAACTGCATACCTAGCAGCCTAACTGCCTACCTAGCAGCATAACTGCTTGCCTAGCAGCCTAACTGCCTACCTAGCAGTCTAACTGCCTACCTAGCAGAATAACTGCTTGCCTAGCAGCCTAACTGCCTCCCTAGCAGCCTAACTGCTTGCCTGCCAGACTGCCTAACTGCTTGCCTGCCAGACTGCTAACTGCTTGCCTGCCTGCCTAGCAGCCTAACTGCAAGCCTAGCAGCCTAACTGCCTACATAGCAGCCTAACTGCCTAAATAGCAGCCTAACTGCCTGCCTAGCAGCCTAACTGCTTGCCTACCTAGCAGTCTAACTGCCTACCTAGCAGCATAACTGCTTGCCTAGCAACCTAACTGCTTGCCTGCCAGACTGCCTTCTTAGCAGCCTAAGTGCCTACCTAGCAGCCTAACTGCTTGTCTGCCTGCATAACTGCTTGCCTGCCTGCCTAGCAGCCTAACTGCTTACCTGCCTAACTACTTGCCTGCCTGCCTGTCTAACTGCTTGCCTGCCTGCCTAGAAGCATAACTGCCTGCGTAGCAGCCTAGCTGCCTACCTAGCAGCCTAACTGCTTGCCTATTAGCATAACTTCCTGCCTAGCAGCCAGACTGCCTGCCTAGCAGCCTAACTGCCTACCTAGCAGACTAACTGCCTGCCTAGCAGCCTAACTGCCTGCCTAGCAGCCTAACTGCATGCCTGTTAGCATAACTGCCTGCCTAGCACCCTAACTGCCTGCCTAGTAGCCTAACTGTCTGCCTAGCAGCCTAACTGCTTGCCTAGCAGCCTAACTGCTTGCCTGCCAGCCTACCTATCAGCCTAAATGCATGCCTAACTGCTTGCCTAACTGTTTGCCTGCCTGCCTAGCAGCCTATCTGTCTGCCTAGCATCCTAACTGCTTGCCTAGCAGCCTAACTGCCTACCTAGCAGCCTAACTGCCTGCCTGCTTGCCCACCTGCTTGCCTGCCTGCCTACCTGCTGGCTGTGGACATCAGTGTGAAACATTAATTAAAATAACATACTGTAAGCAGGTGAGACGTGGGCTCAAGTAGATGGACATGATTAGCCACAGCCCGGTAAGATTAATGAACACCTTTACTGGGAGATTATATTGACTGAAGCTGACTATGCTTGAGACCATTTATTCACTGGCATATCATTACAGATAGAACTATCCATACATCATATGCAATAACCCCCCACCACCTTCCTCGCGCTCCCCTTCCCCTCCCTTCAGAGCAAAACTGACATCCTACTAAACCATTTCCTTTGATCCTTAACTCACCAAATGATCCTCGCTTCAACCTTTTACAAATGCAAAAGTGAAGTTAGAAATAAAATTCAGTTTTGGCACGGTGATATTAGTAGGAATATGCTGGGGCATTTCGCTACACTCGCAATAACATTTGCTATCCATGTGTATGTGACCAATAACATTTGATTTGATTTGATTTGAAGGTTATAGACATGGACAGCCGCAGTATAGTGGTATACTGGTGCTCCGATAGAGGTCTAAAGTATAGTGCTGCTCCCATAGTGATGTATAGTATAGTGGTGCTCCCATAGTGCTCTACATTATAGTGGTGTTCCCATAGTGGTCTACAGTATAGTGGTGTAGTGATCCTCCCATGGTGATATATAGTATAGTGGTGTAGTGGTGCTCCGATAGTGGTCTACAGTATAGTGGTGCTCCCATAGTGCTCTACAGTATAGTGGTGCTCCCATAGTGGTTTACAGTAAAGTGGTGTTCCCATAGTGCTCTACAGTGTAGTGGTGCTCCCATAGTGATCTACAGTATAGTGGTGCGCCGATAGTTATATATAGTAAAGTGGTGTAGTGCTGCTCCCATAGTGGTCTACAGTATAGTGGTGCCCCCATAGTGCTCTACAGTATAGTGGCGTAGTGGTGCTCCCATAGTGCTCTACAGTATAGTGGTGCTCCTATAAGTGATATACAGTATAGTGGTGCTCCCATAGTGGTCTACAGTAGAGTGATGCTCCCATAGTGCTCTACAGTATAGTGGTGACACAATAGTGCTCTTCAGTATAGTGGTGACACAATAGTGCTCTACAGTATAGTGGTGCTCCCATAGTTGTCTACAGTATAGTGGTGCTCCCATAGTGGTCTACAGTATAGTTGTGTAGTGGTGCTCCATTGTGCTCTACAGTATTGTGGTGCTCCCATAGTGGTCTAAAGTATAGTGATTATCCCATAGTGTTCTACAGTATAGTGGTTCTATAGTATTTGGACAGACATCTATTCAGCTATCTCTACCACACATTATACTCTGATTTAGGACAAACTGTGTATTTCAAGTAACTAGATTGGTAATACTAGTCATCTTGACTGGTAACGGACTTTTCAGTCACCTTGCAAAATGATTGTTTATAATGCTCAGTTTTCAAAGTCAAATTGGCACAGCCATCTTGCAAATGCTATGCATGACAGTTACTAGGAAACTAGTTGTAGTGGATATAATGGACACGATACATACATGTAAGGCCAGCAACTATCAACCTATATGAATATATCCCCTGTGGACCTGTAATTGTTAGGGACTATGTTACATGTAGTCACAGCATAGTACAAACATGAGAACACCACTACTCATCAATAACAAAGTACATTGCCTTCATTATTCTACAGGGATACCCCTACTAACCAGGTAGCCTTCTACTACTAACCAGGGGCAATGCATAGAGAGACAATGAACAAAATAATACCATGAGTAATACTAGCTACCGCATTATGAAATAAGGGACAACTACAAAACAGTGGATTTGCTCAAACAATAGAAAGGAACAAACATCAGCATTACACTAGACTAGCCACTGAACAAACCATAGTACAAGAGGAATTGCATAATGGACAAAGTGAACAAAATAGTCTTATCTTGTTGAGGATAGGGGGCAGTATTTTCACTTTGGATGAATTGCGTGCCCATAGTGAACTGCATCCTACTCTGTCCTAGATTGCTAATATAGAAAACACTCTGAAGTTTCTAAAACTGTGAGAACTCATAGGGCAGGCAATCTTCAAAACAAGAACTGATATTCTGAATGTGGCGTCATCGCCCCCTCCTTTCCCAACAAGATATGGATCTGGAGGCACTTCCTACGCCTTCCACTAGATGTCCTCATTCAGTAGAAAGTGGAATGGAGCATTTTTTTAAATATTTTTTTTTACCTTTATTTAACCAGGCAAGTCAGTTAAGAACAAATTCTTATTTTCAATGACGGCCTAGGAACAGTGGGTTAACTGCCTGTTCACGGGCAGAACGACAGATTTGTACCTTGTCAGCTCGGGGGTTTGAACTTGCAACCTTCTGGTTACTAGTCCAACGCTCTAGGCTACCCTGCCGCCCCCATTTGCTGTGAACTTTGACCGAATGGGAGGGGAAATAGTCAGTGTCCCGACAGAATGCCATTTTCCTTTGGCGCATTTCTGTGTGGGTGCTACCGCCGTTCCATTTGGCTCCAGCTGAAAATGTATGATCCGGTTGGAACATTATTGGATATATATGATAATAACACCCTCAAGATTGATTCTCTACTTAGTTTGACCAGTTTATTCAACCTGAAATATATCTTTTGGAAGTTTTCATGCGAGTTATCCTGGACCAGCAGTCAGTTTTTGGGCATGTGAGCTGAAAGTGATAGCAAATGCAGCTACCTGGACACTAGTATTGGACATTATGGAACAAAACAACGATTTATTGCGGAACTAGGACTCCTTGCACTACATTCTGATGAAAGATCATCAACGGTAAGGGAATATTTATGTTGTAATTTTGTATTTCTGTTGACTCCAACATGGCGGAGAAATACTTTTACGTCTGAGCGCCGTCTCAGATTATTGCAATGTTAGGCTTTTTCCGTAACATTTTTAAAAAATCTGACACAGCGGTTGCATTAAGAACCAATGTATCTTTCGTTATATGTAGAACATGTATCTTTAGTCAAAGTTTATGATGAGTATTTCAGTTATCTGGCGTAGCTTTCTGTAATTCCTCAGGATATTTTAGAGGCAGTTCTGAACATGGCGTCAATGTAACCCGAGATTTATGGATATAAAATGCATATTATCGAACAAAACATAAATGTATTGTGTAACATGTCATATGAGTGTCATCTGATGAAGATTTTCAAAAGGTTAGTTATTCATTTTATCTCTAATCCTGCTTTTGTGACTCTATCTTTGTCTGGAAAAAATGGCTGCGTTTTCCCTTTGATTTGGTGGTGGTCTAACATAAATATAAGTTGTGTTTTCACTGTAAAAAAAAAAAAATCGGACATGATGGGTAGATGAACAAGATGTTTATCTTTCATTTGAGGTATTGGACTTGTTAATGTGTGAAAGTTGAATATTTCTAAATAATATTTTTGAATTCCCTGCGCCACCTTTTCAGCTGAATGGTGGGGTGGAGTTCCCTGAGGACAACTAATAACAAATATATTGAGATCAACAAAAGAAGCAAAGGTCAGCCTAACAATAGACTTTAGACACAAGCCTCAACACAGTGATAACAGCAGCCTAACACTAGCCAGTGCACAGTTACAACAGTAGCCTAACACTAGCCTCTGAACAGTGACAACAGCAGCCTAACACTAGCCAGTGCACAGTGACAACAGCAGCCTAACACTAGCCAGTGCACAGTGACAACAGCAGCCTAACACTAGCCACTGAACAGTGACAACAGCAGCCTAACACTAGTCACTGAACTGTGACAACAGCAGCCTAACACTAAACAAAGCACAGTGACAACAGCAGCCTAACACTAGACAATGCACAGTCACAACAGCAGCCTGAGACTAATCACTAAACAGTGACAACAGCATCCTAACACTAACCACAGTGACAATAGCAACCTGAGCTCCAGCCAACCTGAGCTCCAGCCAATATATAGCAACACTAGCCTCAACACAGTGACAACAGCAGCCTAACACTAGCCTCAACACAGTGACAACAGCAGCCTAACACTAGCCTCAACACAGTGACAACAGCAGCCTAACACTAGCCTCAACACAGTGACAACAGCAGCCTAACACTAGCCACTGAACAGTGACAACAACAGGCTAACACTAGACAATGCACAGTCACAACAGCAGCCTGAGACTAATCACTAAACAGTGACAACAGCAGCCTAACACTAACCACAGTGACAATAGCAACCTGAGCTCCAGCCAATGCACAGCAACAACAGCAGCCTAACACTAACCCCAGCAACAACAGCAGCCTAACACTAACCAAAGTGACAATAGCAACCTGAGCTCCAGCCAATGCACAGCAACAACAGCAGCCTAACACTAACCCCAGCAACAACAGCAGCCTAACACTAACCACAGTGACAATAGCAACCTGAGCTCCAGCCAATGTACAGCAACAACAGCAGCCTAACACTAGCCTCAACACAGTGACAACAGCAGCCTAACACTAGCCTCAACACAGTGACAACAGCAGCCTAACACTAGCCTCAACACAGTGACAACTGCAGCCTAACACTAGCCTCAACACAGTGACAACAGCAGCCTAACACTAGCCTCAACACAGTGACAACAGCAGCCTAACACTAGACACTGCACAGCGATAACAGCAGCCTAACACTAGACACTGCACAGTGACAACAGCATCCTAACACCAGGCACTACCTATTTACAACAAGAGTCAAACACTTGCCTCTACACAGTCACAACAGCAGCCTAACACTAGCCACTGAACAGTGACAACAACAGGCTAACACTAGACAATGCACAGTCACAACAGCAGCCTGAGACTAATCACTAAACAGTGACAACAGCATCCTAACACTAACCACAGTGACAATAGCAACCTGAGCTCCAGCCAACCTGAGCTCCAGCCAATATATAGCAACACTAGCCTCAACACAGTGACAACAGCAGCCTAACACTAGCCTCAACACAGTGACAACAGCAGCCTAACACTAGCCTCAACACAGTGACAACAGCAGCCTAACACTAGCCTCAACACAGTGACAACAGCAGCCTAACACTAGCCACTGAACAGTGACAACAACAGGCTAACACTAGACAATGCACAGTCACAACAGCAGCCTGAGACTAATCACTAAACAGTGACAACAGCAGCCTAACACTAACCACAGTGACAATAGCAACCTGAGCTCCAGCCAATGCACAGCAACAACAGCAGCCTAACACTAACCCCAGCAACAACAGCAGCCTAACACTAACCAAAGTGACAATAGCAACCTGAGCTCCAGCCAATGCACAGCAACAACAGCAGCCTAACACTAACCCCAGCAACAACAGCAGCCTAACACTAACCACAGTGACAATAGCAACCTGAGCTCCAGCCAATGTACAGCAACAACAGCAGCCTAACACTAGCCTCAACACAGTGACAACAGCAGCCTAACACTAGCCTCAACACAGTGACAACAGCAGCCTAACACTAGCCTCAACACAGTGACAACTGCAGCCTAACACTAGCCTCAACACAGTGACAACAGCAGCCTAACACTAGCCTCAACACAGTGACAACAGCAGCCTAACACTAGACACTGCACAGCGATAACAGCAGCCTAACACTAGACACTGCACAGTGACAACAGCATCCTAACACCAGGCACTACCTATTTACAACAAGAGTCAAACACTTGCCTCTACACAGTCACAACAGCAGCCTAACACTAGCCACTGAACAGTGACAACAACAGGCTAACACTAGACAATGCACAGTCACAACAGCAGCCTGAGACTAATCACTAAACAGTGACAACAGCAGCCTAACACTAACCACAGTGACAATAGCAACCTGAGCTCCAGTCAATGTATAGCAACAACTGAAGCATAACACTAGCCTCAACACAGTGACAACAGCAGCCTAACACTAGCCTCAACACAGTGACAACAGCAGCCTAACACTAGCCTCAACACAGAGACAACAGCAGCCTAACACTAAGCTCAACACAGTGACAACAGCAGCCTAACACTAGCCTCAACACAGTGACAACTGCAGCCTAACACTAGCCTCAACACAGTGACAACAGCAGCCTAACACTAAACACAGTGACAATAGCAACCTGAGCTCCAGCCAATGCACAGCAACAACTGCAGCCTAACACTAGCCAGTGCACAGTTACAACAGCAGCCTAACACTAGCCTCAACACCGTGACAACAGCAGCCTAACACTAGCCTCAACACAGTGACAACAGCAGCCTAACACTAGCCTTAACACAGTGACAACAGCAGCCTAACACTACACAGCACAGTGACAACAGCATCCTAACACCAGGCACTACCTATTTACAACAAGAGTCTAACACTAGCCTCAACACAGTGACAACAGCAGCCTAACACTAGCCTCAACACAGTGACAACAGCAGCCTAACACTAGCCTAAAAACACAGTGACAAAAGCAGCCTAACACTAGCCTCAACACAGTGATAACAGCAGCCTAACACTAGCCACTGAACAGTGACAACAACAGCCTAACACTAGCCTCAACACAGTGACAACAGCAGCCTAACACTAGCCTCAACACAGTGACAACAGCAGCCTAACACTAGCCTCAACACAGTGACAACAGCAGCCTAACACTAGCCTAAAAACACAGTGACAAAAGCAGCCTAACACTAGCCTCAACACAGTGATAACAGCAGCCTAACACTAGCCACTGAACAGTGACAACAACAGCCTAACACTAGCCTCAACACAGTGACAACAGCAGCCTAACACTAGCCTCAACACAGTGACAACAGCAGCCTAACACTAGCCTCAACACAGTGACAACAACAGCCTAACACTAGCCTCAACACAGTGACAACAGCAGCCTAACACTAGCCTCAACACAGTGACAACAGCAGCCTAACACTAAGCTCAACACAGTGACAACAGCAGCCTAACACTAGCCTCAACACAGTGACAACTGCAGCCTAACACTAGCCTCAACACAGTGACAACAGCAGCCTAACACTAAACACAGTGACAATAGCAACCTGAGCTCCAGCCAATGCACAGCAACAACTGCAGCCTAACACTAGCCAGTGCACAGTTACAACAGCAACCTAACACTAGCCTCAACACAGTGACAACAGCAGCCTAACACTAGCCACAACACAGTGAAAACAGCAGACTATCACTAGCCTCAACACAGTGACAACAGCAGCCTAACACTAGCCTCAACACAGTGACAACAGCAGCCTAACACTAGCCTCAACACAGTGACAACAGCAGCCTAACACTAGCCTCAACACAGTGACAACAGCAGCCTAACACTAGCCTCAACACAGTGACAACAGCAGCCTAACACTAGCCTCAACACAGTGACAACAGCAGCCTTACACTAGACACTGCACAGTGACAACAGCATCCTAACACCAGGCACTACCTATTTACAACAATAGTCTAACACTAGCCTCAACACAGTGACAACAGCAGCCTAACACTAGCCTCAACACAGTGACAACAGCAGCCTAACACTAGCATCAACACAGTGACAACAGCAGCCTAACACTAGCCTCAACACAGTGATAACAGCAGCCTAACACTAGCCACTGAACAGTGACAACAACAGCCTAACACTAGCCTCAACACAGTGACAACAGCAGCCTAACACTAGCCTCAACACAGTGACAACAGCAGCCTAACACTAGCCTCAACACAGTGACAACAGCAGCCTAACACTAGCCACTGAACAGTGACAACAGCAACCTAACACTAGACAATGCACAGTCACAACAGCAGACTGAGACTAATCACTAAACAGTGACAACAGCAGCCTAACACTATCCACAGTAACAATAGCAACCTGAGCTCCAGCCAATGTATAGCAACAACTGCAGCCTAACACTAGCCTCAACACAGTGACAACAGCAGCCTAAGACTAGCCTCAACACAGTGATAACAGCAGCCTAACACTAGCCTCAACACAGTGACAACAGCAGCCTAACACTAGCCTCAACACAGTGACAACAGCAGCCTAACACTAGCCACAGTGACAACAACAACCTGAGCTCCAGCCACTGCATAGTGACAACAGAAGCATTAGCTCCAGGCACCACAGTGACAAGAGCAGCCTTAGCTCCAGCCACTGTACAGTGTCAACAGAAGAATTAGCTCCAGCCACTGTACAGTGACAACAGAAGAATTAGCTCCAGCCACTGCACAGCGACAACAGAAGCATTAGCTCCAACACTGCAAAGTGACAACAGAAGCATTAGCTCCAACACTGCACAGTGACAACAGCAACCTGAGCTCCAAAACTGCACAGTGACAACAGAAGCATTAGCTCCAACACTGCACAGTGACAAAATAATCATTAGCTCTAGGCACCACAGTGACAAGAGCATCCTTAGCTACAGCCACTGTACAGTAACAGAAGTCTTAGCTTCAGCCACTGCATAGCGACAACAGCAGCCTAACAAAAGCCACAGTGAAAACAGCAACCTGAGCTCCAGCCACTGCACGGTGACAACATAAGCCTTTGCTCCAGCCATACTATCTAGTAGCATGTATCGCCAGGGAGAGAGCAGAGAGACCATGCTATCTAGTAGCAGGTATCCCCAGGGAGAGAGCAGAGAGAACATGCTATCTAGTAGCAGGTATCCCCAGGGAGAGAGCAGAGAGACCATGCTATCTAGTAGCAGGTATCCCCAGGGAGAGAGAAGAGAGACCATACTATCTAGTAGCAGGTATCCCCAGGGAGAGAGCAGAGAGACCATGCTATCTAGTAGCAGGTATCCCCAGGGAGAGAGCAGAGAGACCATACTATCTAGTAGCAGGTATCCCCAGGGAGAGAGCAGAGAGACCATGCTATCTAGTAGCAGGTATCCCCAGGGAGAGAGCAGAGAGACCATGCTATCTAGTAGCAGGTATCCCCAGGGAGAGAGAAGAGAGACCATACTATCTAGTAGCAGGTATCCCCAGGGAGAGAGCAGAGAGACCATGCTATCTAGTAGCAGGTATCCCCAGGGAGAGAGCAGAGAGACCATACTATCTAGTAGCAGGTATCCCCAGGGAGAGAGCAGAGAGACCATGCTATCTAGTAGCAGGTATCCCCAGGGAGAGAGCAGAGAGACCATGCTATCTAGTAGCAGGTATCCCCAGGGAGAGAGCAGAGAGACCATGCTATCTAGTAGCAGGTATCCCAGGGAGAGAGCAGAGAGACCACACTATCTAGCAGCAGGTATCCCCAGGGAGAGAGCAGAGAGACAATGCTATCTAGTAGCAGGTATCCTAGGGAGAGAGCAGAGAGACCATACTATCTAGTAGCAGGTATCCCCAGGGCGATAGCAGAGAGTCCATGCTATCTAGTAGCAGGTATCCCCAGGGCGATAGCAGAGAGTCCATGCTATCTAGTAGCAGGTATCCCCAGGGAGAGAGCAGAGAGACCATACTATCTAGTAGCAGGTATCCCCAGGGAGAGAGCAGAGAGACCATGCTATCTAGTAGCAGGTATCCCCAGGGATAGAGCAGAGAGACCATGCTATCTAGTAGCAGGTATCCCCAGGGAGAGAGCAGAGACCATGCTATCTCGTAGCAGATATCCCCAGGGAGAGAGCAGAGAGACCATGCTATCTCGTAGCAGGTATCCCCAGGGAGAGAGCAGAGAGACCATGCTATCTCGTAGCAGGTATACCCAGGGAGAGAGCAGAGAGACCATGCTATCCCGTAGCAGGTATACCCAGGGAGAGAGCAGAGAGACCATGCTAGTCTCATTCAAAACCATAAGACACATGCGACACACTCCACTGAAAATACCATTTGACATTTCATTTGGTCCATGGAATATTAATAATGTGCTCATGACAACAGCAGCCTCTGAACAGCCTTCCTCGAATACACCCAGCAAGGTCCTGAAACCCACGGCCAGAGAGGACAAAAGTCAGGACCCATCTGTCTGTCTGGCTGTCTGTCTGCACTTGCTTTGGGTTGATTACTGTATCTGGCCTAGGGACAAACTACAGCCAAGATGTCCATGCATAGCAAACATGGTGGGTATGACTGAATCAACCAGGAAGTATGCAAGCACATCCTGGGTCTGACACAAGAAGGAAAATCTCTATTAGGAGCAAAAAAACAGAGGTACATATTTGACGTATAATGTATTGATGCTTGATATGCTTTCTTGTGGCTTGGGCTATTCCCCAAAGTCCAACATCCTCTAGGAGGATATATATCACTAAAACATATAGGAATCAGTTCAATCGACCTAAAAGTCTGGAATCAAATCATTAAATGTGACCTGATTCAGGAAACTAGACGTATGTCACAAGTCATGACTTCACAGGAAAGACGTTTGTTTGATGAAAATGTATGTATGTAAATAAAATAAATACAGTAGGGAAAGAGGTAGTTGTTTGGGCTAAATTATAGGTGGGCTATGTACAGGTGCAGTAATCGGTGAGCTGCTCTGACAGCTGGTGCTTAAAGCTAGTGAGGGAGAAAAGTGTTTCCAGTTTCAGAGATTTTTGTAGTTCGTTCCAGTCATTGGCAGCAGAGAACTGGAAGGAGAGGCGGCCAAAGAAAGAATTGGTTTTGGGGGTGACCAGAGAGATATACCTGCTGGAGTGCGTGCTACAGGTGGGTGATGCTATGGTGACCAGCGAGCTGAGATAAGGGGGGACTTTACCTAGCAGGGTCTTGTAGATGACATGGAGCCAGTGGGTTTGGCGACGAGTATGAAACGAGGGCCAGCCAACGAGTGTGTACAGGTCGCAATGGTGGGTGGTATATGGGGCTTTGGTGACAAAACGGATTGCACTGTGATAGACTGCATCCAATTTGTTGAGTAGGGTATTGGAGGCTATTTTGTAAATGACATCGCCGAAGTCGAGGATTGGTAGGATGGTCAGTTTTACAAGGGTATGTTTGGCAGCATGAGTGAAGGATGCTTGTTGCGAAATAGGAAGACAATTCTAGATTTAACTTTGGATTGGAGATGTTTGATGTGGGTCTGGTAGGAGATTTTACAGTCTAACCAGACATCTAGGTATTTGTAGTTGTCCACGTATTCGAAGTCAGAGCGGTCCAGAGTAGTGATGTTGGACAGGCGGGCAGGTGCAGGCAGCGATCGGTTTAAGAGCATGCATTTAGTTTTACTTGTATTTAAGAGCAATTGGAGGCCATGGAAGGAGAGTTGTATGGCATTGAAGCTTGCCTGGAGGGTTGTTAACACAGTGTCCAAAGAAGGGCCAGAAGTATACAGAATGGTGTCGTCTGCGTAGTGGTGGATCAGAGACTCACCAGCAGCAAGAGCGACATCATTGATGTATACAGAGAAGAGAGTCGGTCCAAGAATTGAACCCTGTGGCACCCCTATAGAGACTGCCAGAGGTCCAGACAGCAGACCCTCCGATTTGACACACTGAACTCTATCAGAGAAGTAGTTGGTGAACCAGGCGAGGCAATCATTTGAGAAACCAAGGCTGTCGAGTCTGCCGATGAGGATGTGGTGATTGACAGAGTCGAAAGCCTTGGCCAGATCAATGAATACGGCTGCACAGTAAAGTTTCTTATCGATGGCGGTTAAGATATCGTTTAGGACCTTGAGCATGGCTGAGGTGCACCCATGACCAGCTCTGAAACCAGAATGCATAGCAGAGAAGGTATGGTGAGATTCGAAATGGTCGGTAATCTGTTTGTTGACTTGGCTTTCGAAGACCTTAGAAAGGCAGGATAGATATAGATCTGTATCAGTTTGGGTCAAGAGTGTCCCCCCCCCTTTGAAGAGGGGGATGACCGCAGCTGCTTTCCAATCTTTGGGAGTCTCAGATGACACGAAAGAGAGGTTGAACAGGCTAGTAATAGGGGTGGCAACAATTACGGCAGATAATTTTAGAAAAAAAGGGCTGGGCAGCCTGGTTCCCTTGAGCACCAGGGAGGGAGAGTGGGTGCAGGTGTGACAACTCCCTGATCTTATCAAAAAGATAAGTTTGTCTAGATGGGTCCAGCCCAGGTGGTTCTTGTACAGGCAGGTGGTGCTTGTACTATTAATGGGAGGAAGGATGTAAGCGTTGCGCAGCAGCTGAAATCTGGTCCCAACTGAGTCAGAACACTCCTTGGTGACAACAACACCAGGCTCCAGAGCATCGAAGCCGTAAAACAGGAAATAACAACAACTAAAAATCAGAAGATATTACAATCCTGCACAACATCAAATCACCTACGAAGTTTAGATATGAAGAATAACCTCATGCAATGCAATGACAATTATTTTTACCTGAAGTGCTGGTACTGCTTGATTTGTGGCAGCAACCTCATGTGTTGTTGCCAGCCATAGCTTTCTACCAGCACCATACCATCCTCCAGTTCAACCAGCTGTGGGATGTTGTTGGTGTAGCGAAGGACAGCAATCTCATACAAAGTCTTCTCTCTGGTCTTTCTGAAGCGCTGCTTGATGAGGCTGAAGTACCAGTCGGGGGCAAACTTGATGTGGCCTGTGATCAGGAAGTGAAGGTCCAGACTGTGGTGGAGCTTGTGTATGGTACGCCAGGCACAATTCCAGAGCACAAACTTGTTCTTGTTTTGGCCACTGCACAATTCAGGTCCACACATGTTTCCTCAACTCTGTAATTGATGAAGAAATGGTGCATGTAGTTGATGACTGCGCTGCTGCCTTTGCCTGCTTGGGCAAACTCTCTTTTCGATTGGAAGCATTAGACCATTCTCCTTGTATGACTTGTGGAGCAGAGTCAGGCCTGTTCTACTGATGCAGATAGACACATTCTAGATACAAATATTTTAGCAATAGGCTATAACTAGCAATGTGAAATGGCATTCTGAGAAAACATCACTAATGTTGCACACATTTCATACATGTAAATTAATGTTAGCTAGCAAGTAAGCCATCTAACCTCAGCTAATGTTAGTTAGCTAACAGTAAGCTTTACCTTGGGGTCTTTTGTTTAGACATGTCACGTTAAATTTAGCTAGCTAAAAAATTAACTATAATCCCAATCCATAGAGTAACGCTACTAGCAATACACAACCGATTGTCATAGCTAAAGTTAACCAAATAAATTAGGTTGAATGTTAACATTAGCTAGCAAGCCAGCCATCGAACTCCAGCTGGCCAGCTAACCTCTTGCCATAACTTGCAATGAAAACAACTTTCTGACAAAATTAGAAACGTATAATATCTGAAACTGTGGCTATATTCTTGCCCGTATACAACCACTTTCATTAAATAAGACGTCCTGTGTCACTTCCGTTTAGTTTGGACAGCTTGTTTGGCCTGTTGCGTTCCACTGATTTCAAAACTCGGTCAACTTCTTCCGTGACAACAACACTGTTCATCGCCATTTCTGCACAGTCACAGTCATCAGAAGACTCTACAATATCTTCTTCAATGATTAATTTTCAGTGAGAGTCAGCATGAAGTCGATCGTCCTCCAGGAAGTAGACTATCACAACTTTTTCCCACTGACCTTTGTCGATAGCGCCTGATAAATTCAGGGCAGCAATGTTATTGAGAGCAGTAGCAATGTTATTGAGAGCAGTAGCAACATATTTGCAGTTCTCGATGGCTAACATTATATCTTTAGAAAAAAATATGTTAGAAAGGATTATCTACGCATAACGAGCAGCTCATTTTGGTGACACAAGATGCTCCAATCTGAAACTCATCTCTCTCTATGTCCAGCCCACTCATTATCTCAGCCAATCATGGCCAGCGGGAAGGTTCCTGGCTTTTCTTTGGCTAAACCAACTAGGCTCTTAATTGATCAACTTTATTCATATTTACAGATGGTATACAAGTTTGTTATCAAGGCACATTAAAGTTCACATGATTGAGAAGGCATTTCTACCAAAAAGCGTATTTTGGGAAATAAAATGTTACAATAAATATGTGTAAAAAGCTAGCCTTGGATTTTCTAACTGCCTGTGTATAATGGTTTCTAGCTTCCCTGAACAGCTGCATATCAGGAGGCTGTTCGATGCTAATGCAGAACGCCATAGGATGTTTTTGTGTTGGTTAAGGGCAGTCAGGTCTGGGGAGAACCAATGGCTATATCTGTTCCTGGTTCTAAATTTCTTGAATGGGGCATGCTTATTTAAGATGGTTAGGAAGGCATTAAAAAAGATAACCAGGCATCCTCTACTGACGGGATGAGATGAATATCCTTCCAGGATACCCCGGCCAGGACGATTAGAAAGGCCTGCTCGCTGAAGTGTTACAGGGAGCGTTTGACAGTGATGAGTGGAGGTCGTTTGACCGCTGACCCATTACGGATGCAGGCAATGAGGCAGTGATCGCTGAGATCTTGGTTGAAGACAGCAGAGGTGTATTTAGAGGGCAAGTTGGTTAGGATGATATCTATGAGGGTGCCAGTGTTTAAGGCTTTGGGGAGGTACCTGGTAGGTTCATTGATAATTTGTGTGAGATTGAGGGCATCAAGTTTAGATTGTAGGATGGCTGGGGTGTTAAGCATGTTCCAGTTTAAGTCGCCTAGCAGCACGAGCTCTGAAGATAGATGGGGGGCAATCAGTTCACATATGGTGTCCAGGCAGGCAGCAACGGTGAGAGACTTGTTTTGGTGGATTTTTAAAAGTAGAAGTTTAAATTGTTTGGGTACAGACCTGGATAGTAGGACAGAACTCTGCAGGCTATCTTTGCAGTAGATTGCAACAGGCTAGTATGTGTTTTGAAGTTTGAAGTTTATGGAAAATAAAAAATATATATAAAAAGGTATGTGAAGAAAGTTGTAAATATATATATATACGGGACTCGACAAGACGAGGACAAAAGACGTCTGAACTGCAATGCCATCTTGGAGCGAAGTTAGGCTACTACCACTTTTAGTCTAAAACTCAAAGGCCCTTTTCCCAAAAGTGAGATTACAAATGAATTAACATTCAAAGCAGAATGACTTACCCATTGTTCCTCAAAAGTGCGGTGTATGATATACCATTCTGTAGCTCTTGAGTCTCTACTTATATCCAATGTGAAAAAAAACACAATTTAAAATGTTGCTACATAAGACCGAATCCAGTCACATAAACACTTGGCAATCAGAAGACATCCATCTGACTTTTCCCCCTGGCTAGTCACAGTCATGCACATGCCTTCCACTGTCGCTAGCTCCGCATTTAATTAATGGAATGGACTGTAACATATATGGTGAAGGCAGACAGAAAACCTGGGTACATCAGGCAGGCAGGCAGGCAGGCAACCAAGAAACCAGGCAGGAAGGTAGGCAGGTTTGGTAAGGGAGGAATCACATTGGGATTATGAGTTTGGGGGGGGGGGGGGGGGGGGTAGAGGGGTGACGTTGAGTTTATGAGTTGGAGGTTAGAGAGAACACTTTGGGTCTATGAGTTGGGGGGGGGGGGGGGTTGTGGGATCATATTGGGTTTATGAGTTGGGGGGGGTCACATTGGGTCTATGAGTTGGGGGGGTCACATTGGGTTTATGAGTTGGGGGTCACTTTGGGTCTATGAGTTGGGGGGTCACTTTGGGTCTATGAGTTGGGGGTAGAGGGATCACATTGGGTTTATGAGTTGGGGGGGTAGAGGGATCACATTGGGTCTATAAGTTGGTGAGGGGTAGAGGGATCACATTGGGTTCATGAGTTGGAAGGTAGAGGGATCACATTGGGTCTATGAGTTGGTGGGTAGATGGATCATATTGGGTTTATGAGTTGGTGGGTAGAGGGATCACATTGGGTCTATGAGTTGGTGGGGGTAGAGGGATCACATTGGGTTTATGAGTTGGGGGGTAGAGGGATCACATTGGGTCTATGAGTTGGGGGTAGAGGGATCATATTGGGTTTATGAGTTGGTGGGTAGAGGGATCACATTGGGTCTATGAGTTGGGGTAGAGGGATCACATTGGGTTTATGATTTGTGGGTAGAGGGATCACAATGGGTCTATGAGTTGGTGGGTAGAGGGATCATATTGGGTTTATGTGTTGGGGGGTCAGATTGGGTCAATGAGTTAAGGGGTAATATTGGGTCTATGAGTTGGAGGTCACTTTGGGTCTATGAGTTGGGGGTAGAGGGATCATATTGGGGTTATGAGTTGGTGGGTAGAGGGATCACATTGGGGCAATGAGTTGGGGGTAGAGGGATCACATTGGGTCTATGAGTTGGGGGTAGAGGGATCACATTGGGACTATGAGTTGGGGGGGTAGAGGGATCACTTTGGGTCAATGAGTTGGTGAGGGGTAGAGGGATCACATTGGGTTTATGAGTTGGGGGGTAGAGGGATCACATTGGGTCTATGAGTTGGGGGTGGAGGGATCACATTGGGTTTATGAGTTGGGGGGGGTAGAGGGATCACATTGGGTTTATGAGTTGGGGGTCACTTTGGGTCTATGAGTTGGGGGTCACTTTGGGTCTATGAGTTGGGGGGTCACTTTGGGTCTATGCGTTGGGGGTAGAGGGATCACATTGGGACTATGAGTTGGGGGGGTAGATGGATCACATTGGGTCTATGAGTTGGTGAGGGGTAGAGGGATCACATTGGGTTTATGAGTTGGAGGGTAGAGGGATCACATTGGGTCTATGAGTTGGGGATAGAGGGATCATATTGGGTTTATGAGTTGGTGGGTAGATGGATCACATTGGGTCTATGAGTTGGGGGTAGAGGGATCACATTGGGTTTATGAGTTGGGGGTAGAGGGATCACATTGGGTTTATGAGTTGGGGGGGTAGAGGGATCATATTGGGTTTATAAGTTTGTGAGGGGTAGAGGGATCACATTGGGTTTATGAGTTGGGGTAGACAGATCACATTGGGTCTATGAGTTGGGGGTAGAGGGATCATATTGGGTTTATGAGTTGGTGGGAAGAGGGATCACATTGGGAATATGAGTTGGGGGTAGAGGGATCATATTGGGTCTATGAGTTGGGGGGTCACATTGGGTCTATGAGTTGAGGGGTAACATTGGGTCTATGAGTTGGGGGTCACTTTGGGTCAATGAGTTGGGGGGGTAGAGGGATCGTATTGGGTCTATGTGTTGGTGAGGGGTAGAGGGATCACATTGGGTTTATGAGTTGGGGGGTATAGGGATCACATTGGGTCTATGAGTTGGGGGTAGAGGGATCATATTGGGTTTATGAGTTGGTGGGTAGAGGGATCACATTGGGTCTATGAGTTGGTGGGGGTAGAGGGATCACATTGGGTTTATGAGTTGGGGGTAGAGGGATCACATTGGGTCTATGCGTTGGGGGTGGAGGGATCATATTGGGTTCATGAGTTGGGGGGTAGAGGGATCATATTGGGTCTATGAGTTGGGGGGTCACATTGAGTCTATGAGTTGGAGGGTCACATTGGGTCTATGAGTTGGGGGGGGTAGAGGGATCATATTGGGTCTATGAGTTGGGGGGTATCACTGGGTCTATGAGTTGGGGGGTAGAGGGATGACATTGGGTCTAAGAGTTGGGGGTAGAGGGATCATATTGGGTTTATGAGTTGGTGGGTAGGGATCACATTGGGTCTATGAGTTGGTGGGGGTAGAGGGATCACATTGGGTTTATGAGTTGGGGGTAGAGGGGTCACATTGGGTCTATGAGTTGAGGGGTAACATTGGGTCTATGAGTTGGGGGTCACTTTGGGTCAATGAGTTGGGGGGGGTAGAGGGATCGTATTGGGTCTATGTGTTGGTGAGGGGTAGAGGGATCACATTGGGTTTATGAGTTGGGGGGTAGAGGGATCACATTGGGTCTATGAGTTGGGGGTAGAGGGATCATATTGGGTTTATGAGTTGGTGGGTAGAGGGATCACATTGGGTCTATGAGTTGGTGGGGGTAGAGGGATCACATTGGGTTTATGAGTTGGGGGTAGAGGGATCACATTGGGTCTATGCGTTGGGGGTGGAGGGATCATATTGGGTTCATGAGTTGGGGGGTAGAGGGATCATATTGGGTCTATGAGTTGGGGGGTCACATTGAGTCTATGAGTTGGAGGGTCACATTGGGTCTATGAGTTGGGGGGGTAGAGGGATCATATTGGGTCTATGAGTTGGGGGGTAACACTGGGTCTATGAGTTGGGGGGTAACATTGGGTCTATGAGTTGGGGGGTCACATTGGGTCTATGAGTTGGGGGGTCACTTTGGGTCTATGAGTTGGGGGTAAAGGGATCACATTGGGACTATGAGTTGGGGGGGTAGATGGATCACATTGGGTCTATGAGTTGGTGAGGGGTAGAGGGATCACATTGGGTTTATGATTTGGGGGTAGAGGGATCACATTGGGTTTATGAGTTGGGGGTAGAGGGATCACATTGGGTCTATGAGTTGGGGGGGTAGAGGGATCATATTGGGTTTATGAGTTGGGGGTAGAGAGATCACATTGGGTCTATGAGTTGGGGGTAGAGGGATCATATTGGGTTTATGAGTTGGTGGGTAGAGGGATCACATTGGGAATATGAGTTGGGGGTCACATTGAGTCTATGAGTTGGGGGGTCACATTGGGTCTATGAGTTGGGTGGGTAGAGGGATCATATTGGGTTTATGAGTTGGGGGGGTAGAGGGATCATATTGGGTTTATGAGTTGGGGGGGTAGAGGGATCATATTGGGTCTATGAGTTGGGGGGTCACATTGGGTCTATGAGTTGGGGGGTAACACTGGGTCTATGAGTTGGGGGGTAACACTGGGTCTATGAGTTGGGGGGTAACATTGGGTCTATGAGTTGGGGGTTCACATTGGGTCTATGAGTTGGGGGGTCACTTTGGGTCTATGAGTTGGGGGTAAAGGGATCACATTGGGACTATGAGTTGGGGGGGTAGATGGATCACATTGGGTCTATGAGTTGGTGAGGGGTAGAGGGATCACATTGGGTTTATGAGTTGGGGGGTAGAGGGATCACATTGGGTCTATGAGTTGGGGGTAGAGGGATCATATTGGGTTTATGAGTTGGTGGGTAGAGGGATCACATTGGGTTTATGAGTTGGGGGTAGAGGGATCACATTGGGTCTATGGGTTGGGGGTAGAGGGATCATATTGGGTTTATGAATTGGTGGGTAGAGGGATCACATTGGGTCTATGAGTTGGGGGGTCACTTTGGGTCTATGCGTTGGGGGTGGAGGGATCATATTGGGTTCATGAGTTGGGGGTAGAGGGATCATATTGGGTCTATGAGTTGGGGAGTCACATTGGGTCTATGAGTTGGGGGGTCACATTGGGTCTATGAGTTTGGGGGTCACATTGGGTCTATGAGTTGGGGGGTAACTTTGGGTCTATGTGTTGGGGGTGGAGGGATCATATTTGGGTTTATGAGTTGGTGGTAGAGGGATCATATTGGGTTTTTGAGTTGGGGGGTAGAGGGATCACATTGGGTTTATGAGTTGGGGGTGGAGGGATCACATTGGGTTTATGAGTTGGGGGGGTAGAGGGATCACATTGGTTTATGAGTTGGGGGTCACTTTGGGTCTATGAGTTGGGGGTCACTTTGGGTCCATGAGTTGGGGGTAGAGGGATCACATTGGGACTATGAGTTGGGGGGGGGGGGGGGGGGGGGGGTAGATGGATCACATTGGGTCTATGAGTTGGTGAGGGGTAGAGGGATCACATTGGGTTTATGATTTGGGGGTAGAGGGATCACATTGGGTTTATGAGTTGGGGGTAGAGGGATCACATTGGGTCTATGAGTTGGGGGGGTAGAGGGATCATATTGGGTTTATGAGTTGGGGGTAGAGAGATCACATTGGGTCTATGAGTTGGGGGTAGAGGGATCATATTGGGTTTATGAGTTGGTGGGTAGAGGGATCACATTGGGAATATGAGTTGGGGGTCACATTGAGTCTATGAGTTGGGGGGTCACATTGGGTCTATGAGTTGGGTGGGTAGAGGGATCATATTGGGTTTATGAGTTGGGGGGGTAGAGGGATCATATTGGGTTTATGAGTTGGGGGGGTAGAGGGATCATATTGGGTCTATGAGTTGGGGGGTCACATTGGGTCTATGAGTTGGGGGGTAACACTGGGTCTATGAGTTGGGGGGTAACACTGGGTCTATGAGTTGGGGGGTAACATTGGGTCTATGAGTTGGGGGTTCACATTGGGTCTATGAGTTGGGGGGTCACTTTGGGTCTATGAGTTGGGGGTAAAGGGATCACATTGGGACTATGAGTTGGGGGGGTAGATGGATCACATTGGGTCTATGAGTTGGTGAGGGGTAGAGGGATCACATTGGGTTTATGAGTTGGGGGGTAGAGGGATCACATTGGGTCTATGAGTTGGGGGTAGAGGGATCATATTGGGTTTATGAGTTGGTGGGTAGAGGGATCACATTGGGTTTATGAGTTGGGGGTAGAGGGATCACATTGGGTCTATGGGTTGGGGGTAGAGGGATCATATTGGGTTTATGAATTGGTGGGTAGAGGGATCACATTGGGTCTATGAGTTGGGGGGTCACTTTGGGTCTATGCGTTGGGGGTGGAGGGATCATATTGGGTTCATGAGTTGGGGGTAGAGGGATCATATTGGGTCTATGAGTTGGGGAGTCACATTGGGTCTATGAGTTGGGGGGTCACATTGGGTCTATGAGTTTGGGGGTCACATTGGGTCTATGAGTTGGGGGGTAACTTTGGGTCTATGTGTTGGGGGTGGAGGGATCATATTTGGGTTTATGAGTTGGGGGTAGAGGGATCATATTGGGTTTTTGAGTTGGGGGGTAGAGGGATCACATTGGGTTTATGAGTTGGGGGTGGAGGGATCACATTGGGTTTATGAGTTGGGGGGGGGGGTAGAGGGATCACATTGGTTTATGAGTTGGGGGTCACTTTGGGTCTATGAGTTGGGGGTCACTTTGGGTCTATGAGTTGGGGGGTCACTTTGGGTCCATGAGTTGGGGGTAGAGGGATCACATTGGGACTATGAGTTGGGGGGGGGGGGGTAGATGGATCACATTGGGTCTATGAGTTGGTGAGGGGTAGAGGGATCACATTGGGTTTATGATTTGGGGGGTAGAGGGATCACATTGGGTCTATGAGTTGGGGGTAGAGGGATCACATTGGGTTTATGAGTTGGGGGTAGAGGGATCACAGTGGGTCTATGAGTTGGTGGGGGTAGAGGGATCACATTGGGTTTATGAGTTGGGGGGGTAGAGGGATCATATTGGGTCTATGAGTTGGGGGGTCACATTGGGTCTATGAGTTGGGGGGTAACACTGGGTCTATGAGTTGGGGGGTAACACTGGGTCTATGAGTTGGGGGGTAACATTGGGTCTATGAGTTGGGGGTTCACATTGGGTCTATGAGTTGGGGGGTCACTTTGGGTCTATGAGTTGGGGGTAAAGGGATCACATTGGGACTATGAGTTGGGGGGGTAGATGGATCACATTGGGTCTATGAGTTGGTGAGGGGTAGAGGGATCACATTGGGTTTATGAGTTGGGGGGTAGAGGGATCACATTGGGTCTTTGAGTTGGGGGTAGAGGGATCATATTGGGTTTATGAGTTGGTGGGTAGAGGGATCACATTGGGTTTATGAGTTGGGGGTAGAGGGATCACATTGGGTCTACGAGTTGGGGGGGGTCACATTGGGTCTATGAGTTGAGGGGTGACATTGGGTCTATGAGTTGGGGGTCACTTTGGGTCTATGAGTTGGGGGTAGAGGGATCACATTGGGTTTATGAGTTGGGGGTAGAGGGATCACATTGGGTCTATGAGTTGGGGGGGTAGAGGGATCATATTGGGTTTATGAGTTGGGGGTAGAGAGATCACATTGGGTCTATGAGTTGGGGGTAGAGGGATCATATTGGGTTTATGAGTTGGTGGGTAGAGGGATCACATTGGGAATATGAGTTGGGGGTCACATTGAGTCTATGAGTTGGGGGGTCACATTGGGTCTATGAGTTGGGTGGGTAGAGGGATCATATTGGGTTTATGAGTTGGGGGGGTAGATGGATCACATTGGGTCTATGAGTTGGTGAGGGGTAGAGGGATCACATTGGGTTTATGAGTTGGGGGTAGAGGGATCACATTGGGTCTACGAGTTGGGGGGGGTCACATTGGGTCTATGAGTTGAGGGGTGACATTGGGTCTATGAGTTGGGGGTCACTTTGGGTCTATGAGTTGGGGGTAGAGGGATCACATTGGGTTTATGAGTTGGGGGTAGAGGGATCACATTGGGTCTATGAGTTGGGGGGGTAGAGGGATCATATTGGGTTTATGAGTTGGGGGTAGAGAGATCACATTGGGTCTATGAGTTGGGGGTAGAGGGATCATATTGGGTTTATGAGTTGGTGGGTAGAGGGATCACATTGGGAATATGAGTTGGGGGTCACATTGAGTCTATGAGTTGGGGGGTCACATTGGGTCTATGAGTTGGGTGGGTAGAGGGATCATATTGGGTTTATGAGTTGGGGGGGTAGAGGGATCATATTGGGTTTATGAGTTGGGGGGGTAGAGGGATCATATTGGGTCTATGTGTTGGTGAGGGGTGGAGGGATCACATTGGGTTTATGAGTTGGGGGATAGAGGGATCACATTGGGTCTATGAGTTGGGGGTAGAGGGATCATATTGGGTTTATGAGTTGGTGGGTAGAGGGATCACATTGGGTCTATGAGTTGGTGGGGGTAGAGGGATCACATTGGGTTTATGAGTTGGGGGTAGAGGGATCACATTGGGTCTAAGAGTTGGGGGTAGAGGGATCATATTGGGACTATGAGTTGGTGGGTAGAGGGATCATATTGGGTTTAAGAGTTGGTGGGTAGAGGGATCACATTGGGTTTCTGAGTTGGGGGTAGAGGGATCACATTGGGTTTATGAGTTGGGGGGGGGGTAGAGGGATCACATTGAGTTTATGAGTTGGGGGGGTAGAGGGATCATATTGGGTTTATGAGTTGGGGGGGTAGAGGGATCATATTGGGTTTATGAGTTGGGGGGGTAGAGGGATCATATTGGGTCTATGAGTTGGGGGGTCACATTGGGTCTATGAGCTGGGGGGTAACACTGGGTCTATGATTTGGGGGGTAACATTGGGTCTATGAGTTGGGGGGTCACTTTGGGTCTATGCGTTGGGGGTGGAGGGATCATATTGGGTTCATGAGTTGGGGGGTAGAGGGATCATATTGGGTCTATGAGTTGGGGGGTCACATTGAGTCTATGAGTTGGGGGGTCACATTGGGTCTAAGAGTTGGGTGGGTAGAGGGATCATATTGGGTTTATGAGTTGGGGGGGGAGAGGGATCATATTGGGTTTATGAGTTGGGGGGATAGAGGGATCATATTGGGTCTATGAGTTGGGGGGTCACATTGGGTCTATGAGTTGGGGGGTAACACTGGGTCTATGAGTTGGGGGGTAACATTGGGTCTATGAGTTGGGGGGTCACATTGGGTCTATGAGTTGGGGTTCACTTTGAGTCTATGAGTTGGGGTAAAGGGATCACATTGGGACTATGAGTTTGGGGGTAGATGGATCACATTGGGTCTATGAGTTGGGGGTAGAGGGATCATATTGGGTTTATGAGTTGGTGGGTAGAGGGATCACATTGGGTCTATGAGTTGGTGGGGGTAGAGGGATCACATTGGGTTTATGAGTTGGGGGTAGAGGGATCACATTGGGTCTATGCGTTGGGGGTGGAGGGATCATATTGGGTTCATGAGTTGGGGGGTAGAGGGATCATATTGGGTCTATGAGTTGGGGGGTCACATTGAGTCTATGAGTTGGGGGGTCACATTGGGTCTATGAGTTGGGGGGGGGTAGAGGGATCATATTGGGTCTATGAGTTGGGGGGTAACACTGGGTCTATGAGTTGGGGGGTCACATTGGGTCTATGAGTTGGGGGGTCACTTTGGGTCTATGAGTTGGGGGTAAAGGGATCACATTGGGACTATGAGTTGGGGGGGTAGATGGATCACATTGGGTCTATGAGTTGGTGAGGGGTAGAGGGATCACATTGGGTTTATGAGTTGGGGGGTAGAGGGATCACATTGGGTCTATGAGTTGGGGGTAGAGGGATCATATTGGGTTCATGAGTTGGTGGGTAGAGGGATCACATTGGGTCTATGAGTTGGGGGGTCACTTTGGGTCTATGCGTTGGGGGTGGAGGGATCATATTGGGTTTATGAGTTGGGGAGTCACATTGGGTCTATGAGTTGGGGGGTCACATTGGGTCTATGAGTTTGGGGGTCACATTGGGTCTATGAGTTGGGGGGTAACTTTGGGTCTATGTGTTGGGGGTGGAGGGATCATATTTGGGTTTATGAGTTAGGGGTAGAGGGATCACATTGGGTTTATGAGTTGGGGGTGGAGGGATCACATTGGGTTTATGAGTTGGGGGGGGTAGAGGGATCACATTGGTTTATGAGTTGGGGGTCACTTTGGGTCTATGAGTTGGGGGTCACTTTGGGTCTATGAGTTGGGGGGTCACTTTGGGTCCATGAGTTGGGGGTAGAGGGATCACATTGGGACTATGAGTTGGGGGGGGGGGGGTAGATGGATCACATTGGGTCTATGAGTTGGTGAGGGGTAGAGGGATCACATTGGGTTTATGATTTGGGGGGTAGAGGGATCACATTGGGTCTATGAGTTGGGGGTAGAGGGATCACATTGGGTTTATGAGTTGGGGGTAGAGGGATCACATTGGGTTTATGAGTTGGGGGGGTAGAGGGATCATATTGGGTCTATAAGTTGTTGAGGGGTAGAGGGATCACATTGGGTTTATGAGTTGGGGGTAGAGAGATCACATTGGGTCTATGAGTTGGGGGTAGAGGGATCATATTGGGTTTATGAGTTGGTGGGTAGAGGGATCACATTGGGAATATGAGTTGGGGGTCACATTGAGTCTATGAGTTGGGGGGTCACATTGGATCTATGAGTTGGGTGGGTAGAGGGATCATATTGGGTTTATGAGTTGGGGGGGTAGAGGGATCATATTGGGTTTATGAGTTGGGGGGGTAGAGGGATCATATTGGGTCTATGAGTTGGGGGGGTCACATTGGGTCTATGAGTTGGGGGGTCACATTGGGTCTATGAGTTGTGGTTCACTTTGAGTCTATGAGTTGGGGTAAAGGGATCACATTGGGACTATGAGTTTGGGGGTAGATGGATCACATTGGGTCTATGAGTTGGTGAGGGGTAGAGGGATCACATTGGGTTTATGAGTTGGGGGGTAGAGGGATCACATTGGGTCTATGAGTTGGGGGTAGTGGGATCATATTGGGTTTATGAGTTGGTGGGTAGAGGGATCACATTGGGTCTATGAGTTGGTGGGGGTAGAGGGATCACATTGGGTTTATGAGTTGGGGGTAGAGGGATCACATTGGGTCTATGCGTTGGGGGTGGAGGGATCATATTGGGTTCATGAGTTGGGGGGTAGAGGGATCATATTGGGTCTATGAGTTGGGGGGTCACATTGAGTCTATGAGTTGGGGGGTCACATTGGGTCTATGAGTTGGGGGGGGTAGAGGGATCATATTGGGTCTATGAGTTGGGGAGTAACACTGGGTCTATGAGTTGGGGGGTAACATTGGGTCTATGAGTTGGGGGGTCACATTGGGTCTATGAGTTGGGGGGTCACTTTGGGTCTATGAGTTGGGGGTAAAGGGATCACATAGGGACTATGAGTTGGGGGGGTAGAGGGATCATATTGGGTTTATGAGTTGGGGGGGTAGAGGGATCATATTGGGTCTATGAGTTGGGGAGTAACACTGGGTCTATGAGTTGGGGGGTAACATTGGGTCTATGAGTTGGGGGGTCACATTGGGTCTATGAGTTGGGGGGTCACTTTGGGTCTATGAGTTGGGGGTAAAGGGATCACATTGGGACTATGAGTTGGGGGGGTAGAGGGATCATATTGGGTTTATGAGTTGGGGGGGTAGAGGGATCATATTGGGTTTATGAGTTGGGGGGGTAGAGGGATCATATTGGATTAATGAGTTGGGGGGTAGAGGGATCATATTGGGTCTATGAGTTGGGGGGTCACATTGGGTCTATGAGTTGGGGGGGGTAGAGGGATCATATTGGGTCTATGAGTTGGGGGGTAACACTGGGTCTATGAGTTGGGGGGTAACATTGGGTCTATGAGTTGGGGGGTCACATTGGGTCTATGAGTTGGGGGGTCACTTTGGGTCTATGAGTTGGGGGTAAAGGGATCACATTGGGACTATGAGTTGGGGGGGTAGATGGATCACATTGGGTCTATGAGTTGGTGAGGGGTAGAGGGATCACATTGGGTTTATGAGTTGGGGGGTAGAGGGATCACATTGGGTCTATGAGTTGGGGGTAGAGGGATCATATTGGGTTTATGAGTTGGTGGGTAGAGGGATCACATTGGGTCTATGAGTTGGGGGTAGAGGGATCACATTGGGTCTATGAGTTGGGGGTAGAGGGATCATATTGGGTTTATGAATTGGTGGGTAGAGGGATCACATTGGGTCTATGAGTTGGGGGGTCACTTTGGGTCTATGCGTTGGGGGTGGAGGGATCATATTGGGTTTATGAGTTGGGGAGTCACATTGGGTCTATGAGTTGGGGGGTCACATTGGGTCTATGAGTTTGGGGGTCACATTGGGTCTATGAGTTGGGGGGTAACTTTGGGTCTATGTGTTGGGGGTGGAGGGATCATATTTGGGTTTATGAGTTAGGGGTAGAGGGATCACATTGGGTTTATGAGTTGGGGGTGGAGGGATCACATTGGGTTTATGAGTTGGGGGGGGTAGAGGGATCACATTGGTTTATGAGTTGGGGGTCACTTTGGGTCTATGAGTTGGGGGTCACTTTGGGTCTATGAGTTGGGGGGTCACTTTGGGTCCATGAGTTGGGGGTAGAGGGATCACATTGGGACTATGAGTTGGGGGGGGGGGTAGATGGATCACATTGGGTCTATGAGTTGGTGAGGGGTAGAGGGATCACATTGGGTTTATGATTTGGGGGGTAGAGGGATCACATTGGGTCTATGAGTTGGGGGTAGAGGGATCACATTGGGTTTATGAGTTGGCGGTAGAGGGATCACATTGGGTTTATGAGTTGGGGGGGTAGAGGGATCATATTGGGTCTATAAGTTGTTGAGGGGTAGAGGGATCACATTGGGTTTATGAGTTGGGGGTAGAGAGATCACATTGGGTCTATGAGTTGGGGGTAGAGGGATCATATTGGGTTTATGAGTTGGTGGGTAGAGGGATCACATTGGGAATATGAGTTGGGGGTCACATTGAGTCTATGAGTTGGGGGGTCACATTGGATCTATGAGTTGGGTGGGTAGAGGGATCATATTGGGTTTATGAGTTGGGGGGGTAGAGGGATCATATTGGGTTTATGAGTTGGGGGGGTAGAGGGATCATATTGGGTCTATGAGTTGGGGGGGTCACATTGGGTCTATGAGTTGGGGGGTCACATTGGGTCTATGAGTTGTGGTTCACTTTGAGTCTATGAGTTGGGGTAAAGGGATCACATTGGGACTATGAGTTTGGGGGTAGATGGATCACATTGGGTCTATGAGTTGGTGAGGGGTAGAGGGATCACATTGGGTTTATGAGTTGGGGGGTAGAGGGATCACATTGGGTCTATGAGTTGGGGGTAGTGGGATCATATTGGGTTTATGAGTTGGTGGGTAGAGGGATCACATTGGGTCTATGAGTTGGTGGGGGTAGAGGGATCACATTGGGTTTATGAGTTGGGGGTAGAGGGATCACATTGGGTCTATGCGTTGGGGGTGGAGGGATCATATTGGGTTCATGAGTTGGGGGGTAGAGGGATCATATTGGGTCTATGAGTTGGGGGGTCACATTGAGTCTATGAGTTGGGGGGTCACATTGGGTCTATGAGTTGGGGGGGGTAGAGGGATCATATTGGGTCTATGAGTTGGGGAGTAACACTGGGTCTATGAGTTGGGGGGTAACATTGGGTCTATGAGTTGGGGGGTCACATTGGGTCTATGAGTTGGGGGGTCACTTTGGGTCTATGAGTTGGGGGTAAAGGGATCACATAGGGACTATGAGTTGGGGGGGTAGAGGGATCATATTGGGTTTATGAGTTGGGGGGGTAGAGGGATCATATTGGGTCTATGAGTTGGGGAGTAACACTGGGTCTATGAGTTGGGGGGTAACATTGGGTCTATGAGTTGGGGGGTCACATTGGGTCTATGAGTTGGGGGGTCACTTTGGGTCTATGAGTTGGGGGTAAAGGGATCACATTGGGACTATGAGTTGGGGGGGTAGAGGGATCATATTGGGTTTATGAGTTGGGGGGGTAGAGGGATCATATTGGGTTTATGAGTTGGGGGGTAGAGGGATCATATTGGGTTTATGAGTTGGGGGGTAGAGGGATCATATTGGGTCTATGAGTTGGGGGGTCACATTGGGTCTATGAGTTGGGGGGGGTAGAGGGATCATATTGGGTCTATGAGTTGGGGGGTAACACTGGGTCTATGAGTTGGGGGGTAACATTGGGTCTATGAGTTGGGGGGTCACATTGGGTCTATGAGTTGGGGGGTCACTTTGGGTCTATGAGTTGGGGGTAAAGGGATCACATTGGGACTATGAGTTGGGGGGGTAGATGGATCACATTGGGTCTATGAGTTGGTGAGGGGTAGAGGGATCACATTGGGTTTATGAGTTGGGGGGTAGAGGGATCACATTGGGTCTATGAGTTGGGGGTAGAGGGATCATATTGGGTTTATGAGTTGGTGGGTAGAGGGATCACATTGGGTCTATGAGTTGGGGGTAGAGGGATCACATTGGGTCTATGAGTTGGGGGTAGAGGGATCATATTGGGTTTATGAATTGGTGGGTAGAGGGATCACATTGGGTCTATGAGTTGGGGGGTCACTTTGGGTCTATGCGTTGGGGGTGGAGGGATCATATTGGGTTTATGAGTTGGGGGTAGAGGGATCATATTGGGTCTATGAGTTGGGGAGTCACATTGGGTCTATGAGTTGGGGGGTCACATTGGGTCTATGAGTTTGGGGGTCACATTGGGTCTATGAGTTGGGGGGTAACTTTGGGTCTATGTGTTGGGGGTGGAGGGATCATATTTGGGTTTATGAGTTGGGGGTAGAGGGATCACATTGGGTTTATGAGTTGGGGGTGGAGGGATCACATTGGGTTTATGAGTTGGGGGGGGTAGAGGGATCACATTGGTTTATGAGTTGGGGGTCACTTTGGGTCTATGAGTTGGGGGTCACTTTGGGTCTATGAGTTGGGGGGTCACTTTGGGTCCATGAGTTGGGGGTAGAGGGATCACATTGGGACTATGAGTTGGGGGGGGGGGGGGTAGATGGATCACATTGGGTCTATGAGTTGGTGAGGGGTAGAGGGATCACATTGGGTTTATGATTTGGGGGGTAGAGGGATCACATTGGGTCTATGAGTTGGGGTAGAGGGATCACATTGGGTTTATGAGTTGGGGGTAGAGGGATCACATTGGGTTTATGAGTTGGGGGGGTAGAGGGATCATATTGGGTCTATAAGTTGGGGGTAGAGGGATCATATTGGGTTTATGAGTTGGTGGGTAGAGGGATCACATTGGGTCTATGAGTTGGGGGTAGAGGGATCACATTGGGTCTATGAGTTGGGGGTAGAGGGATCATATTGGGTTTATGAATTGGTGGGTAGAGGGATCACATTGGGTCTATGAGTTGGGGGGTCACTTTGGGTCTATGCGTTGGGGGTGGAGGGATCATATTGGGTTTATGAGTTGGGGGTAGAGGGATCATATTGGGTCTATGAGTTGGGGAGTCACATTGGGTCTATGAGTTGGGGGGTCACATTGGGTCTATGAGTTTGGGGGTCACATTGGGTCTATGAGTTGGGGGGTAACTTTGGGTCTATGTGTTGGGGGTGGAGGGATCATATTTGGGTTTATGAGTTGGGGGTAGAGGGATCACATTGGGTCTATGAGTTGGGGGTAGAGGGATCATATTGGGTTTATGAATTGGTGGGTAGAGGGATCACATTGGGTCTATGAGTTGGGGGGTCACTTTGGGTCTATGCGTTGGGGGTGGAGGGATCATATTGGGTTCATGAGTTGGGGGTAGAGGGATCATATTGGGTTTATGAGTTCATGGGTAGAGGGATCACATTGGGAATATGAGTTGGGGGTCACATTGAGTCTATGAGTTGGGGGGTCACATTGGGTCTATGAGTTGGGTGGGTAGAGGGATCATATTGGGTTTATGAGTTGGGGGGGTAGAGGGATCATATTGGGTCTATGAGTTGGGGGGTCACATTGGGTCTATGAGTTGGGGGGTAACACTGGGTCTATGAGTTGGGGGGTAACATTGGGTCTATGAGTTGGGGGGTCACATTGGGTCTATGAGTTGGGGGGTCACTTTGGGTCTATGAGTTGGGGGTAAAGGGATCACATTAGGACTATGAATTGGGGGGGTAGATGGATCACATTGGGTCTATGAGTTGGTGAGGGGTAGAGGGATCACATTGGGTTTATGAGTTGGGGGGTAGAGGGATCACATTGGGTCTATGAGTTGGGGGTAGAGGGATCATATTGGGTTTATGAGTTGGTGGGTAGAGGGATCACATTGGGTCTATGAGTTGGGGGTAGAGGGATCACATTGGGTCTATGAGTTGGGGTAGAGGGATCATATTGGGTTTATGAATTGGTGGGTAGAGGGATCACATTGGGTCTATGAGTTGGGGGGTCACTTTGGGTCTATGCGTTGGGGGTGGAGGGATCATATTGGGTTCATGAGTTGGGGGTAGAGGGATCATATTGGGTCTATGAGTTGGGGAGTCACATTGGGTCTATGAGTTGGGGGGTCACATTGGGTCTATGAGTTTGGGGGTCACATTGGGTCTATGAGTTGGGGGGTAACTTTGGGTCTATGTGTTGGGGGTGGAGGGATCATATTTGGGTTTATGAGTTGGGGGTAGAGGGATCAAATTGGGTTTTTGAGTTGGGGGGTAGAGGGATCACATTGGGTTTATGAGTTGGGGGGGTAGAGGGATCACATTGGTTTATGAGTTGGGGGTCACTTTGGGTCTATGAGTTGGGGGTCACTTTGGGTCTATGAGTTGGGGGGTCACTTTGGGTCCATGAGTTGGGGGTAGAGGGATCACATTGGGACTATGAGTTGGGGGGGGGGGGGGGTAGATGGATCACATTGGGTCTATGAGTTGGTGAGGGATCACATTGGGTTTATGATTTGGGGGGTAGAGGGATCACATTGGGTCTATGAGTTGGGGGTAGAGGGATCACATTGGGTTTATGAGTTGGGGGTAGAGGGATCACATTGGGTTTATGAGTTGGGGGGGTAGAGGGATCATATTGGGTCTATAAGTTGGGGGTAGAGGGATCATATTGGGTTTATGAGTTGGTGGGTAGAGGGATCACATTGGGTCTATGAGTTGGGGGTAGAGGGATCACATTGGGTCTATGAGTTGGGGGTAGAGGGATCATATTGGGTTCATGAATTGGTGTGTAGAGGGATCACATTGGGTCTATGAGTTTGGGGGTCACATTGGGTCTATGAGTTGGGGGGTAACTTTGGGTCTATGTGTTGGGGGTGGAGGGATCATATTTGGGTTTATGAGTTGGGGGTAGAGGGATCACATTGGGTCTATGAGTTGGGGGTAGAGGGATCATATTGGGTTTATGAATTGGTGGGTAGAGGGATCACATTGGGTCTATGAGTTGGGGGGTCACTTTGGGTCTATGCGTTGGGGGTGGAGGGATCATATTGGGTTCATGAGTTGGGGGTAGAGGGATCATATTGGGTTTATGAGTTGATGGGTAGAGGGATCACATTGGGAATATGAGTTGGGGGTCACATTGAGTCTATGAGTTGGGGGGTCACATTGGGTCTATGAGTTGGGTGGGTAGAGGGATCATATTGGGTTTATGAGTTGGGGGGGTAGAGGGATCATATTGGGTCTATGAGTTGGGGGGTCACATTGGGTCTATGAGTTGGGGGGTAACACTGGGTCTATGAGTTGGGGGGTAACATTGGGTCTATGAGTTGGGGGGTCACATTGGGTCTATGAGTTGGGGGGTCACTTTGGGTCTATGAGTTGGGGGTAAAGGGATCACATTAGGACTATGAATTGGGGGGGTAGATGGATCACATTGGGTCTATGAGTTGGTGAGGGGTAGAGGGATCACATTGGGTTTATGAGTTGGGGGGTAGAGGGATCACATTGGGTCTATGAGTTGGGGGTAGAGGGATCATATTGGGTTTATGAGTTGGTGGGTAGAGGGATCACATTGGGTCCATGAGTTGGGGGTAGAGGGATCACATTGGGTCTATGAGTTGGGGTAGAGGGATCATATTGGGTTTATGAATTGGTGGGTAGAGGGATCACATTGGGTCTATGAGTTGGGGGGTCACTTTGGGTCTATGCGTTGGGGGTGGAGGGATCATATTGGGTTTATGAGTTGGGGGGTCACTTTGGGTCTATGCGTTGGGGGTGGAGGGATCATATTGGGTTTATGAGTTGGGGGTAGAGGGATCATATTGGGTCTATGAGTTGGGGAGTCACATTGGGTCTATGAGTTGGGGGGTCACATTGGGTCTATGAGTTTGGGGGTCACATTGGGTCTATGAGTTGGGGGGTAACTTTGGGTCTATGTGTTGGGGGTGGAGGGATCATATTTGGGTTTATGAGTTGGGGGTAGAGGGATCAAATTGGGTTTTTGAGTTGGGGGGTAGAGGGATCACATTGGGTTTATGAGTTGGGGGGGTAGAGGGATCACATTGGTTTATGAGTTGGGGGTCACTTTGGGTCTATGAGTTGGGGGTCACTTTGGGTCTATGAGTTGGGGGGTCACTTTGGGTCCATGAGTTGGGGGTAGAGGGATCACATTGGGACTATGAGTTGGGGGGGGGGGGGGGGTAGATGGATCACATTGGGTCTATGAGTTGGTGAGGGATCACATTGGGTTTATGATTTGGGGGGTAGAGGGATCACATTGGGTCTATGAGTTGGGGGTAGAGGGATCACATTGGGTTTATGAGTTGGGGGTAGAGGGATCACATTGGGTTTATGAGTTGGGGGGGTAGAGGGATCATATTGGGTCTATAAGTTGGGGGTAGAGGGATCATATTGGGTTTATGAGTTGGTGGGTAGAGGGATCACATTGGGTCTATGAGTTGGGGGTAGAGGGATCACATTGGGTCTATGAGTTGGGGGTAGAGGGATCATATTGGGTTCATGAATTGGTGTGTAGAGGGATCACATTGGGTCTATGAGTTGGGGGGTCACTTTGGGTCTATGCGTTGGGGGTGGAGGGATCATATTGGGTTTATGAGTTGGGGTTAGAGGGATCATATTGGGTCTATGAGTTGGGGAGTCACATTGGGTCTATGAGTTGGGGTGTCACATTGGGTCTATGAGTTTGGGGGTCACATTGGGTCTATGAGTTGGGGGGTAACTTTGGGTCTATGTGTTGGGGGTGGAGGGATCATATTTGGGTTTATGAGTTGGGGGTAGAGGGATCATATTGGGTTTATGAATTGGTGGGTAGAGGGATCACATTGGGTCTATGAGTTGGGGGGTCACTTTGGGTCTATGCGTTGGGGGTGGAGGGATCATATTGGGTTCATGAGTTGGGGGTAGAGGGATCATATTGGGTCTATGAGTTGGGGAGTCACATTGGGTCTATGAGTTGGGGGGTCACATTGGGTCTATGAGTTTGGGGGTCACATATTGTCTATGTGTTGGGGGTGGAGGGATCATATTTGGGTTTATGAGTTGGGGGTAGAGGGATCATATTGGGTTTTTGAGTTGGGGGGTAGAGGGATCACATTGGGTTTATGAGTTGGGGGTGGAGGGATCACATTGGGTTTATGAGTTGGGGGGGGGTAGAGGGATCACATTGGTTTATGAGTTGGGGGTCACTTTGGGTCTATGAGTTGGGGGTCACTTTGGGTCTATGAGTTGGGGGGTCACTTTGGGTCCATGAGTTGGGGGTAGAGGGATCACATTAGGACTATGAGTTGGGGGGGGGGGGGGGTAGATGGATCACATTGGGTCTATGAGTTGGTGAGGGGTAGAGGGATCACATTGGGTTCATGATTTGGGGGGTAGAGGGATCACATTGGGTTTATGAGTTGGGGTAGAGGGATCACATTGGGTTTATGAGTTGGGGGGGTAGAGGGATCACATTGGGTCTATGAGTTGGGGGGTCACTTTGGGTCTATGCGTTGGGGGTGGAGGGATCATATTGGGTTTATGAGTTGGGGGTAGAGGGATCATATTGGGTCTATGAGTTGGGGAGTCACATTGGGTCTATGAGTTGGGGGGTCACATTGGGTCTATGAGTTTGGGGGTCACATTGGGTCTATGAGTTGGGGGGTAACTTTGGGTCTATGTGTTGGGGGTGGAGGGATCATATTTGGGTTTATGAGTTGGGGGTAGAGGGATCAAATTGGGTTTTTGAGTTGGGGGGTAGAGGGATCACATTGGGTTTATGAGTTGGGGGGGTAGAGGGATCACATTGGTTTATGAGTTGGGGGGCACTTTGGGTCTATGAGTTGGGGGTCACTTTGGGTCTATGAGTTGGGGGGTCACTTTGGGTCTATGAGTTGGGGGTAGAGGGATCACATTGGGACTATGAGTTGGGGGGGGGGGGGTAGATGGATCACATTGGGTCTATGAGTTGGTGAGGGATCACATTGGGTTTATGATTTGGGGGGTAGAGGGATCACATTGGGTCTATGAGTTGGGGGTAGAGGGATCACATTGGGTTTATGAGTTGGGGGTAGAGGGATCACATTGGGTTTATGAGTTGGGGGGGTAGAGGGATCATATTGGGTCTATAAGTTGGGGGTAGAGGGATCATATTGGGTTTATGAGTTGGTGGGTAGAGGGATCACATTGGGTCTATGAGTTGGGGGTAGAGGGATCACATTGGGTCTATGAGTTGGGGGTAGAGGGATCATATTGGGTTCATGAATTGGTGTGTAGAGGGATCACATTGGGTCTATGAGTTGGGGGGTCACTTTGGGTCTATGCGTTGGGGGTGGAGGGATCATATTGGGTTTATGAGTTGGGGGTAGAGGATCATATTGGGTCTATGAGTTGGGGAGTCACATTGGGTCTATGAGTTGGGGGGTCACATTGGGTCTATGAGTTTGGGGGTCACATTGGGTCTATGAGTTGGGGGGTAACTTTGGGTCTATATGTTGGGGGTGGAGGGATCATATTTGGGTTTATGAGTTGGGGGTAGAGGGATCACATTGGGTCTATGAGTTGGGGGTAGAGGGATCATATTGGGTTTATGAATTGGTGGGTAGAGGGATCACATTGGGTCTATGAGTTGGGGGGTCACTTTGGGTCTATGCGTTGGGGGTGGAGGGATCATATTGGGTTCATGAGTTGGGGGTAGAGGGATCATATTGGGTCTATGAGTTGGGGAGTCACATTGGGTCTATGAGCTGGGGGGTCACATTGGGTCTATGAGTTTGGGGGTCACATATTGTCTATGTGTTGGGGGTGGAGGGATCATATTTGGGTTTATGAGTTGGGGGTAGAGGGATCATATTGGGTTTTTGAGTTGGGGGGTAGAGGGATCACATTGGGTTTATGAGTTGGGGGTGGAGGGATCACATTGGGTTTATGAGTTGGGGGGGGGGGGTAGAGGGATCACATTGGTTTATGAGTTGGGGGTCACTTTGGGTCTATGAGTTGGGGGTCACTTTGGGTCTATGAGTTGGGGGGTCACTTTGGGTCCATGAGTTGGGGGTAGAGGGATCACATTGGGACTATGAGTTGGGGGGGGGGGGGGTAGATGGATCACATTGGGTCTATGAGTTGGTGAGGGGTAGAGGGATCACATTGGGTTTATGATTTGGGGGGTAGAGGGATCACATTGGGTCTATGAGTTGGGGGTAGAGGGATCACATTGGGTTTATGAGTTGGGGTAGAGGGATCACATTGGGTTTATGAGTTGGGGGGGTAGAGGGATCATATTGGGTTTATGAGTTGGTGGGTAGAGGGATCACATTGGGAATATGAGTTGGGGGTAGAGGGATCATATTGGGTTTATGAGTTGGGGGGGTCACATTGGGTCTATGAGTTGATTGGTAACATTGGGTCTATGAGTTGGGGGTCACTTTGAGTCTATGAGTTGGGGTGGGGGTAGAGGGATCGTATTGGGTCTATGTGTTGGTGAGGGGTAGAGGGATCACATTGGGTTTATGAGTTGGGGGGTAGAGGGATCACATTGGGTCTATGAGTTGGGGGTAGAGGGATCATATTGGGTTTATGAGTTGGTGGGTAGAGGGATCACAGTGGGTCTATGAGTTGGTGGGGGTAGAGGGATCACATTGGGTTTATGAGTTGGGGGTAGAGGGATCACATTGGGTCTACGAGTTGGGGGGGGTCACATTGGGTCTATGAGTTGAGGGGTAACATTGGGTCTATGAGTTGGGGGTCACTTTGGGTCTATGAGTTGGGGGGGGTAGAGGGATCATATTGGGTCTATGTGTTGGTGAGGGGTGGAGGGATCACATTGGGTTTGTGAGTTGGGGGGTAGAGGGATCACATTGGGTCTATGAGTTGGGGGTAGAGGGATCATATTGGGTTTATGAGTTGGTGGTTAGAGGGATCACATTGGGTCTATGAGTTGGTGGGGGTAGAGGGATCACATTGGGTTTATGAGTTGGGGGTAGAGGGATCACATTGGGTCTACGAGTTGGGGGTAGAGGGATCATATTGGGACTATGAGTTGGTGGGTAGAGGGATCATATTGGGTTTAAGAGTTGGTGGGTAGAGGGATCACATTGGGTTTCTGAGTTGGGGGTAGAGGGATCACATTGGGTTTATGAGTTGGGGGGGGGGGGGGTAGAGGGATCACATTGAGTTTATGAGTTGGGGGGGTAGAGGGATCATATTGGGTTTATGAGTTGGGGGGGTAGAGGGATCATATTGGGTTTATGAGTTGGGGGGGTAGAGGGATCATATTGGGTCTATGAGTTGGGGGGTCACATTGGGTCTATGAGCTGGGGGGTAACACTGGGTCTATGATTTGGGGGGTAACATTGGGTCTATGAGTTGGGGGGTCACTTTGGGTCTATGCGTTGGGGGTGGAGGGATCATATTGGGTTCATGAGTTGGGGGGTAGAGGGATCATATTGGGTCTATGAGTTGGGGGGTCACATTGAGTCTATGAGTTGGGGGGTCACATTGGGTCTATGAGTTGGGTAGGTAGTGGGATCATATTGGGTTTATGAGTTGGGGGGGGTAGAGGGATCATATTGGGTCTATGAGTTGGGGGGTCACATTGGGTCTATGAGTTGGGGGGTAACACTGGGTCTATGAGTTGGGGGGTAACATTGGGTCTATGAGTTGGGGGGTCACATTGGGTCTATGAGTTGGTGAGGGGTAGAGGGATCACATTGGGTTTATGAGTTGGGGGGTAGAGGGATCACATTGGGTCTATGAGTTGGGGGTAGAGGGATCATATTGGGTTTATGAGTTGGTGGTTAGAGGGATCACATTGGGTCTTGGGGGTAGAGGGATCACATTGGGTTTATGAGTTGGGGGTGTACAGGGATCATATTGGGTCTATGAGTTGGGGGTAGAGGGATCATATTGGGTCTATGAGTTGGGGGTAGAGGGATCACATTGGTAATATGAGTTGGGGGTAGAGGTATCATATTGGGTTCATGAGTTGGTGGGTAGAGGGATCACATTGGGTC